>NC_056745.1:597582638-597717034 GCF_019279795.1 Protopterus annectens
TTTTTTTTAAAAACTTTGCCCCCATTCCCCCCTTCCCCCCGGGGGGCTTTTTTTAGGAAAAAAAAAAACCTTTCCCCAACCCCCTTCCAGGTTTTTTTTTTTTCTCCCCCCTTTGGGTTTTTTTTTTTTTTTTGTTTTTTTTTTTTTGGGGCCCCCCTTTCCCCTTGGTTTTTTTCTTGGCTCTTCCCGCTCTGTAGATTCAAGCCTCAAGGACCCTTCTTCTTCCAATTTAACGCCCTCCTCTTGCCACTAGGTGGAAGAATAAAGCCATTGATTGTGACTGTAATGTTTAAAACAAAAAAGACCTGCAGTAAATCATCTAACCAGCCTCATGCCTTACATATAGTACTTATAATTCTCTCTGCCCTACACTACAGATTCTGTGGACTTTTCCATCTCTTTCTCATTTTTTCCCTCCAATAATTATATAAGTATACCTTTGACATTTCTGAAATAAGAAAGTTCTAAACTGCATACATCTCCCTGGCGGTAGCACCTTTCAAACGTCAGGTTAGGGACTGTTTTTTTGGACTTTTTATTTGCTGTTCCCGCTCTTTATATTCGAGTCTAGACAAACCTTCTTATTCCAGTGTACCACCCTCCTCTCTCCACTAGGTGGCAGCATACACCCATTGATTGTGACTGTAATATTTAAAACAAAAAAGAACATCAGTAAATTCTCTAACCAGCCTCATACCTTACATATTGTACTTATAATTCTCTCTGCCCTACATTACAGATTCTGTGGACTTTTCTATATCTTTCTCATTTTTTCCCCTCCTGTAATCGTATATGTATACCTTTGAAATTTTTGAAATAGGAAAGTTCTAAACTGCATACTTCTCCCTGGCTGTAGCATCTTTCAAACTTCGGGTCAGGGACTGCTTTTTTGGACTTTTTCCAGCATACTACCATTGATTGTGACTGTAATGTTTAAAACAAAAAGGAACTGCAGTAAATTCTATCCCCGACCTCATGCCTTAAGTATTGTATTTATAATTCTCTCTGCCTTACACTACAGATTCTGTGGACTTTTCCACCTCATCCTCATTTTTTAGCTCCAATAATCCTATATGTATACCTTTGCAATTTTTGAAATAAGAAAGTTCTAAACTGCATACCTTCTCCCTGGCTGTAGCACTTTCCAACTTCAGGACACTGATTGTTTTTCTGGACTTTTTCTTGGCTCTTCTTGCTCTGTAGATTCAAGTCTCAACGAACCTTCTTCTTTCAGTGTACCACCCTCCTCTCGCTTCTAGGTGGCAGCATACAGCAATTGATTGTGATTGTAAATCTTAAAACAAAAAAGACCTGCAGTAAATCCTCTAAATAGTTTCATTCCTTATGTATTGTATTTTTAATTCTCTTTGCCCTACATTACAGATTCTGTGGACTTTTCCACCTCTTTCTCATTTTTCCCTACAGTAATCCCATATGTACTCCTTTGCAATTTTTGAAAAAAGAAAGTTCTAAACTGCATACCTTCTCCCTGGCTGCAGCACATTTCCAACTTTAGGCAATTATTGTTTTTCTGGACTATATATTTGCTCTTCCTGTTTTGTAGATTTGAGGGTAGAAGAACCTTCTCTTTTTCTGGTGTACCACCCTCCTCTCACCACTAGGTGGAAGCATACACCTGTTGCTTGTGACTGTAAAGTTTAAAAAAAAGACCTGCAGTAAATCCTCTATCCAGCCTCATGCCTTATGTATTTATATATATTTCTCTCTGCCCTGCACTACAGATTTTGTGGACTTTTCCGCCTCTTTCTCATTTTTTCACCTCAGTAATTCTATATGTATACCTTTGCAATTTTTGAAATAAGAAAGTTCTACACTGCATACCTTCTCCTTGGCAGTAGCCAAGCCAATTGTGATTGTAAAGATTAAAACAAGCTCTAAAGAGCATCATGCATTATTTAATGTAGTTTTAATTCTCTCTGACCTACACTACATATTCTATGGACTTTTCCACCTCTTTCTCATTTTTCCCTCCAATAATTTTTGAAATAAGAAAGTTCTAATCGGCGTACCTTCTCCCTGGCTATAGCACCTTTTCAACTTCAAATCAGTGATTGTTTTTCTGGACTTTTTCTTGGCTCTTACTGCTCTGTAGATTCGAGTCTCAACAAAACTTTTTCTTTCAGTGTGCCACCCACATCCCTCCAATAGGTGCCAGCATACACCCATTGATTCTGACTGTAAATTTTAAAACAAAAAAAGTCCTGCAGTAAATCCTCTAACCATACTCACGCATTATGTTTTGTATTTATAATTCTCTCTGCCATACACTACAGATTTTGTGGCCATTTCCACCTCTTTCTCATTTTTCCCTCCTCTAAACCCATATGTATACCTTTGCAATTTTTGAAATAAGAAAGTTCTAAACTTCATGCCTTCCCACTTGGCCATATCTCCTTTCCAACTTCAGGTCAGTCATTGTTTTTCTGGAATTTTTCTTGCCTCTTCCTGCTCTGTAGATTTGAGTCTCAACCAACCTTCTTCCAGTGTTCCTCCCTCTTCTCACCATGAGGTGGCAGCATACACCCATTGATTGTGACTGTAAAGTTTAAACCAAAAATGACCAGCATTAAATCTTCTAACCAGCCTCATGCCTTGCATATTGTATTTATCATTTGCTATGCCCTAAAATACAGATTCTGTGGACATTTTGACCTTTTTCTGATTTTTTCCCTTCAATAATCCTATATGAATACCTTTCCAATTTTTGAAATAAAAAAATTTCTACACTGTATACCTTCTCCCGGACTGTAGCACCTTTCCAACTTCAGTTCACTGATTGTTTTTCTGGACTTTTTCATGTCTCTTCTTGCTCTGTAGATTGGAGTCTCGACGAACCTTCTTTTTCCAGTGTACCACTCTCCTCTCTCCATTAGCTGGGTCAAACACCAATTGATTGTGGTTGTAAAGGTAAAAACAAAAAAGACCTGCAGTAAATCCTCTAAATGGCGTTATGCCTCATGTATTGTATTTTTAATTCTCTCTGCCCTACACTACATATTCTGTGGACTGTTCACCTCTTTCTCATTTTAACCTCCAATAATCCTATATGTATATCTTTGCAGTTTTTGAAAAAAGAATGTTCTAATCTGCATACCTTCTACCTGGCTGTAGCATATTTCCAACTTCAAATCAGTGATTGTTTTTCTGGACTTTTTCTTTGCTCTTCCGCTCTGTAGATTCGAGTCTCAAATAACCTTCTTCTTCCAGTGTGCCACCCTCCTCTATCCACTAGGTGGCATCATACACTTGTTGATTGTGACTGTAAATTTAAAACAAAAAAGACCAGCAGTAAATAGTAAATCCTCTAACCAGCCTCATGCTTTACATATTGTATTTATAATTCTCTATTCCCTAGACAACAGATTTTGTAGACTTTGCCACCTCTTTCTAATTTTTTCCCTCTAATATTCACATATGTATACCTTTGCAATGTTTTAAATAAAAAAGTTCTAAACTGCATACCTTCTCCTTGGCTGTAGCCTTTCCCAATATCAGGACACTGATTGCTTTTCTGGACCTTTTCATGGCTCTTCCTGCTTTGTAGATTTGAGACTCGACGAACCTTCTCCTTCCAGTGTGCCACCCTCCTCTCACTGCTAGGTGGCAGCATTAACCCATTGATTGTGACTGTAATGTTTAAAAAAAAAAGACCTGCAGTAAATCCTCTAACCATCCTCATGCCTTACATATTGTACTTATAATTCTCTCTGCCCTACACTACAGATTCTGTGGACTTTTCCATCTCTTTCTCATTTTTCCCTCCAATAATTCTATATGTATAGCTTTGAAATTTTTGAAATAACAAAGGTCTAAACTACATACTTCTCCATGGCTGTAGCACCTTTCAAACATCAGATCAGGGATTGTTTTTCTGGACTTTTTGCTGTGCTCACTCTTTATATTAGAGTCTAGACAAACCTTCTTATTCCAGTGTACACCCACCTCTCTCCACTAGGTGGCAGCTTACACCCATTGATTGTGACTGTAATGTTTAAAACAAAAAAGAACTACAGTAAATTTTTAACCAACCTCCCGCCTTATGTATTGTAATTATAATTCTCTCTGCCCTACACTACAGATTCTGTGGACTTTTCCACCACTTTCTCATGTTTCAGCTCCAATAATCCTATATGTGTACTTTGCAATTTTTGAAATAAGAAATTTCTAAACTCCATACCTTATCCCTGGCTGTAGCACTTTCCAAATTCAGGACACTGATTGTTTTTCTGGACTGTTTCTTGGCTCTTCTCGCTCTGTAGATTTGAGTCTTAACGAGCTTTCTTCTTCTGGTGTACCACCCTCCTCTCACCATTAGGTGGCAGCATACACCAATTGATTGTGATTGTAAATCTTAAAACAAAAAAGACATGCAGTAAATCCTCTAAATAATGCCATACCTTATGTATTATATTTTTAATTCTCTTTGCCCTACATCAGAGATTCTGTGGACTTTTCCACCTCTTTCTTATTTTTTCCTTCCAGTAATCCCACATGTACCCCTTTGCAATTTTTGAAAAAAGAAAGTTCTAACCTGCATACCTTCTTCCTGGCTGTAGCACCTTACCGACTTCAGGCACTTATTATTTTTTCTGGACTATTTCTTTGCTCTTCCTGCTCTGTAGACTTGAGGCTATATGAACCTTCTTCTTCATCCAGTGTACCACCATCCTCTCACCACTAGGTGGGAGCATACACCTTTTGAGTGTGACTGTAAAGTTTAAAACAAAAAAGACCTGCAGTAAATCCTCAATCCAGCCTCATGCCTTACATATTGTATATAGAATTCTCTCTGCCCTGCACTACAGATTCTGTGGACTTTTCCACCTCTTTCTCAATTGTTTTCCCTCCAATAATCCCATATGTACACCTTTGTAATTTTTGAAATAAGAAAGTTCTACACTGCATACATTCTCCTAGATGGAAGAACCTTTCCAGCTTCAGTTCACTAATTGTTTTTCTGGACTATTTCTTGGCTCATCTCGCTCTGTAGATTCAAGTCTTGATGAACCTTCTTCTTCCATTGTTCCACCCTCCTCTCGCCACTAGGTGGCAGCATACACCAATTGATTGTGATTGTAAAGCTTAAAACATAAAAAACCTGCAGTAAATCCTCTAACCAGCCACATGCCTTATGTCTTTTATTTAAAATTCTCTCTGTTCTACACTACAGATTCTGTGGACTTTTGCACCTCTTTCTCATTTCTCCCTCCTCTCAACCCATATGAATACCTTTGCTATTTTTGAAATAAGAAAGTTTTAAACTGCATGGCATACCCCTTGGCTGTATCTCCTTTCCAACTTCAGGCCAGTCATTGTTTTTCTGGACTTTTTCTTTGCTCTTCCCACTATGTAGATTTGAGTCTCAATGAACCTTCTTCTTCCAGGGTTCCTCCCTTTTCTCACCACAAGGTGGCAGCATACACCCATTGATTGTGACTGTAAAGTTTAAAACAAAAAAGACAAGTATTAAATCCTCTAACCAGCCTCAAGCCTTGCATATT
Source organism: Protopterus annectens (assembly GCF_019279795.1). NCBI lineage: Eukaryota > Metazoa > Chordata > Ceratodontiformes > Protopteridae > Protopterus > Protopterus annectens. The sequence goes on from NC_056745.1 coordinate 597,588,161, forward strand.
GTATTTATAATTCTCTTTGCCCTACAATACAGATGTTGTGCACTTTTTGACCTCTTTCTTATATTTACCTCCAATAATCCTAAATGTATACCTTTGCAATGTTTGAAATAAGAAATTTCCACACTGTATACCTTCTCCCTGGCTGTAGCACCTTTCCAACTTCAATTCACTGATTTTTTTCTGGACTTTTTCTTGGTTCTTCTTACTCTTTAGATTTGACTTTCGATGAACCTTCTTCTTCCAGTGTACCACCCTTCTTTTGGCACTAGGTGGCTCATACACCAATTGATTGTGATTGCAAATCTTAAAACAAAAAAGACCTGCAGTAAATCCTGTAAATAGCGTCATGCCTTATGTATTGTATTTTTAATTTTCTCTGCCCTACACTACATATTCTGTGGACTTTTCCACCTCTTTCTCATTTTCCCTCCAATAATCCTATCTGTATACCATTGCAATTTTTGAAATTAGAAAGTTCTAATCTGCGTACCTTCTCCCTGGCTGCAGCACCTTTCCAACTTCAAATCAGTGATTGTTTTTCTGGACTTTTTCTTTGCTTTTCATGCTCTGTAGATTCGAGTTTGAACCAACCTTCTTTTCATGTGTGCCACCCTCCTCTCTCCACTAGGTGGCAGCATACACCAATCGATTGTTGTGAGTGTAAAGTTTAAAACAAAAAAGATCTGCAGTAAATCCTCTTATTAGCCTCATGCTTTACTTATTGTACTTATAATTCTCTCTCACCTGCAATACCAATTCTGTTGACTTTTCCACCTCTTTCTCATTTTTTTTCCTCAGTAATCCTATAAGTATACCTTTGCAACTTTTGAAATAAAAAAGTTTTATACTGCATACCTTTTCCTCGGCGGTAGCACCTTTACTACTTCAATTCACTGATTGTTTTTCTGGATTTTTTCTTGGCTCTTCTCGCTCTGTACATTTGAGTCTCAACGAACATTCTTCTTCAAGTCTTCCACCCTCCTCTCGCCACTAGGTGGTAGCATACACCAAATGATTGTGATTGAAAAGCTTAAAAAAAAGTCCTGCAGTAAATTTAAATAGCGACATGCATTATGTATTGTGTTTTTTATTCTCTCTGCCCTACATTACATATTCGCTGGACCTTTTCACCTCTTCCTAATTTTTCCCTCCAATAGTCCTATATGTATACCTTTGCAATTTTTGAAATAAGAAAGTTCTAATCTGCGTACCTTCTCCCTGGCTGCAGCACCTTTCCAACTTCGAATCAGTGATTGTTTTTCTGGACTTTTTCTTGGCTCTTCTCGCTCTGTAGATTCTAGTCTCAATGAACTTTCTTCTTCCAGTGTGCCATCCTCCTTTCTTCACTAGGTGGCAGCGATCACCCATTGATTGTGACTGTAATGTTTAAAACAAAAAAGACCTGCAGTAAATCCTCTAACCAAACTCATGCCTTATGTATTGTATTTATAATTCTCTCTGCCCTACATTACAGATTCTGTGGACTTTTCCAGCTCTTTCTCATTTTTCCCTCCAATAATCCTACATGTATACCTTTGCAATTTTTAAAATAAGAAAGTTCTAAACTGCATACTTCTCCCTGGCTGTAGCACCTTTCAAGCTTCCGGTCAGGGATTGTTTTTCTGCACATTTTCTTGGCTCGCTCCTGCTCTTTATATTTGAGTCTAGATGAACCTTCTTATTCCAGTGTACCTTCCTCCACTCTAAACTATGTGGCAGCATACTCCCATTGATTCTGACTGTAAAGTTTAAAAAAAAAAGACCTACAGTAAATCATCTTACCAGCCTCATGCCTTATGTCTTGTATTTATAATTCTCTCTGCGCTATGCTACAGATTCTATGGCCTTTTCCACCTCTTTCTCATTTTTCCCTCCTCTAAACCCATAAGTATACCTTTGCAACTTTTGAAATGAGAAAGTTCTAAACTTCATGCCTTCCCACTTGGCCATATCTCCGTTCCAACTTCAGGTCAGTCATTGTTTTTCTGGACTTTTTCTTGGCTCTTCCTGCTCTGTAGATTTGAGTCTCAACCAACCTTCTTCTTCCAGTGCTGCTCCCTCCGCTCACCCGAATGTGGCAGCATACACCCATTGATTGTGACTGCAAAGTTTAAACCAAAAATGACCAGCATTACATCTTCTAACCAGCCTCATGCCTTGCGTATTGTATTTATAATTCTCAATGCCCTAAAATACAGATTCTATGGACTTTTCGACCTTTTTCTCATTATTTCCCTTCAATAATCCTATATGTATACCTTGGCAATTTTTGAAATAAGACATTTTTACACTGTATACCATCTCCCTGGCTGTAACACCTTTCCAACTTCAGTTCACTGATTGTTTTTCTGGACTTTTTCATGGCTCTTCTCACTCTGTAGATTCGAGTTTCGGTGAACTTTCTTTTTCCAGTGTACCACCCTCCTCTCCCCACTAGGTGACTCATACACCAATTGATTGTGATTGTAAAGCTTAAAACAAAAAAGACCTGCAGTAAATTCTCTAAATGGCGTCATGCCTCATGTACTGTATTTTTAATTCTCACTGCCCTACACTACATATTCTGTGGACTTTTCACCTCTTTCTCATTTTTACCACCAATAATCCTATATGTATACTTTGCAATTTTCGAAATAAGAATGTTCTAATCTGCATACCTTCTCCCTGGCTTTAGCAACTTTCCAACTTCAAATCAGTGATTGTTTTTCTGGACTTTTTCTTTGCTCTTCCCACTCTGTAGATTTGAGTCTCAACAAACCTTCTTCTTCCAGTGTGCCACCCTCCTCTCTCCACTAGGTGGCAGGATATACGTGTTGATTGTGACTATAAAGTTTAAAACAAAAAGACCTGCAGTAAATCCTCTAACAAGCCTCATGCTTTATGTATTGTGTTTATAATGCTCTCTGCCCTAGACAACAGATTCTCTAGACTTTGCCACCTCTTTCTCATTTTATCCCTCCAATAATTCCATATGTATACCTTTGCAATTTTTTAAATAAGAAAGTTTTAAACTGCATACCTTCTCCCTGGCTGTAGCATTCCCCAACTTCAGGACACTGATTGTTTTTCTGCACCTTTCCATAGCTCTTCCCGCTCTGTAGATTTGAGCTTCGACGAACCTTCTTCCAGTGTGCCACTCTCCTCTCGCCACTAGGTGGCAGCATTAACCCATTGATTGTGACTGTATTGTTTAAAAGAAAAAAGACCTGCAGTAAATCCTCTAACCAGCCTCATGCCTTAAATATTGTACTTATAATTCTATCTGCCCTACAATACAGATTCTGCGGACTTTTCCCTCTCTTTCTCATTTTTTCCCTCCAATAATCCTATATGTATACCTTTGAAATTTTTGAAATAAGAAAGTTCTAAACTGCATACTTCTCCCCGGCTGTAGCACCTTTCAAACTTCAGATCTGGGATTATTTTTCTTGACTTTTAGCTGTTCTCGCACTTTATATTCGAGTCCAAACAAACATTCTTTTTCCAGTGTACCACCCCCCTCTTTCCACTAGGTGGCAGCATACACCCATTGATTGTGACTGTAATGTTTAACACAAAAAAGAACTTCAGTAAATTCTCTAACCACCCTCATGTCTTATGTATTGTATTTATAATTCTCTCTGCCCTACACTACAGATTCTGTGGACTTTTCCACCTCTTTCTCATGTTTTAGCTACAACAATCCTATATGTAGGCCTTTGCAAATTTTGAAATAAGAAAGTTCTAAACGGCATACCGTCTCCCTGGCTGTAGCACTTTCCAACTTCAGGACACGGAATGTTTTTTTGAACTATTTCTTGCCTCTTCTCGCTCTGTAGATTCGAGTCTCGACAAAACTTCTTCTTCCGGTGTAACACCCTCATCTCGCCACTAGGTGGAGCATACACCAATTGATTGTGATTGTAAATCTTAAAACAAAAAAAACGGCAGTAAATCCTCTAAATAGTGCCATCCCTTATGTATTGTATTTTTAATTCTCTCTCCCCACACTACAGATTCTGTGGACCTTTCCACCTCTTTCTCATTTTTTAACTCCAGTATTCCCATATGTACTCCTTTGCAATTTTTGAAAAAAGAAAGTTCTAAACTGCATACCTTCTCCTTGGCTGTAGCACCTTACCAGCTTCAGGTACTTATTGTTTTTTTTTTTTTTTTGGACTATTTCTTTGCTCTTCCTGTTCTGCAGATTTGAGGCTAGATGAACCTTCTTCTTCTTCTGGTGTACCACCCTCTTCTCACCACTAGATGGCAGCATACACTTGTTGATTTTGATTGTAAAGTTTAAAACAAAAAAGACCTGCAGTAAATCCTCAATCCAGCCTCATGCCTTACGTATTGTATATATAATTCTCTCTGCCCTGCACTACAGATTCTGTGGACTTTTCAACCTCTTTCTCAAAATTTTCCCTTCAATAATCCCATATGTACACTTTTGCAATTTCTGAAATAAGAAAGTTATAAACTGTATACCTTCTCCCTAGCTGTAGCACCTTTCCAACTTCAGTTCACTTATAGTTTTTCTGGCCTTTTTGTTGGCTCTTCTGGTTCTGTACATTCAAGTATTGACGAACCTTCTTCTTCCAGTGTACCACCCTACTCTCACTACTAGATGGTAGCATACACCAATTAATTGTGATTGTAAAGCTTAAAACAAAAAAGACCTGCCGTAAATCCTGTAAATAGCATCATGCCTTATGTATTGTATTTTTAATTTTCTCTGCCCTACACTACATATTATGTGGACGTTTCCAACTCTTTCTCATTTTTCTCTCCAATAATCCTATCTGTATACCATTGCAATTTTTGAAATAAGAAAGTTCAAATCTGTGTACCTTCTCCCTGGCTGCAACACCTTTGCAACTTCAAATTAGTGATTGTTTTTCTGGACTTTTTCTTTGCTCTTTACACTTTGTAGATTCGAGTCTCAACAAACCTTCTTCTTCAAGTCTGCCACCCTCCTCTCTCCACTAGGTGGCAGCATACACCAATTGATTGTTGTGAGTGTAAAGTTTAAAACAAAAAAGAGCTGCAGTAAATCCTCTTAACAGCCTCATGCCTTACATACTTTATTTATAATTCTCCTGCCCTGCAAACAGATTCTGTGGACTTTTCCACCTCTTTCTCATTTTTTCCCCTCAGTAATCCTATAAGTATACCTTTGCAATTTTTGAAAAAAAAAGTTTTATGCTGCATACATTCTCCTTGGTGGTAGCACTTTTCCTACTTCAGTTCACTGATTGTTTTTCTGGACTTTTTCTTGGCTCTTCTCATTCTGTACATTTGAGTCTCAACAAACCTTCTTCTTCCAGTCTACCACCCTCCTCTCACAACTAGGTGTAGCATACACCAAATGATTGTGATTGTAAAGCTTAAAACAAAAAGAACCTGCAGTAAATCCTCTAAATAGCATCATGCATTATTTATTGTATTTTTAATTCTCTCTGCCCTACACTACATATTCTGTGGACTTTTTCACCTCTTTCTCATTTTTCCCTCCAATAATCCTATATGTATACCTTTGCAATTTTTGAAATAAGAAAGTTCTAATCTGTGTACCTTCTCCCTGGCTGTAGCATGGTTCCATCTTCGAACCATGGATTGTTTTTTCTGGACTTTTTCTTGGCTCTTCCTGCTCTTTATATTCAAGTCTAGATGGACCTTCATATTCCAGTGTACCACCCCCTTCTCTCCACTATGTGGCAGCATACACCCATTGATTCTGACTGTAAAGTTTAAAACAAAAAAGACTTACAGTAAATCCTCTTCCCAGCCTCATGCCTTATGTCTTGTATTTATAATTCTCTCTGCCCTACACTACAGATTCTGTGGACTTTTCCACCTTTTTCTCATTTTTCCCCTCAGTAATCCTGTATGCATTCCTTTTCAATTTTTGAAATAAGAAAGTTCTACACTGCATACCTTCTCCTAGGTGGAAGCACCTTTCCAACTTCAGTTCACTGATTTTTTTTGGACTTTTTCTTGGCTCTTCTCACTCTGAAGATTTGAGTCTCAATGAATCTTCTTCTTCCAGTGTACCACCCTCCAATCACAACTAGGTGGCAGCATACACCAATTGATTGTGATTGTGAAAGCTTAAAACATAAAAAACCTGCAGTAAATCCTCTAACCAGCCTCATGCCATATGTCTTTTATTTAAAATTCTCTCTGCCCTACACTACAGATTCTGTAGACTTTTGCACCTCTTTCTCATTTTTTTCCCTCCTCTAAACCCATACGTATACCTTTGCAATTTTTGAAATAAGACAGTTCAAAAGTGCATGGCTTACCCCTTGGCTGTATCTCCTTTCCAACTTCAGGTCAGTCATTGTTTTTCTGGACTTTTTCTTTGCTCTTCCCACTCTGTAGATTCGATTCTCAATGAACCTTCTTCTTCCAGGGCTCCCCCTTTTCTCACCATGAGGTGGCAGCATGCACCCATTGATTGTGACTGTAAAGTTTAAAACAAAAAAGACCAGCATTAAATCCTCTATCCAGCCTCATACACCTTCTCCCTGGCTGTAGCACCTTTTCAACTTCAATTCATTGATTGTTTTACTGGACTTTTTCTTGGCACTTCTTACTCTGTAGATTTGAGTTTCGATTAACCTTCTTCTTCCAGTGTACCACCCTCCTCTCAGCACTAGGTGGCTCATACACCAATTGATTGTGATTGTAAAGCTTAAAACAAAAAGACCTCCAGTAAATCCTCTAAATACTGTAGCAACTTTTCAATTTCAATTCATTGATTGTTTTACTGGACTTTTTTCTTGGCTCTTTGCTCTGTAGATTTGAGTTTCGATGAACCTTCTTCTTCCAGTGTACCACACTCCTCTCAGAACTAGGTGGCTCAGACACAAATTGATTGTGATTGTAAAGCTTAAAACAAAAAACACCTCCAGTAAACCCTCTAAATAGCATTATGTATAGCATTTTTATTTCTCTTTTATAGTTCATAATTTAGTAGTAATCGAACTGCCTTTGCGAGCCATTTTAAGCCTAGCCAATTATCCCTTGTGGGGCTGAAACTCTGCACCTTGTGTTTGTAAGGTAACCACCTCAACCATTAAGCCACCTTCCCAACATTGCCTTACACAACATATTCTGTGAACTTTTCCTCCTCTTTCTCATTTTTCCCTCCAATAATCCTATATGTATACCTTTGCAATTTTTGAAATAAGAATGTTCTAATCTGCATACCTTCTCACTGGCTGTAGCAGCTTTCCAGCTTCAAATCAGTAATTGTTTCTCTGGACTTTTTATTTGCTCTTCCCGCTCTGTAGATTCAAGTCTCAACATATATTTTTCTTCCAGTGTGCCACCCTCCTCTATCTGCAAGGTGGCAGCATACACTTGTTGATTGTGACTGTAAAGTTTAAAACAAAAAATACTTTCAGTAAATCCTCTATCCAGCCTCATGCCTTACGTATTGTATTTATAATTCTCTCTGCCCTAGACAACAGATTCTGCAAACTTTGCCACCTCTTTCTCATTTTTCCCCTCCAATAATCACGTATGTATACCTTTGCATTTTTTAAATAAGAAAGTTCCAAACTGCATACCTTCTCCCTGGCTGTATCATTTCCCAACTTCGGGACACTGATTGTTTTTCTGGACCTTTTCATGGCTCTTCCTGCTCTGCAGATTTGAGCCTCGACAAATCTTGTTCTTCCACTGTACCACCCTCCTCTCTCCACTAGGTGGCAGCATAGACCATTTGATTGTGACTGTAATGTTTTAAAAAAAAGACCTGCAGTAAATCCTCTAACCAGCCTTATGCCTTACATTTTGTACTTATAATTCTCTCTGCCCTACACTACAGATTCTGTGGACTTTTCCATCTCTTTCTCATTTTTCCCCTCCAATAATCTTATATGTATACCTTTGAAATTTTTGAAATAAGAAAGTTCTAAACTGCATACTTCTCCCTGGCTGTAGCACCTTTCAAACTTCAGATGAGGGATTGTTTATCTGGAATTTTGGCTGTTCCCACTCTTTATATTCGAGTCTAGACAAACCTTCTTCTTCCAGTGTGCCACCCTCCTCTCGCCCCTAGGTGGCAGCATACACCAATTGATTGTGATTGTAAATCTTAAAACAAAAAAGACCTGCAGTAAATCCTCTAAATAGTGTCAAGCCTTATGTATCTTATTTATGATTATTATTTTCTCTGCCATAGATGACAGATTCTGTAGACTTTGCCACCTCTTTCTCATTTTTTCCCTCCAGTAATCCCATATGTATACCTTTGCAATTTTTTAAATAAGAAAGTTCTAAACTACATACTTCCTTCCTGGCTGTAGCATGTTCCAACTTCAGGAAACTGATTGTTTTTATGGACCTTTTCTTGGCTCTTCCCACTCTATAGATTCAAGTCTCAACAAACCTTCTTCTTGCAGTGTACCACCCTCCTCTCGCAACTAGGTGGCAGTATACACCCATTGATTGTGACTGTAATGTTTAAAGAAAAAAAGACCTGCAGTAAATCCTCTAACCAGCCTTATGCCTTATGTGTTGTAGTTATAATTCTCTCTGCCCTGCACTATATATTCTGTGGACTTTTCCACCTCTTTTTCAAATTTTCCCTCCAATAATCCCAAATGTACACCTTTGCAACTTTAGAAATAAGAAAGTTCTAAACTGCATACTTCTCCCTGGCTGTTGCACCTTTCAAACTTCAGGTCAGGGATTGTTTTTCTGCACATTTTCTTGGCTCGCTCCTGCTCTTTATATTTCTTGGTTCTTCTTGTTCTTCATATTTGAGTCGAAACAAACCTTTTTATTCCAGTGAACCACCTTCCTCTCTCCACTAGGGGGCAGCATACACCCATTGATTCTGACTGTAAAGTTTAAAACAAAAAAGACCTGCAGTAAATCCTCTAACCAGCCTCATTCCTTATAATTCTGTCTGCCCTACACTACAGATTCTTTGGCCTTTTCCAACTCTTTCTCATTTTTCCCTCCTTTAAACTCATACGTAAATCTTTGCAATTTTTGAAATAAGAAAGTTCTAAACTGCATGCCTTCCCCCTTGGCTGTAGCTCCTTTCAACTTCAGGTCAGTCATTGTTTTTCTGGACTTTTTCTTTGCTCTTCCCGCTCTGTAGATTTGAGTCTCAACGAACCTTCTTCTTCCAGTGTACCTCCCTGCTCTCACCACGAGGTGGCAGCATACAAACATTGATTGTGACTACAAAGTTTAAAACAAAAAAGCCCTGCAGTAAATCCTCTAACCAGCCTCATGCCTTACATATTGTATTTATAATTCTCTCTGCCCTACAATACAGATTCTGTGGACTTTTCCACCTTTTTCTCATTTTTTCCATTCAATAATCCTATATGCATACCTTTGCAATTTTTAAAATAAGAAAGTTCTACACTGCATACCTTCTCCTTGGCTGTAGCACCTTTCCAACTTCAGTACACTGATTGTTTTTCAGGACTTTTCTTGGCTCTTCTTGCTCTGTAGATTTGAGTTTCAATGAACCTTCTTCTTCCACTGTACCACCCTCCTCTCAGGACTAGGTGGCTCATACACCAATTGATTGTGATTGTAAAGCTTAAAACAAAAAAACCTCCAAGTAAATCCTCTAAATAGCATTATGTATGGCATTTTTATTTCTCTTTTATAGTTCATAATTTAGCAGTAAGCTAATTGCCTTTGTGAACCATTTTAAGCCTAGCCAATTATCCCTCATGGGGCACAAACTCTACACGTTGTGTTTATAAGGTAAACACCTCAACCATTAAACCACCTTCCCAACATTGCTTTACACTACGTATTCTGTGGACTTTTCCTCCTCTTTCTAATTTTTCCCTCCAATAATCCTATATGTAAACCTTTGCAATTTTTGAAATAAGAATGTTCTAATCTGCATACCTTCTCACTGGCAGTAGCACCTTTCCAGCTTCAAATCAGTAATTGTTTCTCTGGACTTTTTTTTGCTCTTCCCACTCTGTAGATTCGAGTCTCAATATATCTTCTTCTTCCAGTGTGCCACCCTCCTCTATCTGCAAGGTGGCAGCATACACTTGTTGATTGTGTCTGTAAAGTTTAAAACAAAAAATACCTTCAGTAAATCCTCTATCCAGCCTCATGCCTTACGTATTGTATTTATAATTCTCTCTGCCCTAGACAACAGATTCTGCAGACTTTGCCACCTCTTTCTCATTTTTTCCCTCCAATAATCCCATATGTACACCTTTGCATTTTCTAAATAAGAAAGTTCTAAACTGCATACCTTCTCCCTGACTGTAGCATTTCCCAACTTAGGGACACTGATTGATTTTCTGGACCTTTTCATGGCTCTTCCTGCTCTGTAGATTTGAGCCTCGACAAATCTTCTTCTTCCACTGTACCACCCTCCTCTCGCCACTAGGTGGCAGCATAGACCCTTTGATTGTGACTATAATGTTTAAAACAAAAAAGACCTGCAGTAAATCCTCTAACCAGCCTTATGCCTTACATTTTGTACTTATAATTCTCTCTGCCCTACACTACAGATTCTGTGGACTTTTCCATCTTTTTCTCATTTTTCCCTCCAATAATCTCATATGTATACCTTTGAAATTTTTGAAATAAGAAAGTTCTAAACTACATACTTCTCCCTGGCTGTAGCACCTTTCAAAGTTCAGATGAGGGATTGTTTCTCTGGACTTTTGGCTGTTCCCACTCTTTATATTCGAGTCTAGACGAACCTTCTTCTTCCAGTGTACCACCCTCCACTCACCCCTAGGTGGCAGCATACACCAATTGATTATGATTGTAAATCTTAAAACAAAAAAGACCTGCAGTAAATCCTCTAAATAGTGTCAAGCCTTATGTATCGGATTTATCATTATCATTTTCTCTGCCATAGATGACAGATTCTGTAGACTTTGCCACCTCTTTCTCACCCCCAATAATCCCATATGTATACCTTTGCAATTTTTTAAATAAGAAAGTTCTAAACTGCATACTTCCTCCCTGGTTGTAGCACATTCCATCTTCAGGAAACTGATTGTTTTTATGGATCTTTTCTTGGCTCTTCCCGCTCTATAGATTCAAGTCTCAACAAACCTTCTTCTTCCAGTGTACCACCCTCCTCTCACAACTAGGTGGCAGTATACACCCATTGATTGTGACTGTAAAGTTTAAAACAAAAAAGACCTGCAGTAATTCCTCTAACCAGCCTCATTCCTTATGTGGTGTAGTTATAATTCTCTCTGCCCTGCACTACATATTCTGTGGACTTTTCCACCTCTTTCTCATTTTTCCCTTCTTTAAACCCATACGTATACCTTTGCAATTTTTAAAATAAAAAAGTTCTAAACTGCATGCCTTCCCCCTTGGCTGTAGCTCCTTTCAACTTCAGGTCAGTCATTGTTTTTCTGGACTTTTTCTTTGCTTTTCCCGCTCTGTAGATTTGAATCTCAACGAACCTTCTTTTTCTATTGTACCTCCCTGCTCTCACCATGCGGTGGCAGCATACAGACATTGATTGTGACTCCAAAGTTTAAAACAAAAAAGCCCTGCAGTAAATCCTCTAACCAGCCTCATGCCTTACATATTGTATTTATAATTCTCTCTGCCTACAATACAGATTCTGTGGACTTTTCCACCTTTTTCTCATTTTTTCCCCTCAATAATCCTATATGTATACCTTTGCAATTTTTGAAATAAGAAAGTTCTACACTGCATACCTTCTCCTTGGCTGTAGCACCTTTCCAACTTCAGTACACTGATTGTTTTTCAGGAATTTTTCTTGGCTATTCCTGCTCTATAGATTCAAGTCTCGATGCACCTTCTTTTTCCAATGTACCACCCTCCTCTCGCAACTAGGTGTTAGCATACACCCATTTATTGTGACTGTAAAGTTTAAGACAAAAAAGATCTACAGTAAATCCTTTAACCAGCCTCATGCCTTCTGTATTGTATATTTAAATGTCTCTGCCCTACACTACAGATTCTGTGGACTTTTCCACCTCTTTTTCATTTTTCCCTCCAATAATCCCATATGTATACATTTGCAATTTTTTGTAATAAGAAAGTTCTAAACTGAATACCTTCTCCCTGGCTGTAGCACCTTTCCACGTTCAGGTCACTGATTGTTTTTTGGGAATTTTTCTTGGCTCTTCCAGCTTTGTAGATTCGAGTATCAATGAACCTTCTTCTTCCAGTGTGCAATCCTCCTCTCATGCTACATGGCAGCATAAACTCATTGATTGTGACTGTAATGTTTAAAACAAAAAAGAACTGCATTAAATCCTCTAACCAGCCTCATGCCTTACGTATTGTACTTATAATTCTCTCTGACCTACACTACAGATTCTCTGAACTTTTCCATCTCTTTCTCATTTTTTCCTTCCAATAATTGTATTTGTATACCTTTGAAATTTTTGAAATAAGAAAGTTCTAAACTGCATATTTCTCCATGGCTGTATCACCTTTCAAACTTCAGGTCAGGGACAGTTTTTCCGGGCTTTTTCTTTGCTGTTCCCATTCTTTACGCTCGAGACTAGGCAAACCTTCTTATTCCAATGTACAACCCTCATCTCTCCACTAGGTGGCAGCATACACCCATTGATTGTGACTGTAATGTTTAAAACAAAAAAGAACTGTAGTAAATTCTCTAACCAGTCTCATGCCTTAGTTTATTGTATTTATAATTCACTCTGCCCTACATTACAGATTCTGTGGACTTTTCCACCTCTTTCTCAGTTTTTAGCTCCTATAATCCTATATGTATACCTTTGCAATTTTTGAAATAAAAAAGTTCTAAACTGCATACCTTCTCCCTGGCTGTGACACTTTCCAACTTCAGGACACCGATTGTTTTTCTGGACTTTTTCTTGGCTCTTCCTGCTCTGTAGATTTGAGCCTCAATGAACCTTCTTCTTCCAGTGTACCACCCTCCTCTCGCCACTAGGTGGCAGCATACACCCATTGATTGTGACTGTAATGTTTAAAACAAAAAAGACCTGCAGTAAATCCTCTAACCAGCCTCATGCCTTACATATTGTACTTATAATTCTCTCTGCCCTACACTACAGATTATGTGGACTTTTCCATCTCTTTCTCATTTTTTCCCTCCAATAATCGTATATATATACCTTTGAAATTTTTGAAATAAGAAAGTTCTAAACTGCATACTTCTCCCTGGCTGTAGCACCTTTCAAACTTCAGATGAGGGATTGTTTATCTGGACTTTTGACTGTTCCCACTCTTTATATTTGAGTCTAGACGAACCTTCTTCTTCCAGTGTGCCACCCTCCTCTCGCCCCTAGGTGGCAGCATACACCAATTGATTGTGATTGTAAATCTTAAATCAAAAAAGACCTGCAGTATACCTTTGAAATTTTTGAAATAAGAAAGTTCTATACTGCATATTTCTCCATGGCTGTATCACCTTTCAAACTTCAGGTCAGGGACAGTTTTTCTGGGCTTTTTCTTTGCTGTTCCCATTCTTTATGCTGGAGACTAGGCGAACCTTCTCATTCCAATGTAAAACCCTCATCTCTCCACTAGGTGGCAGCATACACCCATTGATTGTGACTGTAATGTTTAAAACAAAAAAGAACTGTAGTAAATTCTCTAACCAGCCTCATGCCTTAGTGTATTGTATTTATAATTCACTCTGCCCTACATTACAGATTCTGTGGACTTTTCCACCTCTTTCTCATTTTTTAGCTCCTATAATCCTATATATATATATATATATATATATATATATATATATATATATATATATATACCTTTGCAATTTTTGAAATAAAAAAGTTATAAACTGCATACCTTCTCCCTGGCTGTAGCACTTTCCAACTTCAGAACACTGATTGTTTTTCTGGAATTTTTCTTGGCTCTTCTCACTCTGTAGATTCAAATCTTGATGAACCTTCTTCTTCCAGTGTACCACCCTCCTTTCACCGCTAGGTTGCAGCATACACCTTTTGATTGTGACTGTAAAGTTTAAAACAAAAAAGACCTGCAGTAAATCCTCTATCCAGCCTCATGCCTTACGTATTTATATATAATTCTCTCTGCCCTACAATACAGATTATGTTTACTTTTCCACCTCTTTCTCATTTTTCCCCTCAATAATCCTATATGTATACCTTTGCAATTTTTGAAATAAGAAAGTTCTAAACTGCATACCTTCTCCTTGGCAGTAGCACCTTTCCAACTTCAGTTCACTGATTGTTTTTCTAGACTTTTCCTTGGCTCTTCTTGCTCTGTACATTTGAGTCTCAATGAACCTTCTTCTTCCAGTGTACCACACTCCTCTCAACACTAGGTGGCAGCATACAACAATTGATTGTGATTGCAAAGTTTAAAACAAAAAAGACCTGCAGTAATTCCTCTAACCAGCCTCATGCCTTATGTTTTGTATTTATAATTCTCTCTGACATACACTACAGATTCTGTGGTCTTTTCCACCTCTTTCTCATTTTCCCTCTTTTAAACCCATAGTTATACCTTTACAATTTTTGAAATAAGAAAGTTCTAAACTGCATATCTTCTCCCTGGCTGTAGCACCTATACAACTTCAGGTCTCTGATTTTTTTTTAGGACTTTTTCTTGGCTCTTCCCGCTCTGCAGATTCAAGTTTCAATTAACCATCTTCTTCCACTGTACCACCCACCTCTCACTAATAGGTGGCAGCATACACCCATTGATTGTGACTGTAAAGTTTAAAACAAAAAAGACTTGCAATAAATCCTCTAACCAGCCTCATGCCTTACGTATTGTATTTATAATTCTCCTTGCTCAACACTACAGGTTCTGTGGACTTCTCCACCTCTTTCTCATTTTTTACCACCAATAATCTTATATGTATACCTATGCAATTTTTGAAATAAGAAAGTTCTTACCTGCATATTTTTCCCTGGCTGTAGCACCTTTACAACTTCAGGTCACTGATTGTTTTTAGGGGCTTTTTCTTGGCTCTTCCCACTCTGTAGATACGAGTCCCAATGAACCGTCTTCTTCCATTGTACCACCCTCCTCTCGCTGCTAGGTGGCAGCATACACCCAATGATTGTGAGTTTAATGTTTAAAACAAAAAAGACCTGCAGTAAATCCTCTAACCAGCCTCATGCCTTACATTATATTTATAATTCTTTTGCCTTACACAACAGATTCTGTGGATTTTTCCATCTCTTTCTCATGTTTTCCCTCAAATAATCCTATATCTATATCTTTGCATTTTTTGAAATAAGAAAGTTCTAAACTGCATACGTCTCCTTGGCTGTAGCACCTTTCAAACTTCTGGTCAGGGATTGTTTTTCTGGACTTTTTCATGGCACTTCCTACTCTTTATAGTCAAGTCTAGACAAACCGTCTTATTCCAGTGTATCACCCTACTCTCTTCACTAGATGGCAGCATACACATATTGACTGTGATTGTAATGTTTAAAAAAAAAGACCTGCAGCAAATCTTCTAACCAGCCTTACATGTTCTAGTTATAATTTTCTCTCCTCCACACTACAGATTCTTTGCACTTTTCCACCTCTTTGTCATTTTTCCCTCCAATAATCCCGTATATTTACCTTTGCAATTTTTGAAATAAGAAAAGTCTAAACTGCATACCTTCTCCCTGGCTGTAGCACCATTCCGACTTCAAACCACTGATTGGTTTTCAGGTCTTTGCTCTTCCCGCTCTGTAGATTCGAGTCTCGATGAACATTCTTCTTCCAGTGTACCCCCTCCTTTTGCCACTAAGGCAGCAGCATACACCCATTGATTGTGATTGTAAAGTTTAAAACAAAAAAGACCTGCAGTAAACCCTCTAACGAGCCTCATACCTTAGGTATTGTAGTTATAATTCTCTCTGTCTTACACTATAGATTCTGTGTACTTTTTCACATCCTTTTCATTTTTCCATTCAATAATCCTATATGTATACCATTGCAATTTTTGAAATAACTTCAAGGATCCCTAGAGCATCAGAGCACTACCAGGTTATACCTCATACCATGCTTTTCAGCCCCAAAACTTGGACCAAACCACAAAAGGAGGGGGAGTATCAATATTCTTCAAAGATACCCACACCTCCAGGTTGGTGGCACAGCACGAAGCATCAGAGACTATCCATGTGCAACTAACAGTGGGTAAAACTGCCTTCCAGTTTATAGCCTGCTACAGACCACCCTCCCAAACCCAGGAACCCCACTCGGCCTTCCTGAGAACACTGGAAAATAAGAAGGTCTCTCCAAACACCATCATATTGGGCGACTTCAACTACCCAAACATAGACTGGGAGCATTACTCTAGCTCCAACACCCTAGCCCAAAGGTTCCTAGAATTTATAAACTCAAATGCTATGGAACAACTTGTTACCACTCCCACAAGAGGGGAAAACATACTGGACCTGATCATCACCAACATGGGGACTCTATGCTCCAGACCAGAAGTGTATCCCTCACTGGTAAGATCAGACCATAAACCAATCTCACTGGATATTCACATCCTGACCCCACCCCCTGCCCAGAAAACAACAGTGAAAGCAAATTTCACACTCCTCAAAACTGAGGTGGAATCCTTCAAAGCCCCCGGGCCTGTGGAAAATACTGCCCAGACCGCAGAATCCTTTATAAATGCATTCTATGAACATCTTCAGGAATGCATGGATCATGGAATCCCAAATAAAACCAAGCCCCAATCCTCCAAATGCAGACATCCTGTTTGGTGGACCCCAGCCATAAATAAACTATACAATAGAAGGAGGAAGCTATTACATGATTGAGCAAAATCCCAAAAAGGGAAGGCATCTCTGATCAGTATTAGCAAAAAACTACGGGCACTCATAAAATCGTCTAAGGTCAGCTTCAAGAGAAAAACTGCACAGGACACTAAGGATAACCACAAGGCTTTCTTTAGTTATGTTAGGAACCTGGGTGGGAATTCCCAGATATGCTCAGAATTAGTCCAAAATGACAAAAAATGCACCGAACCCACAGACATTGCCAACATCCTAGCTGACAGGTTCAGTGCAAACTTCTCCCCCCCTCCCCACCAAAAGGGAAAATATCTATCCCAGCAGAGTGCTGCCCCCCTGACATCTCAGATGCTCAGGTAAGAGCCGCCCTCTCCAAAGCAAAAAACCCAGCATCAATGGGACCAGACAGTGTCCCGGCTGCGTCCTACATGAACTCCAAGAAGAGCTAAACCCAAACATAAAACTACTGTTCAATCTCAGCCTTACTACAGAATATGTACCCAAAGTGTGGCGTACAGCAACAGTGGTCCCTCTCCACAAAGGTGGTGCCTCAATGGATCCTGGAAACTATCGCCCCATAAGCCTGACTAGCTTGGTCTGCAAAGCTATGGAAAGGATCATCATGGACCTCATAAATAAAGATATTGGGGACCTACAGACACTGGATCCTACCCAGTTCGGCTTTGTTAAGGGCAGATCCTGCCTCTTAAACCTGGTCGATTTCTTTGAAACAGTCACAAAGGCCATTGATGAGGGGAAGGTGGTCCACCCAGCCTACCTGGACCTCGCAAAAGCCTTCGATACAATACCCCACTCGGGCATTATAGATAAGCTCACCAGCTTAAATATAAACCCCTATGTCACTATTTTGGTTGCAAACTGGCTCAAGGACAGAACCCACATGGTTAGAATTGCTGGAGCCATGTCAGACTCCAAACCAGTTACAAGTGGCATCCCACAAGGCTCAGTCCTGGGACCTCTCTTGTTTGGTATATATTTCTCGGAGGTACAGGCCAACAGGGAAGGACTGTGGCTGACCAAGTTCGCAGACGACTGCAAACTGGGTGCCATAATCAACTCTCCAGCCGACACAAGCATCCTCCAAAAGGGCCTCATAGAAACAGACAACTGGTGCCAGAGCCATGGCCTCAAGCTAAACGCCAAAAAGTGTATAGTCATCCCCTTTGGCAAAAACAAAGTGCCCACAAATTACCACATAGGTGGTAATCCATTAAGTACAGAAGAAGTAATTAGGGACCTGGGGACCCAAGTTGATAGCAGTCTCTCATTTGACAACCACGTGGCCAAAGTGGTTAGAAAAACATTTTATATAGCCCACCTAATCATGAAGGGATTCACATCTAGATCAGAGGTCATCGTGCCTCTTTACTCATCCCTCATCAGGCCCATAATTGAGTACAATGCCCCTTTTGGGATGTACCTTACCAGACACCTGCAGCAACTGGAGAGACCCCAAAAGTACCTCACCAAGAGGATCAAAGGGCTCAAACAGATGCCATATGCAGCCCGGTTAAAGAAACCCCAGCTCTACTCAGTGGCATACCGCCTGCTCAGAGGCGATCTGTGCCTGACGTATAAAGCCATGTCCAACCTGGAATTAATGGACATGCTGCACCTCAGAAAATCCAAATCCCATCGAGCTACATGCTCGAGAGACTTGAACCTCAGCACTGAAATAAATAGGACATGCAGGAGGGACAGATTCATAACCCAGAGGCTCCCTTTACTCTGGAATAAAATTCCAGTCCAGGTTAGGCAAAGTCCCTCACTGACTCTCTTCAAGAGGAATCTTGATGAGTGGATGGGAGATCATAGGTTTACCCCGGGTATCACTTCTGTGTCACTGTTAGACAGAGGCACAGTATAATAACCTCAAAAAATGGCATAGCAAAATTAATTTAAAATGGGTGGCGAAAGCCAAACACACTCTGGCTAGGCTTATAAATGCCCTAGGGCAGATAGCCTAGTATGAACCTATGGACCTATGAAGAAAGTTCAAAACTGCATACCTTCTCCCTGGCTGTAGCACCTTTACAACATTAGATCAGTGATTGTTTTTCTGGACGTTTTCTTGGCTCATTCCACTCTGTATATTTAAGTCTCAATGAACCTTATTTTTTCTAGTGTGCCACCCTCCTCTCTCTACTATGTGGCAGCATACACCTATTGATTGTGACTGTAAAGTTTAAAACAAAAAAGACCTGCAGTAAATCCTCTAACCAGCCTCAAGCCTTACGTATTGTATTTATAATTCTCTCTGTCCTACATGACAGATTCTGTAGACTTTGCCACCTCTTTCTCATTTTTCCTTCCAATAATAACATATGAATACCTTTGCAAGTTTTGAAATAATAAAGTTCTAAACAGCATACCTTCTCCCTGGCTGTATCACTTTCCAACTTCAGGGCACTGATTGCTCTTCTGGACTTTTTCTTGGCATTTCTTGCTATGTAGATTTGAATCTGACAAACCTTCTTCTTTCAGTGTACCACTCTTCTCTCGCCACTAGATGGCAGCATACACCCATTGATTGTGACTGTAAAGTTTAAAACAAAAAAGACCTGCAGTAAATCCTCTTAATAGCCTCATGCCTTACATATTGTATTTTGAATTGTGTCTGCCCTACACTGCAGATTCGGTGGACTTTTCCACCTCTTTCTCATTTTTCCACCTCCTTCTCATTTTTTCTCTCCAATAATCCCATATGTATACATTTGCAATTTTTTAAATTAGAAAGTTCTAAAAGGCATACATTATCCGTGGCTGTAGTACATTTCCACCTTCAGGTCACTGATTGTTTTTTTGGAAATTTTTTTGGCTCTTCCTGCTCTCTAGATTTGAGTTTCGGCGAACCTTCTTCTTTCAATGCACCACCCTCCTCTCGCCACTAGTTGACAGCATACACTCTTTGATTGTGACTGTAATGTTCAAAACAAAAAAAGACCTGCAGTAAATCCTCTTACCAGTCTTATACCTTACCTACTTTATTTATAATTTTCTCTGCCCTAAATTATAGATTCTGTTGACTTTTCCATCTCTTTTTCATTTTTTCCCTACAATTATCCTATGTATAATGCCTTTGCAATTTTTGAAATAAGAAAGTTCTAAACTGCATACTTCTTCCTGGCTGTAGCACCTTTCAGACTTCCAGTCAGGGATTGTTTTTCTGGACTTTTTCTTGTCTCTTCCTGCTCTTTATATTCAAGCATGGAAGAACCTTCTTATTCCAGTGTACCACCCTCCTCTCTCCACTAGGTGGCATCATACACCCATTGATTCTGACTGTAAAGTTTAAAACAGAAAAGACCTGCAGTACATCCTCTAAACAGCCTCATGCCTTATGTAATGTATTTAGAATTCTCTCTGTCCTACACTACAGATTCTTTTCCACCTCTTTCTCATTTTCCCTCCTCTAAACCCATAGTTATACCTTTGCAAATTTTGAAATAAGAAAGTTCTAAACTGCATGCCTTCCCCCTTGGCTGTAGCTTCTTTACAACTTCAGGTCAGTCATTGTTTTTCTGGACTTTTCTTTGCTCTTCCTGCTCTGTGAATTCAAGTCTCAATGAACCTTCTTCTTCTAGTGTATGTCTCTCCTCTCACCATGAGGTGGCAGCATGCACCCATTGATTGTGACTGTAGAGTTTAAAAGAAAAAAGACATGCATTAAGTCTTTTGTTTTTCTGGAGTTTTTGGCTCTTCTCGCTCTGTAAATTCGAGGTTTGACGAACCTTTTTCTTCCAGTGTATCACCCTTCACTCACCACAAGGTGGCAGCATATACCAATTGATTGTGATTGTAAAGCTTAAAACAAAAAAGACCTGCAGTAAATCCTCTAAATAGCATCATGCTTTATATATAGTATATTTAATTCTCTCTGCCCTACACTACATATTCTGTGGACTTCTTATTTTTCCCTTCAATAATCCTATATGTATACCTTTGCAATTTTTGAAATAAGAAAGTTCTAAATGGCATACCTTCTCCCTAGCTGTAGCACCTTTCCAAATTCAAATCACTGAATTTTTTCGGGACTTTTTCTTGACACTTCCTGATTTGTAGATTTGAGTCTCAACAAACCTTATTCTTCCAGTGTACCACCCTCCTCTCATCACTAGGTGGCAGTATACATGCATTGATTGTGACTGTAAAGTTTAAAACAAAAAAGACCTGCAGTAAATCCTCTAACCAGCCTCATGCCTTACATATTGTACTTATAATTCCCTCTGGCCTACACTACAGATTCTGAGGACTTTTCCACCTCTTTTTATTTTTTTCCCTCCAATAATCCCATATGTATACCTTTGCAATTTTGGAAATAAAGTTCTAAACTGCATACCTTCTCCCTGGCTGTAGCACCTTTCCAACTTCAAATCACTGAATTTTTTGAGGGCTTTTTCTTGGCACTTCCTGCTTTGTAGATTTGAGTCTCAACAAACCTTCTTCTTCCAGTGTACCACCCTCCTCTCGTCACTAGGTTGCAGCATACATGCATTGATTGTGACTGTAAAGTTTAAAACAAAAAAGAAACGCAGTAAATCATCTAACCAGGCTCATGCTGTACGTATTGTATTTATAATTCTCTCTGCCCTACATGCCAAATTCTGTAGACTTTGCCACCTCTTTCTCATTTTTTCCCTCCAATAATCCCATATGTATACCGTTGCATGTTTTGAAATAAGAAAGTTATAAACTGCATACCTTTTCCCTGGCTGTAGCACTTTATAACTTCAGGACTCTGACTGTTTTTCTGGACTTTTCTTTGGCTCTTCCCGCTCTATAGATTTGAGTCTCAACAAACCTACTTCTTCCAGTGTACCACCCTCATATCGCAACAAGGTGGCAGCATACCCTCATTGATTGTGACTTTAAAGTTTAAAACAAAAAAGGCCTGCAGTAAATCCTCAAACCAGCCTCATGCCTTATGTACTGCATTCTTAATTCAAACTGCCTACACTACAGATTCTGTGGACTTTTCCACTTGTTTCTCATTTTTTTTCACTCCAATAATCCCATATGTGTACCTTTGCAGTTTTTGAAAAAGAAAGTTTTAAACTGCATACCTTCTCCCTGGCTGCAGCACCTGTACAACTTCAAGTCACTGATTGTTTTTCTGGACTTTTTCTTGGCTCTTCTCACTCTGTGGATTCAAGTCTCAACAAACCTTCTTGTTCCAGTGTACCACCATCCTCTCACCACTATGTGGCAGCATACACCCTTTGATTGTGACTGTAAAGTTTAAAACAAAAAAGACCTGCAGTAAATCCTCTAACCTGCCTCATGCCTTACGTATAGTATTTATAATTCTTTCTGCCCAACAATCCAGATTCTGTGGATTTTTCCACCTCTTTCTCTTTTTTCCCTCCAATGATCCTATATGTATACATTTGCAATTTTTGAAATAAGAAAGTTCTAAACTGCATACCTTTTCCCTACCTGTAGCACCTTTCCACCTTCAGGTCACTGATTGATTTTCTGGACTTTTTCTTGTTAATTCCAGCTCTGTAGATTAGAGCCTCAACGGACCTTCTTCTTCTAGTGTACCACTATCATCTCATATCATCTCACCACTAGGTGGCAGCATACACCCATTGATTGTCACTGTAAAGTTTATGAGAAAAGACCTGAAGAAAATCCTCTAGCCAGCCTCATACCTTATATATTGTATATATAATTCTCTCTGCCCTACACTACAGATTATGTGGACATTTTCACTTCTTTCTCAAATTTTCCGACAAGTAATCCCATACGTATACATTTGCAATTTTTTAAATAAGAAAGTTCTAAACTGCATACCTTCTCCCTGGCTGTAGCACCTTTCCACCTTCAGGTCATTGATTGTTTTTCAGCACTTTTTCTTGGCTCTTCCTGCTCTATATATTAGAGTCTAGATGAATCTTCTTATTCCAGTGTACCTCCCTCCTCAATCCACTAGGTGGCAGCATACACCCATTGATTTTGACTGTAAAGTTTAAAACAAAAAAGACCTGTAGTAAATCCTCTAACAAGGTTCATGCCTTATATATTGCATTTATAATCCTTTCTGCCCTACACGAAAGATTCTGTAGACTTTGCCACCTCTTTCTCATTTTTTCCTCCAATAATCCCATATGTATATCTTTGCAATTTTTGAAATAAGAAAGTTCTAAACTGCATTCCTTCTCCCTGGCTGTAGCACCTGTACAACTTCAGGTCAGTGATTGTTTTTCTGGCCTTTTTCTTGGCTCTTTTACCTCTGTGGATTCGAGTCTCAACAAATCTTCTTCTTCCAGTGTACCACCATTATCTCACCACTAGGTGGTAGCATACACCATTGATTGTTAATTTAAAGTTTAAAACAAAAAAGACCTGTAGTAAATCCTCTAAATAGCCTCATGCCTTATGTACAGTGTTTTGATTTCCCTCTGCCCTACACTACAAATTATGTGGACTTTTCCACCTATTTCTCAAATTTTCTCTCCATTAATCTGATATGTTTACCTTTGCTATTTTGGAAATAAGAAAGTTCTAAATTGCATACCTTCTCCCTGGCTGTAGCACCATTCCACCTTCAGGTGACTGATTGTTTTTCTGGACTTTTTCTTGGTATTCCATCTCTATAGATTCGAGTCTCATCGAACCTTCTTCTTCCAGTGTACCATACTCATCTCACCACTAGGTGGCAGCATACACTCATTCATTGTGACTGTAAAGTTTAAAACATAAAAGACCCACAGTAAATCCTCTAACCAGCCTCATGCCTAAAGTATTGTAGTTATAATCCTCTCTGCCCTGCACTACAAGTTCTGTGGACATTTCCACATGTTTCTCATTTTTCCCTCCAATAATCCTACATGTATACCTTTGCAATTTTTGAAATAAGGAAGTTCAAACTGAATACCTTCTTCCTGGCTGTAGCTCATTCCAACTTCAGGTCATTGATTGTTTTTTCTGGACTTTTTCTTGGCTCTTCCTGCTCTGTCGATTTGAGTCTCGACGAACCTTCTTCCAATGTACCATCCTTCTCTCACAGCTAGGTGGCAGCATACATCCACTGATTGTGTCTGTAAAGTTAAAAACAAAAAAGACCTGGAGTAAATCCTCTAACCAGCCTCATGCCTTACATATTGTATTTATAATTCTCTCTGCCTTACCCCACAGATTCTGTAGACTTTTCCACCTCTTTCTCATTTTCCCTCCAATAATCCCATATGTATACCTTTGCAATTTTTGAAATAAGAAAGTTCTAAACTGCATACCTTCACTCTGGCTGTGACACTTGTACAACATCAGGTCACTGTTTGTTTTTCAGGACTTTTTCTTGGCTCTTCTCGCTCTGTGGATTCGAGTCTCAACAAACCTTCTTCCAGTGTACCACTCTCTTCACACAGCTAGGTGGTAGCATACACCCATGGATTCTGACTGTAAAGTTTAAAACAAAAAAGACCTGCAGGAAAACCTCTAACCAGGGTCATGCCTTTTGAATTGTATTTATAAATCTCTCTGCCTTACATGACAGATTCTGCAGACATTGCCACGTCTTTCTCATTTTTTCCCCTCCAATAATCAAATATGTATACCTTTGCACTTTTTGAAATAAGAAAGTACTAAACTGAATACCTTCTGCCTTGCTGTAGCACTTTCCAACTTCGGGACACTGATTGTTTTTCTGCACTTTCTCTTGGCTTTTCCTGCTCTATAGATTTGAGTCTTGACTAATCTTATTCTTCCAGTGTACCACCCTCCTTTCACCACTAAGTAGCAGCATACACCCATTGATTGTGACTGTAAAGATTAAAACAAAAAAGACCTGTAGTAAATCCTCTAACCAGCCTCATGACTTGTGTATTGTATCTTAAATTCTGTCTGCACTGCACTACAGATTCTGTGGACTTTTCCACTTTCTCATTTTTTCCCTCCAATAATCCCATATGTATATATTTGCAATTCTGAAATACTAAAGTTCTAAAGTGCATACCTTCTCCCTGGGTGTAGCACCTTTCCAACTTCATTTCACTGATTATGTTTTAGGACTTTTTTTCTTGGTTCTTCCAGCTCTGTAGATTAGAGTCTCAATGAATCATCTTCTTCCCATGTACCACCCACCTCTCTCCACTAGGTGGCAGCATACACCCATTGGTTGTGTCTTTAAAGCTTAGAACAAAAAAAGAAATTGCAGTAAATCATCTAACCAGACTCATTATTTACATATTGTATTTATAATTCTCTCTGGCCTACACTACAGATTCTGTGGACTTTTCCACCTCTTTCTCATTTTTTCCCTCTAATAATCCTATATCTTTACCTTTGCAATTTTTGAAAGAAGAAAGTTCTAAACTGCATAACTTCTCCCTAGCTGTAGCACCTTTCCAACTTCATGTCATACATAGTTTTTCAGGTCTTTTTCTTGGCTCTTCCCACTCTTTAGATTCGAGTCTCGATTAACCTTCTTCTTACAGTGTACCACCATCCTCTCTCCACGAGGTGGCAGCATACGCACATTGATTGTAGTTGTAAGGTTTAAAACAAAAAAAGACCTGCGGTAAATCCTCTAACCAGGCTCATACCTTACGTACTGTATTTATAATTCTCTCTGCTCTATATGACATATTCTGTAGACTTTGCCACCTCTTTCTCATTTTTCCCTCCCAATAATCCCATATATATATATATATATATATATATATATATATATATATATATATATATATATATATATATATATATATCTACGTTTGCAATTTTTGAAATAAGAAAGTTCTAAACTGCATACCTTCTCCCTGGCTGTAGCACTTTACAACATCAGGACTCATTGTTTTTCTGGACTTTTTCTTGGCTCTTCCTGCTCTAAAGATTTGAGTATCGATGAACCTTCTTCTTCCAGTGTACCACACTACTATTGCAACTAGATGGCAGCAAACACCCATTGATTGTGACTGTAAAGTTTAAAACTAAAAAGAATTACAATAAATACTCTAAACAGCCTCCTGCCTTACATACTGTATTTTGAATTCCCTCTGCACTACACTACAGATTCTGTGAACATTTCCATCTCTCTCTCATTTTTTCCCTCCAGGAATCCCAAATGTATACCTTTGCAATTTTTGAAATAAGAAAGTGCTAAATGGCATACCTTCTCCCTGGCTGTAGCACCTTTCCAGCTTCAGGTCAGTGATTCTTTTTCTGAACATTTTCTTGGACCTTCCTGCTCTGTAGATTCGAGTCTCAATGAACCTTCTTCTTCCACTGTACCGCCCTCCTCTCTCCACTAGGTGGGAGCATACACCCATTGATTGTGACTGTAAAGTTTAAAACAAAAAAGACGTTCAGTAAATCCTCTAAATAACCTGATGCCTTGCATATTATATTTTGAATACCCTCTGCCCTACACTATAGAGTCTGTGGACTTTTCCACCACTTTTTCATTTTTTTCCCTCCAATAATTCTATTTGTATACCTTTGCAATTGCATAACTTCGCCCTGGCTGTAGCACCTTTCCAACTTCAGGTCACTGATTGTTTTTAATGACTTTTTCTTGGTTCTTGATGCTCGGTAGATTCGAGTCTCAACGAACCTTCTTATTCCAGTGCACCACCCTCCTGTCTCCACAAGGTAGCAGCATACACCCATTGATTGTGACAGTAGAGTTTAAAACAAATCCTTTAACCAGACTCATGCCTTACGCATTGTATTTATAATTCTCTCTGCCCTAAAAGACAGATTTTGTAGACTTTGCCAACTCTTTCTCATTTTTTCCTCCAACAATCCCATATGTATACCTTCGCAATTTTTTAAATAAGAAAGTTCTAAACTGCATACCTTCTCCCAGGCTGTAGCACTTTACAACTTCAGGGCTCTCATTGTTTTTCTGGACTTTTTCTTGGCTCTTCCCGCTCTATAGATTTGAGTCTCGATGAACCTTCTTCTTTCAGTGTACCTCCATCCTATCGCATCTAGGTGGCAGCATACACCCATTGATTGTGACTGTAAAGTTTAAAACAAAAAAGTATTGCAGTAAATCCTCTAACCAGCCTTATGCCATACGCATTTTATTTATAATTGTCTCTGCCTTACACTACAGATTCTGTGGACTTTTCCACCTCTTTCTCATTTTTTTCCTCCAATAGTCCCAAATGTATACCTTTGCAATTTTTGAAATAAGAAAGTTCTAAACTGCATACCTTCTCCCTGGCTGCAGCACCTGTACAACATCAGGTCACTGATTGTTTTTCTGGACTTTTTTCTTGGCCTTCTCGCTCTGTGGATTAGAGTCTCAACAAACCTTCTTCTTCCAGTGTCCCACCCTCCTCTCACCACTAGGTGGCAGCATAAACCCATTGATTGTGTCTGCAAAGTTTAAAACAAAAAAGACCTGCAGCAAATCCTCTAAATAGCCCTATGCATTATGTATTGTATTTTGAATTCCCTCTGCCCTACACTACAGATTTTGTGGACTTTTCCACCTCTTTCTCATTTTTTCCTTCCAATAATCCCATATGTTTACCTTTGCAATTTTGGAAATAAGAAAGTTCTAAACTGCATACCTTCTCCCTGGCTGTAGCACCTTTCCACCTTCAGGTCATTGATTGTTTTTCAGCACTTTTTCTTAGTTCTTCCTGCTCTATATATTAGAGTCTAGATGAATCTTCTTATTCCAGTGTACCATCCTAATGAATCCACAAGGTGGCAGCATACACCCATTGATTTTTGTCTGTAAAGTTTAAAACAAAAAAGACCTGTAGTAAATCCTCTAACAAAGTTCATGCCTTATATATTGCATTTATAATACTCTCTGCCCTACATGACAGATTCTGTAAACTTTTCCACCTCTTTCTCATTATTTCCCTCCAATAATCCCATATGTGTATCCTTGCAATTTTTGAAATAAGAAAGTTCTAAACTGCATTCCTTCTCCCTGGCTGTAGCGCCTGTACAACTTCAGGTCACTGATTGTTTTTCTGGCCTTTTTCTTGGCTCTTCTACCTCTGTGGATTCGAGTCTCAACAAACCTTCTTCTTCCAGTGTACCACCATCATCTCACCACAAGGTGGTAGCATACACCACTGATTGTTATTTTAAAGTTTAAAACAAAAAAGACCTGCAGTAAATCCTCTAAATAGCCTCATGCCTTACGTAATGTATTTTGATTTCCCTCTGCCCTACACTAGAGATTATGTGGACTTTTCCACCTATTTCTCAATTTTTCCCTCCATTAATCTGATATGTTTACCTTTGCTACTTTGGAAATAAGAAAGTTCTAAACTGCATACCTTCTCCCTGGCTGTAGCACCTTTGCAACTTCAGGTCACTGGTTGTGTTTTAGGACTTTTTTCTTGGCTCTTCCAGCTCTGTAGATTAGAGTCTCAATGAACCTTCTTTTTGCAGTGAACCACCCTCATCTCTCCACTACGTGGCAGCATATACCCACTGATTGTGTCTGTAAAGTTTAAAACAAAAATGACCTGCAGTAAATTCTCTAACCAGCCTCATGCCTTACATGTTGTAGCTTTAATTCTCTGTGACCTGCACTACAGATTCTTTGGATTTTTCACCACTTTCGCATTTTTTTCTCTCTAATAATCCCATATGTACATCTTTGCAATTTTTGAAATAAGAAAGTTTTAAACTGCATACCTTCTCACTGGCTGTTGTACCTTTTCAACTTAAGGTCACTGATTGTTTTTCCTGGACTTTTTCTTTGCTCTTCCTGCTCTGTAGATTTGGGGCTAGATGAACCTTCTTCTTCTTCTGTTGTACCACTTTCCTCTCACCACTAGGTGGCAGCATACACCTGTTGATTGTAACTGTAAATTTTAAAACTAAAAAGACCAGCAGTAACTCTTCTATCCAGCCTTATGCCTTATGTATTTTATATATAATTCCCTCTGCCCTACACTACAGATTCTGTGAACATTTCCACCACTTTCTCTTTTTTTTTCCTCCAATCATCCTATATGTATACATTTGAATTTTTTTAAAATAAGAAAGTTTTAAAAGGCATACCTTCTTTCTGGCTGTAGCACCTTTCCACCTTCAGGTCACTGATTGTTTTTCTGGACTTTTTCTTGGTATTCCATCTCTATAGATTTGAGTCTCATCGAACCTTCTTCTTCCAGTGTACCACACTCAGCTGTATACACCCATTAATTGTGACTGTAAAGTTTAAAACATAAAAGACCTGCAGTAAATCCTCTAACCACCCTCATGTCTAAAGTATTGTAGTTATAATACTCTCTGCCCTGCACTACAGGTTCTGTGGACTTTTCCACCTGTTTCTCATTTTTCCCTCCAATAATCCTATATCTATACCTTTGCAATTTTTGAAATAAGAAAGTACAAAACTGAATACCTTCTCACTGGCTATAGCTCATTCCAACTTCAGGTCATTGATTGCTTTTTCTGGACTTTTTCTTGGCTCTTCCTGCTCTGTCAATTCGAGTCTCGACGAACCTTCTTCCGATGTACCACCCTTCTCTCACAGCTAGGTTGCAGCATACATCCACTGATTGTGTCTATAAAGTTTAAAACAAAAAAGACCTGGAGTAAATTCTCTAACCAGCCTCATGCCTTACATATTGTATTTATAATTCTCTCTGTCTTACCCCACAGATTATGTAGACTTTTCCACCTCTTTCTCATTTTCCCTCCAATAATAATATATGTATACCTTTGCAATTTTTGAAATAAGAAAGTTCTAAACTGCATACCTTCACTCTGGCTGTGGCACTTGTAAAACATCAGGTCACTGTTTGTTTTTCAGGACTTTTTCTTGGCTCTTCTTGCTCTGTGCATTTGAGTCTCAACAAACCTTCTTCCAGTGTACCACTCTCTTCTCACAGCTAAGTGGTAGCATACATCCATGGATTCTGACTGTGAAGTTTAAAACAAAAAAGACCTGCAGGAAAACCTCTAACCAGAGTCATGCCTTTTGAATTGTATTTATAAATCTCTCTGCCTTACATGACAGATTCTGCAGGCATTGCCACGTCTTTCTCATTTTTCCCATCCAATAATCAAATATGTATACCTTTGCAGTTTTTGAAATAAGAAAGTACTAAACTGAATACCTACTCCCTTGCTGTAGCACATTCCAACTTCGGGACAATGATTGTTTTCCTGGACTTTCTCTTGGCTCTTCCTGCTCTATAGATTTGAGTCTCGACTAATCTTATTCTTCCAGTGTACCACCCTCCTTTCACCACTAAGTGGCAGCATACACCCATTGATTGTAACTGTAAAGATGAAAACAAAAAAAGACGTGTAGTAAATCCTCTAACCAGCCTCATGACATACGTATTGTATCTTAAATTCTGTCTGCACTACACTACAGATTCTGTGGACTTTTCCACCTCTTTCTCATTTTTTTCCCTACAATAATCCTATATGTATATATTTGCAATTTTGAAATATGAAAGTTCTAAAGTGCATACCTTTTCCCTGGGTGTAGCACCTTTCCATCTTCAGGTCACTGATTGTGTTTTAGGACTTTTTTCTTGGCTCTTCCAGCTCTGTAGATTAGAGTCTCAATTAATCATCTTCTTCCCATGTACCACCCTCCTCTCCACTAGATGGCAGCACACACCCATCGGTTGTGTCGTTAAAGCTTAGAACAAAAAAAAAATTGCAGTAAATCATCTAACCAGTCTCATTGTTTACATGTTGTATTTATAATTCTCTCTGGCCTACACTACAGATTCTGTGGACTTTTACACTTTTTTTCATTTTTTCCCTCTAATAATCCTATATGTTTGCCTTTGCAATTTTTGAAAGAAGAAAGTTCTAAACTGCATAACTTCTCCCTAGCTGTAGCACCTTTCCAACTTCAGGTCACACATAGTTTTTCGGGTCTTTTTCTTGGCTCTTCCCATTCTTTAGATTCGAGTCTCGATGAACCTTCTTCTTACAGTGTACCATCATCCTCTCTCCAATAGGTGGCAGCATACACACATTGATTGTGATTGTAAAGTTTAAAACAAAAAAGACCTGCAGTAAATCCTCTAACCAGCCTCATGCCTTACGTGTTGTAGTTATAATTCCCTCTGCCCTGCACTACAGATTCTGTGGATTTTTCCACTTTTTTCTCATTTTTTTCTCCACTAATAATCCCATATGTACATCTTTGCAATTATTGAAATAAGAAAGTTCTAAACTGCATACCTTCTCCCTGGCTGTACTACATTTTCAACTTCAGGTCACTGATTGTTTTTCTGAACTTTTTTCTTGGCTCTTCCTGCTTTTGTAGATTTGAGGCTAGATGAACCTGCTTCTTTTTCTGGTGTACCACTTTCCTCTCACCACTAGGTGGCAGCATACTCCTGTTGATTTTTAGTGTAAAGTTTAAAACAAAAAAGACCTGCAGTAAATCCTCTAACCAGGCTCATACCTTACGTACTGTATTTATAATTCTCTCTGCCCTATATGACATATTCTGTAGACTTTGCTAACTCTTTCTCATTTTCCCTCCAATAATCCCATATATATATATATATATATATATATATATATATATATATATATATACGTTTGCAATTTTTGAAATAAGAAAGTTCTCAACTGCATACCTTCTCCCTGGCTGTAGCACTTTACAACGTCAGGACTTTTATTGTTTTTCTGGACTTTTTCTTGGCTCTTCCTGCTCTAAAGATATGAGTATCGATGAACCTTCTTCTTCCAGTGTACCACACTACTATCGCAACTAGATGGCAGCAAACACCCATTGATTGTGACTGTAAAGTTTAAAACTAAAAAGAATTACAGTAAATACTCTAAACAGCCTCATGCCTTACATACTGTATTTTGAATTCCCTCTGCACTACACTACAGATTCTGTGAACATTTCCATCTCTTTCTCAGTTTTTTCCCTCCAGGAATCCCAAATGTATACGTTTGCAATTTTTGAAATAAGAAAGTTCTATATGGCATACCTTCTCCCTGGCTGTAACACCTTTCCAGCTTCAGTGTCACTGATTCTTTTTCTGGACATTTTCTTGGACCTTCCTGCTCTGTAGATTTGGGTCTCAATGAACCTTCTTCTTCCACTGTAGCTCTCTCCTCTCTCCACTAGGTGGGAGCATACACCCATTGATTGTGACTTTAAAGTTTAAATCAAAAAAGACCTTCAGTAAATCCCCTAAATAACCTCATGCCTTACAAATTATATTTTGAATACCCTCTGCCCTACACTATAGAGTCTGTGAACTTTTCCACCACTTTTTCATTTTATTCCCTCCAATAATTTTATTTGTATACCTTTGCAATTGCATAGCTTCACCCTGGCTGTAGCACCTTTCCAACTTCAGGTCACTGATTGTTTTTAACAACTTTTTCTTGGTTCTTGATGCTCGGTAGATTTGAGTCTCGACGAACCTTCTTATTCCAGTGCACCACCCTCTTGTCTTCACAAGGTAGCAGCATACACCCATTGATTGTGACAGTAGAGTTTAAACCAAATCCTTTAATCAGGCTCATGCCTTACGTATTGTATTTAAAATTCTCTCTGCCCTACAAGACAGATTTTGTAGACTTTTCCACCTCTTTCTCATTTTTCCCTCCAACAATCCCATATGTATACCTTTGCAATTTTTTAAATAAGAAAGTTCTAAACTTCATACCTTCTCCCAGGCTGTAGCACTTTACAACTTCAGGACTCTCATTGTTTTCCTGGACTTTTTCTTGACTCTTCCCGCTCTATAGTTTCAAGTCTCGACAAACCTTCCTCTTTCAGTGTACCTCCATCCTATCGCATCTAGGTGGCAGCATACTCCCATTGATTGTGACTGTAAAGTTTAAAACAAAAAAGACTTGCAGTAAATCCTCTAACCAGCCTTATGCCATATGCATTTTATTTATAATTCTCTCTGCCTTACACTACGGATTCTGTGGACTTTTCCACCCCTTTCTCATTTTTTCCCTCCAATAGTCTCAAATGTATACATTTGCAATTTTTGAAATAAGAAAGTTCTAAACTGTGTACCTTCTCCCTGGCTGCAGCACCTGTACAACTTCAGGTCACTGATTATTTTTCTGGACTTTTTTCTTGGCTCTCCACGCTCTGTGGATTAGTCTCAACAAACCTTCTTCCAGTGTCCCACCCTCCTCTCGCCACTAGGTGGCAGCATAAACCCATTGATTGTGACTGCAAAGTTTAAAGCGAAAAAGACCTGCAGTAAATCCTCTAAATAGCCCCATGCATTATGTATTGTATTTTGAATTCCCTATGCCCTACACTACAGATTTTGTGGACTTTTCCCCCTCTTTCTCATTTTTTCCTTCCAATAATCCCATATATTTACCTTTGCAATTTTGGAAATAAGAAAGTTCTAAACTGCATAACTTCTCCCTGGCTGTATCACCCTTTCAACTTGAGGTCACTTATTGTTTTTCGGGACTTTTTCTTGGCTCTTCTCGCTCTGTGGATTCAAGTCTTAACAAACCTACTTTTTCCAGTGTACCACCCTCCACTTGCAACTAGGTGGCAGCATACACCCACTGAATGTGACTGTAAAGTTTAAAACAAAAAAGACCTGCAGTAAATCCTCTTACCTGCCTCATGCCTTACGTAGTGTATTTATAATTCTCTCTGCCCTACACTACACATTCTGTGGACTTTTTCACATCTTTCTTATTTTTCCCGCCAATAATCCTATATGTATACCTTTGCAATTTTTGAAAGAAGAAAGTTCTAAGCTGCATACCTTCTCCCTCTGTAGCACCTTCAATCTTCAGGTCACGGATTGCTTTTCGGGACTTTTTCTTGGCTCTTTCCATTCTGTAGATTTGAATTTTGACGAACTTTCTTCTTCCAGTGTACCACCATCCTCTCATCACTAGGTGGCAGCATACACCCATTGATTGTGACTGTAAAGTTTTAAACAAAAAAGACCTGCAGTAAATCCTCTAACCAGCATCATGGCTTACGTGCTGTAGTTATAATTCTCTCTGCCCTGCACTACAGATTCTGTGGATTCTTCCACCCTTTTCTCATCCCCCCACTAATAATCCCATATGTACATCTTTGCAAATTTTGAAATAAGAAAGTTATAAACTGCATACCTTTCCCTGGCTGTAGAACTTTTTCATCTTCAGGTCATTGATTGTTTTTCTGGACTTCTTCTTGGTTCTTTCTGCTCTGTAGATTTGAGGCTAGATGAACCTTATTCTTCTTCTGGTGTACCGCGTTCCTCTCGCCACTAGGTGGCAGCATAAAACTGCTGATTGTGACTGTAAAGTTTAAAACAAAAATGATCAGCAGCAAATCATCTAACCAGCCTCATGCCTTACTTATAGTAGTTATAATTCTCTCTGCCCTGCACAACAGATTATGTGGACTTTTCCACCTGTTTTTCATTTTTCCCTCCAATTATCCTATATGTATACCTTTGAAGTTCTAAACTGCATACCTTCTCCCTGGCTGTAGCACCTTTTCAACTTCAGGTGAGTGTTTGTTTTTCTGGACTTTTCTTGGCTCTTCCTGCTCTGTAGATTTGAGTCTCGATGAAACTTATTCTTCCAATGTACCACCCTACTCTCACTACTATGTGGCAGCATACACCCATTGATTGTGACTGTAAAGTTTAAAACAAAAAAACCCTGCAGTAAATCCTCTAACCAGCATCATGCAATACGTATTGTATATATAAATCTATCTGCCCTTCACTACAGATTATGTGGAATTTTCCACGTCTTTCTAATTTTTTCCCTCCAATAATCCCATATGCATAAATTTGCATTTTTTTTAAATAAGAAAGGTCTAAACTGCATACCTTCTCCCAGGCTGTAGAACCTCTTTAGCTTCAGGTCACTGATTGTTTTTTGGCACTTTTTCTTGGCTCTACCCACTTTTTGGTTTCAAGTCTCAATGATCATTCTTCTTCCAGTGTACCACCTGCCTCTCACAGCAAGTTGGTAACATACACCCATTACTTGTGATTGTAAAATTTAAAACAAAAAAGACCTGCAGGAAATCCTTTAACCAGGCTCATGCCTTACGTATTCTATTTATAAATCTCTCTGCCCTACATGACAAATTCTGCAGACATTGCCACCTCTTTCTCATTTTTTCCCCTCCAATAATCACATATGTATACCTTTGCAATTTTTGAAATAAGAAAGTTCTAAACTGCATACCTTCTCCCTTGCTGCAGCACTTTAAAACTTCCTTCCTTCTCTATAGATTTGAGTATCAACAAATATTCTTCTTCCAGTGTATGAACCTCCTATCACAACTAGGTGGCAGCATAAACACATTGTTACTGTAAAGTTTAAAAGAAAAAAGACCTGCAGTAAATCCTTTAACCAGCCTCATGCCTTATGCGTTGTATTTATAATTCTCTCTGCCCTACACTACAGATTCTGTGAACTCTTCCACCTCTTTCTCATTTTTTCCTCCAATAATGCCATATTTATACCTTTTCAATTTTTGAGATAAGAAAGTTCTAAATGGCATACCTTTTCCCTGGCTGTAGCACCGTTTCAACTTCAGGTCATTGATTTTTTTTCTGGACCTTTTCTTGGCTCTTCTCACTCTGTGGATTTGAGTCTCAACAAACCTTCTTCTTCGAGAGTCCCACCCTCTTCTAGCCACTAGGTGGCAGCATATACCCTAAGAAAGTTCTGAACTGCATACCTTCTCCCTGGCTGTAGCATAGTTCCAACTTCAGGTCACTGATTCTTTTTCAGGACCTTTTCTTGGCTCTTCTCATTCTGTAGACTCAAGTCTCAACAAACCTTCTTTTTCTAGTGTACCACCCTCCTCTCGCCACTAAGTGGTAGCAAGCACCCATTGATTGTGACTGTAAAGTTTAAAACAAAAAAGGCCTGCAGTAAATCCTCTAACCAGCCTCAACCCTTATGTATTGTATTTATAATTCTCTCAGCCCTACACTACAGATTCTGTGGACATTTCCACAGTTTTCTCATTTTCCCCTCCAATAATGCCATATCAATTTTTGAAATAAGAAAGTTCTAAACGGCATACCTTCTCCCTGGCTGTAGCACCTTTGCAACATCAGGTCACTGATTGTTTTTCTGGACCTTTTCTTGCCTCTTCTCACTCTGTAGACTCAAGTCTCAACAAACCTTCTTCTTCATCCAGTGTACCGCCCTCCTCTCCCCATAAGTGGCAGCATACACCCATTGACTGTGACTGTAAAGTTTAAATCAAAAAAGATCTGTAGTAAATCCTCTAACCAGCCTCATGACTTACATATTGTAGTTTGAATTCTCTCTGCCCAGGACTACAGATTCTGTGGATTTTTCCACCTCTTTCTCATTTTCCCTCCAATAATCCAATATGTATACCTTTGCAAATTTTGAAATACAAAAGTTCTAAACTGCATACCTTCTCCTGGCTGTAGCACCTTTCCAACCTCAAGTCTTGATTGTTTTTCAGGACTTCTTTTCAGCTCTTCCCACTCTGTAGATTCAAGTCTCGAACCTTCTTCTCCCAGTGTACCACCCTCTTCTCCCCACTAGGTGGCAGCATACACCCATTGATTGTTTTTGTAACCTTTAAAACCAAAAAGACCTGTAGTAAATCCTCTAACCAGCCACATGCCTTACATATTGTATTTATATTTCTTTCTGCCTTACAATAAAGATTCTGTGACTTTTCCAGCTCTACCTCATTTTTTCCCTCTAATAATCCCATACATATACCTTTGCAATTTTTGAAATACAAATGTTCTAAACTGCCAGCCTTCCCCCTTTGTGGTAGCTCCTTTCCATCTTCAGGTCAGCCATTGCTTTTCTGGACTTTTTCTTGGCTCTTCCGCTGTCTAGATTCGAGTCCCAATAAGCCTTCTTCCTGTGTACCTCTCTCCTCTCACCACAAGGTGGCAGCATACACCCATTGATTGTGTCCATAAACTTTAAAATAAAAAAGACCTGCAATAAATCCTATAACCAGCATCATGCCTTATGTATTGTATATAAAATTCTTTCTGCCCTAAAGATTCTGTGGACTTTTCCACCTGTTTCTCATTTTTCCCTCCAATATTCCCATATGTATACCTTTGCAATTTTTGAAATAAGAAAGTTCAAAACTGCATACCTTATCCCTGGCTGTAGCACCTTTCCAACTTCAGGTCACTGATTGTTTTTCTGGACTTTTTCTTGTCTCTTCCTGCTCTGCAGATTCGAGTCTTGACGAACCTTCTTCTTCCAGTTTTCCACCCTCCTCTTGCTACTATGTGGCTGCATACAACCACTGATTGTGAGTGTATAGTTTAAAACAAAAAAGACCTGCAGTAAATCCTTTAACCAGCCTCATGCCTATATTGTATATAAAATTCTCTCTACCCTACACTAAAAAGTCTGTGGACTTTTCCACCTCTTTCTCATTTTTCCCTCCAATAATCCTATATGTACAACTTGGCAATTTTTGAAATAAGAAAGTTCTAAACTGCATACCTTCTCCCTGGCTGTAGCACCTGTACAGCTTCAGTAACTGGACTCTTTCTTGGCTCTTCCTCACTCTGTGGATTCGAGTCTCAACAATACTTCCTCTTCCAGTGTACCACCCTCCTCTAACCACTAGGAGGCAGCATACACCACTGATTGTGAATGAAAGTTTAAAACAAAAAACCCTGCAGTAAACCCTCTAACCAGCCTCATGCTTTAGGTACTGTATTTTGAATTCTCTCTATATTACACTACAGATTTTGTAGACTTTTCCACCTATTTCTCTTTTTTTCCCTCCAATAATCCCATATGTTTACCTTTGGAATTTTGCAAATAAGAAAGTTCTAAACTGCATACCTTCTCCATGGCTGAAGCACCTTTTCAACTTCAGGTCACTGATTGTTTTTCAGGACTTTTTCCTGGCTTTTCCCACTCTGTAGCTTTGAGTCTCGACGAACCTTCTTCTTCCAGTGTACCACTCTTCTCTCGTCACTAGGTGGCAGCATACACCACTGATTGTGACTAAAGTTTAAAACAAAAAAGACCTGCCATAAATCCTCTAACCAACCTCATGCCTTAGGTATTGCATGTTGAATTCTCTCTGCCCTGCACTACATATTCTGTGGACTTTTCCACCTCTTTTTCATTTTTTCCCTCCAAAAATCCTATATGTATACCTTTGCAATTTTTGAAATAAGAACGTTCTAAGTGGCATACATTTGCCCTGGCTGAAGCACCTTTCCAACTTCAGGTCACTGATTGTTTTTAAGGACTTTTTTGTTTGGCTATTCCCGATCTGTAGATTCGAGTCTCGATGAACATTCTTCTTCCAGTGTACCACCCTCCTCTCACCACTAGGTAGCAGCATACACCACTGATTGTGAATGTAAAGTTTAAAACAAAAAAAAACACCTGCAGTAAATCCTCTAACCAGCCTCATGCCTTACGTATTGTATTTATAATTCTCTCTTTATTACACTACAGATTCAGTAGACTTTGCCACCTCTTTCTCATTTTTCCCTCCAATAATCCCATATGTATATATACCTTTGCAATTTCAGAAATAAGAAAGTTCTAAACTGCATACCTTCTCTCTGGCTGTAGCACCTGTCCATCTTCAGGTCACTGATTGTTTTTCTGGACTTTTTCTTGGCTCTTCTCACTCTCTAGATTTCAGACACAACAAATCTTCTTCATCCAGTGTACGACCCTCCTCTCACCATTAGGTTGCAGCATACACCCATTGATTGTGTCTGTAATATTTAAAACTAAAAAGACCAGCAGAAAATCCTCTAACCAGCCTCATGCCTTATATATTGTATTTATAATTCTATCTGCCCTATACTACAGATTATGTGGACTTTTCCACCTCTTTCTCATTTTATCCCTCCAGTAATCCCATATGTATACCTTTGCAATTTATTTAAATAAGTAAGTTCTAAACTGCATACCTTTGCCGTGGCTGTAGCACTTTCAACTTTAGGACACTGACTGTTTTTCTGGACATCTTCTTGGGGCTTCCAGCTCTGCAAATTTGAATATTGATGAACCTACTTCTTCCAGTGTACCACACTCCTCTTGCCACTAGGTGGCAACATACACCCACTAGTTGTGACTGTAAAGTTTAAATCCAAAAAGACCTGCAGTAAATATTCAAACCAGCCTCATGCCTTACGTTGTCTATTTATAATTCTCTCTGCACTACAGTATAGATTCTTTAGACTTTTCCACCTCTTTCTCATTTTTTCTCCTCCAAAAATCCTATATGTAAACCTATGCAATTTTTGAAATAATAAAGTTCTAAACTGCATACCTTCTCCCTGGCTGTAGCACCTTTCCAACTTCAGGTCACTGACTGTTTTCCTGGAATTTTTCTTGATCCCTCCTGCTCTGTAGATTCGAGTCTCAACCAACCTTCTTCTTCCAGTGTAACACTCTCCTATCACCACTAGGTGTCAGCGTACACCCATTGTTTGTAACTATAAAGTTTAAAACAAAAAACAACCTGCAGTAAAACCTCTAGCCAGCCTCATGCCTTTCATATTGCATTTATAATTCTCTATGCCCTACACAATAGATTCTGTGAACTATTCCACCTCTTTCACATTTTTCCCTCCAATTATCCCATATGTATACCTTTGCAATTTTTGAAAGAAGAAAGTTCTAAACTGCATACCATATCCCTGGCTGAAGCACCCTTCGACTTGAGGTCACTGATTTTTTTTCTGAATTTTTCTTGGCTCTTCCCGCTATATAGATTTGGGTCTCATCGAACCTTCTTCTTCCAGTGTACCACCATCCTCTCACCACTAGGTGTCAGCATGCACCCACTGATTGTGACTTTAAAGTTTAAAACAAAAATGACCTGCTGCAAGTACCTAACCAGCCTCATCCCTTATGTACTGTATTTATAATTCTCTCTGCACTACAATACTAATTCTGTAGACTTTACCACCTCTTTCTCATTTGTCCCTTCAATAATCCTATATGGTTACCTTTGCAATTTTTGAAATAGGAAAGTTCAAAACAGCATACCTTCTCCTTGGCAGTAGCACCTTTCCAAGTTCATGTCAGTGATTGTTTTTCTGGACTTTTTCTTGGCTCTTCCAGCTCTGTAGCTTCGA
Organism: Protopterus annectens; assembly: GCF_019279795.1. Classification (NCBI taxonomy): domain Eukaryota; kingdom Metazoa; phylum Chordata; order Ceratodontiformes; family Protopteridae; genus Protopterus; species Protopterus annectens. Next base: position 597,627,879 of record NC_056745.1, read on the forward strand.
GACTCGACAACCTTTTTCTTCCAATGTACCACCCTCCTCTCACCACTAGGATGGGGCATACACCCAATGATTGTGACTATAAACTTTAAAAGAAAAGAGACCTGCTCTAAATCCTCTAAGCAGCCTCATGCCTTATGTATTGTATTTGTAATTCTCTCTGCCCTACACCATGGCTTCTGTAGACTTTGCGTTCTTTTTCTGATTTTTTTCCTCCAATAACCCCTTATGTGTACCTTTGCAATTTTTGAAATTAGAAAGTTATAACCTGCATACCTTGTCACTGGCTGTAGCACCTTTCCAACTTCAGGTCACTGATTGTTTTTTCTGGACTTTTTCTTGGCTCTTCTATAGATTCCAGTCTCGATGAACCTTCTTCCAGTGTACTACCCTCTTCTCACCACTAGGTGGCAGCATACACCCTTTGATTGTGACTGCAAAGTTTAAAACAAAAAACACCTGAAGTAACTCCCTTAATCAGACTCATGCCTAACGTACTGCATTTATAAGTCTCTCTGCCATGCACTACAGATTCTGTAGAGTTTGCCACGTCTTTCTCATTTTGTTCTATCCAGCAATCCCATATGTATACCTTTGCAATTTTTCTTTCGGTGTACCACCCTTGTCATGCCACTAGGTGGCAGCATGCACCCACTGATTGTGACTGTAATGTTTAAAACAAAAAAGACCTACACTAAATCCTCTAACCATCCTCATGCCTTATGTATCGTATTTATAATTCTCTGTTCCCTACACTATAAATTCTGCAAACTTTTCCAGCTCTTTCTCATTTTTAACCTCCAATAATCCCATATCTATACCTTTGCAATTTTTTAAATAAAAACTAAATATCTTTTCCCTGTCTGTAGCACTTTTCCAAGTTCAGGTCACTGACTGTTTTTCTGGACTTTTTCTTGGATCTTCCATCTCTGTAGATTCATGTCTGAATGAACCTTCTTCCTTGTTCCACCCTTCTCTCGCCACTAGGTCACAGCATACACTCATTCATTGTGACTGTAAAGTTTAAAACTAAAAAGACCTGCAGTAAATCTTCTAACTAGTCTCATGCCTTATGTATTGTATTTATAATTCTCTCTGCCCTACACTACATATTCTGTGGACTTTTCCACTTTTTTTTCATTTTTTCCATCCAGTAGTCCCATATGTATACCTTTGCATTTTTTGAAATAAGAAAGTGCTAAACTGCATGCCTTCTACCTGGCTGTAGCATCTTCCCAACTTCAGGTCACTGATTGTTTTTCTGGACTTTTTCTTGGATCTTCCTACTCTGACTATTCAAGTCGCGAAGAACCTTCTTCTTCCAGTGTACCACCATCCTCACACCACTAGGTGACAGCATACACCCATTGATTGTGACTGCAAAGTTTAAAACAAAAAACACCTGCAGTAAATCCCTTAATCAGACTCATGTCTTATGTACTGTATTTATAATTCTCTCTGCCATGCACTACAGATTCTGTAGATTTTGCCACCTCTTTCACATTTTTTCCATCCAGCAATCCCATATGTATACCTTTGCAATTTCTGAAATAAGAACATTTTAAACTGCATACCTTCTCCCTGGCTGAAGCACCTTTCCAACTTCAGGTCACTGATTGTATTTCTGGACTTTTTCTTGGCTGTTCCAGCTCTGCAGCTTCAAGTCTTGACAAACCTTTTTCTACCAGTGTACCACACTCCTTTCTCCACTAGGTGGCAGCATGCACCCATGACTGTGACTGTAAAGTTTAAAACAAAAAAAACCCTGCAGTAAATCCTCTAATCACCTCATGCCTTACGTATTGTATTTATAATTCTCTCTGCCCTACACTGCAGATTCTTTTGACTTTTCCACCTCTTTCTTATTTTTTCCCTCCAATAATCCCATATATATACCTTTGCAATTTTTTAAATCAGAAAGTTCTATACTGCTTATCTTTTCCCTGGCTGTAACACCTTTCCAACTTCAGGTCACTGAGTGTTTTCTGGAATTTTTCAATGCTCTTCACACTCTCTACAATCAAGACAGAACAAACCTTTTCCTTCCAGTGCACCAACCTCCTCTCGCCACTAGGTGGCAGCATACACCCATTGATTGTGACTGTAAAGTTTAAAAAAAAAAGACCTGCAGTAAATCCTCTAACCAGGCTCATGCCTTGCGTATTGTATTTATATATCTCTCTCTACGCCCTAGACTACAGATTCTGCAGACTTTTCCCCCTCTTTCTCATTTGTTTCCATCAATTAATCCCAGATGTATACTTTTGCAATTTTTGAAACAAGAAAGTTCTAAACTGCATACCTTCTCCATGGCTGTAGCACCTTTCCAACTTCAGGTCCTTGATTATTTTTCTGGACTTTTAATTGGCTCTTCCCAGTCTGCAGATTGAAGCCTTGATGAACTTTTTTCTTCCAGTGTACCGCCCTCCTCATGCCACTAGGTGGCAGCATGCATCCACTGATTGTGACAGTTAAGTTTAAAACAAAAAAGACCTGCACTAAATCCTCTAACCAGCATCATGCCTTATGTAATGTATTTATAATTCTCTATGCCCTACACTATAAATTCTGCAAACTTTTCCAGATCTTTCTCATTTTTTCCCTCCAATAATCCCATATCTATACCTTTGCAATTTTTAAAATAAGAATGTTCTGAACTGCATACCATCTCCCTGGCTGTGTCACCTTTCCAACTTCAGGTCACTAACTGTTTCTCTCGACTTTTTCTTGGCTCTTCTCACTCTGTAGATTCCAGTCTCGATGAACCTTCTTTTTCTAGTGTGCCACCCTGTCTTCACCACTAGGTGGCAGCATACACCCATTGATTGTGACTGCAAAGTTTAAAACAAAAAACACCTGCAGTAAATCTCTTAATCATCTCATGCCTTACGTACTGTATTTATAATTCTTTCTGAAATGGAATACAGATTCTGTAGATTTTCTCAAATCTTTCTCATTTTTTTCCATTCAGCAATCCCATATGTATACCTTTGCAATTTTTGAAATAAAAAAGTTTTAATCTGCATACCTTCTCTGTGGCTGAAGCAGCTTTCCAACTTCAGGTCACTGATTGTTTTTCCGGACTTTTTCTTGGCTCTTCCTGCTCTGTAGATTCAAGTCTTGACAAACATTTTTCTACCAGTGTATCACCCACCTCTCTCCACTAGGTGGCAGCATGCACACATGATTGCAACTGTAAAATTAAAAAACATGCAGTGAATCCTCTAATGACCCTCATGCCTTACATTTTGTATTTTATTCCTTGGACTTTTCCACCTCTTTCTTTTTTTCTCCTCCAGCAATCCCATATGTATTCCTTTGCAATTTTTTAAATAAGAAAGATCTATACTGCTTATCTTTTCCATGGCTGTAGCACCTTTCCAACTTCAGGTCACTGAGTGTTTTCTGGACTTTTTCTTTGCTCTTCCAACTCTGAACAATCAAGTCTTGATTAACCTTTTCCTTCCAGTATACAACCCTCCTCCCGCCACTAGGTGGCAGCATACACCCATTGATTGTGACTGTAAAGTTTAAAACAAAAAAGACCTGCAGAAAATCCTCTAACCAGGCTCATGCCTTGCATATTGTATTTATAATTCTCTCTTTCTGCCCTAGACTACAGATCTTTCTCATTTTCCCTAGAATAATCCCAGATGTATACTTTTGCATTTTTTGAAACAAGAATGTTCTAAACTGCATACCTTCTCCCTGGCTCTAGCACCTTTCCAACTTCAGGTCACTGATTGTTTTTCTGGACTATTTATTGGCTCTTCCCGCTTCAAGTCTGATAAAAATTTTTCTTCCAGTGTACCACCCTCTTCATGTCACTGATTGTTTTTCGGGACTTTTTTTGGCTCTTCCAGCTCTGTAGATACAAGTCTTGACAACCTTCTTCTTGCAGTGTACCACTGTCCTTTCCCCACTAGGTGGGAGCATACACCTACTGATTGTGACTGTAAAGTTTAAAAGAAAAAAGACATGCAGTAAATCCTCTAACCAGCCTCATGCCTTACATATAGTATTTATAATTCTATTTGCCCTACACTACAGAGTCTGTGGACCACCTCTTACTCATTTTCCCTCCAATAATCCCATATGTATACGTTTGCAATTTTTGAAGTAAGAAAGTTCTAAACATTATACCTTCTCCCTGCCTTTAGCACCTTTCCAACTTCAGGTCACTGATTGTTTTTCTAGACTTTTTCTTGGCTCTTCCTGCTCTGTAGATTTGAGCCTTGATGACCCTATTTTTTTTCCAGTGTAAGACCCTACTTTTGCCACTGGGTGGCAGCATGCACCCACTGATTCTGACTTTAAAGTTTAAAACAAAAAAGACCTGCAGTAAATCTTCCAACCAGCTTCATCTGTGCCCTAGACTACAGATTTTGCAGACTTTTCCACCTCTTTCTCTCTTTCTAATTTTTTTCCCTCCAACAATCCCATATGTATATCTTTGCAATTTTTGAAATAAAAAAGTGCTAAACTGCATGCCTTCTCCCTGGCTTTAGCAGCTTTCAACTTCAGGTAACTGATTGTTTTTCTGGACTTTTTCTTGACTCTACTATCTCTGTAGATTTGTGTCTGGATGAACCATCTTCTTCCAGTGTACCACCCGCTATGCCGCACTAGGTGGCAGTATGTACCCACTGATTGTGACTGTAAAGTTTAAAATAAAAAAGACCTGCAGTACATCCTCTAACTAGCCTCATGCCTTACATATAGTATTTATAATTTTCTCTGCCTACACTACAGATTCTGAGGAGTTTTGTACCTCTTTCTCATTTTTCCCTCCAATAATCCGATATCTATACTTTTGCAAATTTTGAAATAAGTAAGTTCTAAACTGAATATTTTTTTCCATGGCTTTATCCCATTAACATCAGGACACTGATTGTTTTTCTGGACTTTTCCTTTGGTCTTCCCGCTCTGTAGATTTGAGTCTTGATGAACCTTCTTCTTCCAATGTACCACCCTCCCATCCCCACTAGGTCACAGCATACACTCATTCATTGTGACTGTAAAGTTTAAAACAAAAAAGACCTGCAGTAAATCCTCTATCCAGCTTCATGCCTTACATATTGTATTTATAATTCTCTCTGCCCTACACTACATATTGTGCAGACTTTTCCATGTCTTCCTCATGTTTTCCCCTCCAATAATCCCATATCTATAATTTCAATTTTTAAAGTAAGAAAGTTCTAAACTGCATATCTTTTCCCTAGCTGTAGCACCTTTTCAACTTCAGGTCACTGATTGTTTTTCTAGACTTTTTCTTGGCTCTTCCCTCTCTGTAGATTTGAGTCTCGGGGAACCTTTTTCTTCAAGTGTACTACCCTCCTCTTGCCACTAGGGGCAGCATGCACTCATTTATTCTGACTGTAAAGTTTAAAACAAAAAAATACCTGCAGTAAATCCTCTAACCAGCCTCATGCCTTCAGTATTGTATTTATAGTTCTCTCTCCCCTACACTACAGATTCTCCACACATTTCCTCCTTTTTTTCATTTTTCCATCCAACAATCCCATATGAATACCTTTGCAATTTTTGAAATAAGAAAGTTATAAACTGCATACCTTCTCCATGGCGGTAACACTCTTCCAACTTCAGGTCACTGATTGTTTTTCTCTACTTTTTCTTGCCTCTTCCAGCTCTGTAGATTCACTTCTGGATAAGCCATCGTCTCCCAGTTTACCACCCTTCTCTCACTACTAAGTGGCAGCAAGCATGCAGTGATTGTGACAGTAAAGTTTAAAACAAAGAAGACCTGCAGTAAATCCTCTAACCAGCCTCATGCCTTACATATTGTATTTATAATTTTCTCTGTCCTACACTACAGATTCTATGGTCTTTTCCACCTCTTTCTCATTTTTTCCCTCCAATAAACCCATATGTTTACTTTTGCAATTTTTGAAATAAGAAAGTTCTAAAGTGCATACCTTGTCCCTGCCTGTAGCACCTTTCCAACTTCAGGTAACTGATTGTTTTTCTGGACTTTTTATTGGCTCTTTCCACTCTGTAGATTTGAGTCTTGATGAACCTTTTTCTTCCAGTGTACCACCCTCCTCATACCACTAGGTAGCAGCATGCACCCACTGATTGTGACAGTAAAGTTTAAAACAAAAAAAGACCTGCACTAAATCCTCTAACCAGCCTCATGCCTTATGTATTGTATTTATAATTCTCTGTGCCCTACACTATATATTCTGCAAACTTTTCCACCTCTTTCTCATTTTCTTCCCTCAAATAATCCCAGATGTATACTTTTGCAATTTTTTAAATAAAAACAGCATATCTTTTCCCTGTCTATAGAACCTTTCCAGCTTCAGGTCACTGATTGTTTTTCTGGACTTTTTTTGGCTCTTCCAGCTCTGAAGATACAAGACTCGACAACCTTCTTCTTCCAGTGTACCACCCTCCTTTCACCACTAGGTGGGAGCATACACCCACTGATTGTGACTGAAAAGTTTAAAACAAAAGACATGCAGTAATTCCTCTAACAAGCCTCATGTCTTATATATAGTATTTATAATTCTATTTGCCCTACTCTACAGATTCTGTGGACCATCTCTTACTCATTTTCCCTCAAATAATCCCATATGCATACATTTGCAATTTTTGAAGTAAGAAAATTATAAACATCATACCTTCTCCCTGCCTTTAGCACCTTTCCAACCTCAGGTCACTGATTGTTTTTCTGGACTTTTTCTTGGCTCCTCCCGATCTGTAGATTTGAGCCTTGATGACCCTATTTTTTCCAGTGTAACACCCACCTCTTGCCACTGGGTGGCAACATGCACCCAATGATTGTGACTGTAAAGTTTAAAACAAAAAAGACCTGCAGTAAATCCTCCAACCAGCCTCATGCCTTACTTATTGTATTTATAATTCTCTGTGCCGTACACTACAGATTCTGCACACTTTTCCACCTCTTTCTCATTGTTTTCCCTCCAACAATCCCATATGTATATCTTTGCAATTTTTGAAATAGGAAAGTTCTAAACTGCATACCTTCTACCTGGCTTTAGCACCTTTCAACTTCAGGTTACTGATTGTTTTTCTGGACTTTTTCTTGGCTCTTCCATCTCTGTAGATTCGAGTCTGGATGAACCTTCTTCTTCCAGTGTACCACCCGCTAGGTGGCACTAGGTGGCAGAATGTACCCACTGATTGTGACTGTAAAGTTTAAAACAAAAAAGACCTGCAGTACATCCTCTTACTAGCCTCATGCCTTACATATAGTATTTATAATTCTCTCTGCCCCACACTACAGAATCTGATGACTTCTGCACTTCTTTCTCATTTTCCTTCCAAAAATCCAATATCTATACTTTTGCAATTTTTGAAATAAGAAAGTTCTAAACTGAATATTTTTTCCATGGCTTTATCACCTTAACATCAGGACGCTGACTGTATTTCTGGACTTTTCCTTTGCTCTTCCTGCTTTGTAGATTTGAGTCTTGATGAACCTTCTTCTTTCAATGTACCACCCTCCCATCCCCACTAGGTCACAGCATACACTCATTCATTGTGATTGTAAAGTTTAAAACAAAAAAGACCTGCAGTAAATCCTCTATCCAGCTTTATGCCTTACATATTGTATTTATAATTCTCTCTGCCCTATACTACATACTGTGCAGACTTTTCCATGTCTTCTTCATGTTTTCCCCTCCAATAATCCCATATCTATAATTTCAATTTTTAAAGTAAGAAAGTTCCAAACTGCATATCTTTTCCCTAGCTGTAGCACCTTTTCAACTTCAGGTCACTGATTGTTTTTCTAGACTTTTTTTTGGCTCTTCCCTCTCCGTAGATTTGAGTCTCGGGGAACCTTTTTCTTCAAGTGTACCACCCTCCTCTTGCCACTAGGGGCAGCATGCACCCATTTATTCTGACTGTAAAGTTTAAAACAAAAAATACCTGCAGTAAATCCTCTAACCAGCCTCATGCCTTCAGTATTGTATAATTCTCTCTGCCCTACACTACAGATTCTGTGGTCTTTTCCACCTCTTTCTTATTTTTTCCATTGAATAATCCCTTATCTATACCTTTGCAATTTTTACAATAAGAAAATTCTATACTGCGTATCTTTACCCTGGCTGTAGCACCTTTCCAACATCAGGTCACTGAGTGTTTCTTGGACTTTTTCTTTGATCTTCCCACTCTGAAGATTCCAGTCTCTACAAAACTTCTTCTTCTTCCAGGGTACAACTCTCCTTTCACCAGTAGGTGGCAGCATACACACATTCATTGTGACTGTAAAGTTTAAAACAAAAAAGACCTGCAGTAAATCCTCTAACCAGCCTCATGCCTTATGTATTGTATTTATGATTTTCTTTGCCATACACTACATATTCTGGGCACTTTTCCACCTCTTTTTAATTTTTTCCATCCAGTAGTCCCATTTGTATACCTTTGCAGTTTTTGAAATAAGAAAGTGCTAAACTGCATGTCTTCTCCCTGGCTGTAGCACCTTTCCAAATTCAGGTCACTGATTGTTTTTCTGGAATTTTTCTTGGGTTTTCCTGCTCTGTAGATTTAAGTCTTGACTAACCTTTTTCTTCGAGTATACCACCCTTCTCTCGCCATTAGTTGGCAGCATACACCCACTGATTGTGACTGTAAAGTTTAAAACAAAAAATTCCCACAGTAAATCCTATATCCAGGCTCATGCCTTGTGTATTTTATTTATAAATCTCTATCTGCCCTACACTACAGAATCTGCAGACGTTTCCACCTCCTCATTTCCCCCCTCGAATAATACCAGATGCACACTTTGGCAATTTTTGAAATAAGAAAGTTTAAGACTGCATACCTTCTCCATGGCTGTAGCACCTTTCCAACTTCAGGTTACTGATTGTTTTTATGGACATTTTATTGGCTCTTTCCACTCTGTAAATTTGAGTCTTGATGAACCTTCTTCTTTCAGTGTACCACCCTCCTCTCACCACTATGTAGCAGCATGTACTCACTGATTGTGACTGTAAAGTTTAAAACAAAAAAGACATGCAGTAAATCCTCTAACCAGGCTCATGCCTTGCGTATTCTATTTATAATTCTCACTCTCTGCCCTAGACTACAGATACTGCAGACTTTAAGACCTCTTTCTCATTTTTTTCCCTCGAATAATCCCAGATGTATAGTTTTGCAATTCTTGAAATAAGAAAGTTCTAAACTGCATACCTTCTTCCAGGCTGTACCACCTTTCCAACTTCAGGTCACTGATTGTTTTTCTGGACTTTTTCTTAGCTCTTCCCACACTGTAGATTCGAGTCTCGATGACCCTTCTTCTTCTTCCAGTGTACCACCCTCCTCTCGCCACTAGGTGGCAGCATACACCCATCCATTGTGACTATTAAATTTAAAACAAAAAAATACCTGCAGTAAATTCTCTAACCAGTCTCATGCCTTACGTATTGTATTTATAACACTCTGCCCTACACTACAGATTCTGTGGACTTTTCCAACTCTTTCTCATTTTCCCTCCATTAAACTCATATGTTTACCTTTGCAATGTTTTAAATAAGAAAGTTCTAAAGTGCATACCTTCAACCTGCCTGTAGCACCTTTCCAACTTCTGGTCACTGATTGTTTTTCTGGACTTTTTATTGGCACTTCCTACTCTGTAAATTTGAGTCTTGATGAACCTTTTTCTTCCAGTATACCACCCTCCTCATGCCACTAGGTGGCAGCATGCCCCACTGATTGAGACAGTAAAGTTTAAAACAAAAAAGACCTGCACTAAATCCTCTAACCAGCCTCATGCCTTACGTATTGTATTTATAATTCTCGGTGCCCTACACTATAAATTCGGCAAACTTTTCCAGCTTTTTTCTCATTTTTTCCCACCAATAATCCCATATCTATACCTTTGCAATTTTTAAAATAAAAACTGCATATATTTTACCTGTCTACAGCACCTTTCCAACTTTAGGTCACTGATTGTTTTTCTGGACTTTTTCTTGGCTCTTCCAGCTCTGTAGATGCAAAACTCGACAACCTTCTTCTTCCAGTGTACCACCATCCTTTTGCCACTATGTGGGAGCATACATCCACTGATTGTGACAGTAAAGTTTTAAACAAAAAAGACAATCAGTAAATCCTCTAACCAGCCTCATGCCTTACATATAGTATTTATGATTTTATTTGCCTTACATTACAGATTCTGTGGACCACCTCTTACTCATTTTCCTTCCAGTAATCCCATATATATACCTTTGCAATTTTTAAAGTAAGAAAGTTCAAAACTGCATACCTTCTCCCTGCCTTTAGCAGCTTTCCAACTTCAGGTCACTGATTGTTTTTCTGGACTTTTCCTTTGCTCTTCCCGCTTTGTCGATTCGAGTCTTGATGAACCTTTTTCTTCAAATGTACCACCCTCATATCACCACTAGGTCGCAGCATACACTCATTCATTGTGAATGTAAAGTTTTAAAAAAAAAGACATGCAGTAAATCCTCTACCCAGCCTCATGCCTTACGTATTGTATTTATAATTCTCTCTGCACTACACTACATATTCTGTGGACTTTTCCACTCCTTTTTCATTTTTCCATCCAGTAGTCTCATGTGTATACTTTTGCAATTTTTTGAAATAAGAACGTCCTAAACTGCATGCCTTCTCCTTGGCAGTAGCATCTTTCCAACTTCTGGTCACTGATATTTTTTATGGACTTTTTCTTGGCTTTTCCTACTTTGACTATTCAAGACTCTTAGCACCTTCTTCTTCCAGTGTACCACCCTCCTATCACCACTAGGTGACAGCATACATCCACTGATATTGACTATAAAGGTTAAAGCAAAAAGACCTGTAGTAAATCCTCTAACCAGCTTTTGCCTTACATATTGTATTTATAATTCTCTCTGCCCTACACTAAATATTCTGCAGACTTTTCCATCCCTTTCTCATTTTTCCCCTCCAATAATCCCATATCTATAGTTTGCAATTTTTAAAATAAGAAAGTTGTAAACTGCATATCTTTCCCCTAGCTGCAGCACCTTTTCAACCTCATGCCTTACATATAGTATTTATAATTCTCTCTGCCCTATACTACAGATTCTGTGGTCTTTTCCATCTCTTTCTTATTTTTTCATTGAATAATCCCATATCTATGCCTTTGCAATTTTTACAATATGAAAATTCTATACTGCGTATCTTTTCCGTGGCTGTAGCACATTTCCAACTTCAGGTCACTGAGTGTTTCTTGGACTTTTTCTTTGATCTTCCCACTCTGAAAATTCGAGTCTCTACAAACCTTCTTCTTCAAGTGTATCACTCTCCTCTCACCACCTGGTGACAGCATACACCCATTCATTGTGACTGTAAAGTTTAAAACAAAAAAGACCAGCAGTAAATCATCTAACCAGCCTCATGCCTTATGTATTGTATTTATAATTCTCTCTGCCCTACACTACATATTCTGTACACTTTTCCACCTCTTTTTAATTTTTTCCACCCAGTAGTCCCATATGTATACCTTAGCAATTTTTGAAATAAGAAACTGCTAAACTGCATGTCTTTTTCCTGGCTGTAGCACCTTTCCAACTTCAGGTCATTGATTGTTTTTTCAGGACTTTTTCTTGGCTCTTCCCACTCTGTAGACTTAAGTCTCAATGAACCTTCTTCCTCTAGTGTACCACCATCCTCTCACCACTATATGGCATCATACACCCATTCATTGTGACTGTAAAGTTTAAAACAAAAAAGACCTGCAGTAAATCCTCTAACCAGTCTCACATCTTACAGATTACATTTATAATTCTCTCTCTCCTACACTACATATTCTGTGACTTTTCCAGCTGTTTCTCATTTTTTCCCACCAATAATCCCATATGTATACCTTAGCAATTTTTGAAATAAGAAACTGCTAAACTGCATGTCTTTTCCCTGGCTGTAGCACCTTTCCAACTTCAGATCACTGATTGTTTTTTTTTTTTTTTTACTTTTTCTAGGCTCTTCCCACTCTGTAGATTCAGGTCTCGACAAACCTTCTTCCAGTGTACCACCCTCAACTTACCACTAGGTGGCAGCATACACTATTGATTGTGCCTGTAAAGTTTAAAACAAAAGAGACTTGCAATAAATCCTATAACCAGCCTTATGCCTTACGTATTCTATTTATAATTCTCTATGCCCTACAGTACAGATACTGTGGACTTTTTTACCTTTTTCTCATTTTTTCCCTCGAATAATCCCATTTGGATACTTTGGTGATTTTTGAAATAAGAAAGTTCTAAACTGCATACCATCTCCCTGGCTGTAGCACCTTTCCAACTTCAGGTCATTAATTGTTTTCTGGACTTTTTCTTGGCCTCTCCCGCTCTCTAGATTTGTCTCAATGAACCTTCTTCTTCCATTGTACCACTCTCCTCTAAACACTAGGTGGCAGCATACACCCATTGTTTGTGACTGCAAAGTTTAAAACAAAAAATACGTGAAGTAAAACCTCTAACCATCCTCATGTCTTACGTATTGTATTTATAATTCTCTCTGCCCTACAAAACAGATTCTGTGGACTATTCCACCTCTTTCTCTGTTTTCCCTCCAATAATCCCATATGTAAACCTTTGCAAATTTTGAAATAAGAAAGTTCTAAACTGCATACCATATCCATGGCTGAAGCACCCTTCAACTTCAGGTCACTGATTTTTTTTTTTTTTTTGGAATTTTTCTTGGCTCTTCCCACTCTGTAGATTCCAGTCTCAATGAAACTTCTTCTTCTTTTAGTGTGCCACCCTCTTCTCACCACTAGGTGGCAGCATACTCCCATAGATTGTGACTGCAAAGTTAAAAACAAAAATGACCTGCAGTAAATCACCTAACAAGCCTCATCCATTACATATTGTATTGATAATTCTATCTGCACTACAATACAGATTCTGTAGACTTTGCCACCTTTTCCTCATTTGTCCCTTCAATAATCCCATAGGTTTAACTTTGCAATTTTTGAAATAGGAAAGTTCTAAACTGCATACCTTCTTCCTGGCAGTATCACCTTTCCAACTTCATGTCATTGTTTTTCTGGACTTTTTCTTTGCTCTTCCCGCTCTATAGATTCGAGACTCAACAACTTTCTTCCAGTGTACCACCATCCTCTCACCACCTGGTGGGAGCAAACACCCATTGATTGTGACTGTAAAGTTTAAAACAAAAGATACCTGCTTTAAATCCTCTAAGCAGCCTCATGCCTTACGTATTCTATTTGTAATTCACTCTGCCCTACACCACAGCTTCTGCAGATTTTGCCTTCTCTTTCTCATTTTTTCTCTCCAATAATCCCATATGTATACCTTTAAAATTTTTGAAATTAGAAAGTTATAACCTGAATACCTTGTCACTGGCTATAGCACCTTTACAACTTCAGATCACTGATTGTTTTTTCTGGAGTTTTTCTTGACTCTTCCTGCTCTGTAGATTCCAGTCTCATTGAAACTTCTTCTTCCAGTGTGCCACCCTCTTCTCACCACTAGGTGGCATCATACACCCATAGATTGTGACTGCAAAGTTTAAAACAAAAAACACATGCAGTAAATCCCTTATCAGACTCATGCCTTACATACTGTATTTATAATTCTCTGCCATGCACTACAGATTCTGTAGATTTTGCCACCTCATTCTCATTTTTTTCTGTCCAGCAAACCCATATGTATACCTTTGCAATTTTTGAAAAAAGAAAGTTTTAAACTGCATACCTACTCCCTGGCTGAAGAACATTTCCAACTTCAGGTCACTGATTGTTTTTCTGGACTTTTTCTTGGCTCTTCCAGCTTCGTAGATTCAAGTCTAGACAAACATTTGTCTACCACTGTATCACCCTCCTCTCTCCACTAGGTGGCAGCATGCACCCATGATTGTGACTGTAAAGTGTAAAACAAAAAAACTGCAGTAAATCATCTAACCACACTCATGCCTTGCATATTGTATTTATAATTCTCTCTTCTCTGCCCAAGAATACAGTTTCTGCAGACTTTTCCACCTCTTTCTCATTTTTTTCACTTGAATAATCCGAGATGTATACTTTTGCAATTTTTGAAATAATTGAAGTTCTAAACTTCATACCTTCTCCTTGGCTGTAGCACCTTTCAAACTTCAGGTCACTGATTGTTTTCTTTACTTTTTCTTTCCTCTTCCCACACTCTACAATCGAGTCTCAACAAACCTTTTCCTTCCAGTTACTACCTTCTTTTCGACACTAGGTGGCAGCATACACCCACTGATTGTGACTGTAAAGTTTAAAACAAAAAAGACCTGCAGTAAATCCTCTAACCAGGCTCATGCCTTGCATATTGTATTTATAATTCTCTCTCTCTGCCCTAGACTACAGATTCTGCAGACTTTCCCACCTCTTTCTCATTTTTTTGACTTGAATAATCCGAGATGTATACTTTTGCAATTTTTGAAATAAGAAAGTTCTAAACTGCATACTTTCTCCCTGGCTGTAGCACCTTTTCAACTTCAGGTCACTGATTGTTTTTCTGGACTTTTTATTGACTCTTCCCACTCTTTAGATTTGTGTCTTGATAAACCTTTTTCTTCTAGTGTACCACCCTCCTCATGCCACTAGGTGGCAGCATGCACCTACTGATTGTGACTGTAAAGTTTAAAACAAAAAATTGATACTGAATGTCCAAACACTGATGAATCACTAGTAAATTACTGAAAACACTGGTGATACCAAAGTAAAAACCACCTAGACTTTATTCAGATAAAACAGATAACTGACTAAGCACTTTCACCCATGCAGGGCATCTTCAGAGTCAGTTTATCACATTTAAATACAGTCTTTAAATACACATTTCAATTAACACATAATTAATTGCAATAAAGCTGTCCTTTGAACTTTTTTGTTTTAACCCTTAAGTGTCAATGATATATTAGTGAGAACACCAAATGTTCAATAGCAAGTAAATATTGTTGAATTCCTAAACTCAAAACATACATTTAAATTGTTTTAATTAGATTGTATATCTATAAATGCATAAAAATATATGTAAATATATATATATATATATATATATATATATATATATATATATATATATATATATATATAAATAAAAAATGTATAATATGCCAATATACATAAAGGCACATATAACACACATAACTGAACTAAAAAGTCAAAACATACTCTGTTATTATCTATTAGATACAGGTTGCCTTCTGTTTCAGTATACATGCTAGAGATAAGGGGCAGGATTCACAAAGGCTTGCACGGAGTCTAAGAGTAGCGTAAGACTCCATGCAGCCTTCGCGGTCCAGGAACAGCCCTAAAGTCCATGTAAGAAACCAGCTAAAACGTCTCTTACACAGAGTGGGCGTGGATATGCTAATCACCTCACTTGCAGCCAAAAGGCATGCAAATGAGGTAGATTAGCGATCCACGAAGCCCGAAGCAGCCCATGTAAGAGCCATTTTAGCTGCAGAAATGTACTCATTTGACAACTGAGTACATTTCTGCAAAATTCACAACGGAGCCATGCAGCTCCAAATAAAGGGTGCATATGTGTCAGGCAGCATGCCAGTGGCCAAATATGTGGCCATTGGCAAGGTAACCCGATGCAAAAATAATAAAAATATAATGGGCTGCGCTGCATAAAACATAAAAATGAAGGTTATAAACCCACAAATGTGGGTTTTATGAAATACATGGAATGACAATGCAGGGACCAGCAGGCCAAAAACAACATGGCCACCGTGTAGTGGTTGCTAAGGGGGGAAGCTGAGTGTAAGACATGTAACTAAGCATTAGTAGGCAATCTCATGTAAATGAGGGTTAGGATACTGAATCTCACAGTCACATAGCAAATAAGCACATGAGCAAATGAGCACAGTCTGAGTAGTGTAAGAGATACATAAGGGGAAGGAATAGAGTAGGAGATAGGTGACATCACAGGGGGGAATGGCAGAAAGAAATGCAGTTCATTGGAGGTCAGTGTAACATGACAGATGACAGACACAGATTAGGGAAAGAGGAGTGCCAGAAGATAACTCTGTGAAAGTCAAGAAATGGAAGGTGTACACTGTTACTTACACTAAAGTTTCTTGCTGGGCGTGCATGCTCACATATGCACACCATGAAGCGCGAGTAGGGCAGTGTGTGCACGTGTAAGGCAGACTGAGCATGTGGGAGCGTGTTGGTAAATGTTTAACACTGTTTGCGCTAGTGTGCACGTGTGTAGGGCAGACTGAGCATGTGGGAGCCTGTTGACAGACCTGTAACACTGTTTGCGCTGGTGTGCGTGCATTTTAACCCAAATAGGCAGATCCTGAACCATGTAAGCATGTGTGCATGCATGGAAGCCACTGTGAGTGTGTTTCTGCTGGTATGCATGCTGCTCCCCCCTGAGGAAACAGAAAGGAAAAAGGAAACAACAGAATTAGTAGGAAGCTAGCAGGGAATACTGCTGGAGCTAGCAGGTGAAAACAATTAGAAGCAGGCAATTACACAGGCAGAATAGTAGCCCAGCCCAGCACTTAAAACTCTGCAAACAGCAGTGCTGGATGTTTCTCTTAAGAGACACTGCAAGACAGGAGTAAGCTAGAAGTGAAAACTGAAAAAGCTTCACTCAGAGCAGAAATGTTAGGGGCTGCCATAGCTGTCATAATGAGACATAGGCAACTTGCTGAGGGTGGTGACAATGCAGATGGTGCCAGACAACCCACAGTGAGGAGATGGCAAAGAGTGTACAGGCCCAGGGTCACCTACCACGGGTTACATGAGCTGGAGATAGTAGAGCGCTATAGAGTGGACAGAGAGCTCCTGCAGCAAATAGTTGAGCTGTGCAGGCTACACCTCCACAGAACCAATAGAGGGGAACCCATCCCAGTGGAAACCAAGGTATGTGTTGGCCTAAGAATACTAGCAACAGGTACCTTC
The DNA here is from genome assembly GCF_019279795.1 of Protopterus annectens. Classification (NCBI taxonomy): domain Eukaryota; kingdom Metazoa; phylum Chordata; order Ceratodontiformes; family Protopteridae; genus Protopterus; species Protopterus annectens. The sequence continues at coordinate 597,644,752 of NC_056745.1, forward strand.
CAGAGACCAGCTGGTGATATGATGGGTATATCACAGGCATCAGCCTCCAGGGTACTGCACCAGTTCCTGGATGCCATGTCAGCACATGTCAGTGATCATGTATATTTCCCCAATGCCTGTGAGGTATTGGCCAGCAATATGCGTCTCTTCCAGCAAATAGCGGAATACCCCGAGGTAGTGGGTGCAATAGACTGCACGCACATATTCATCAAAGCACCAGCCGGTGAGCAGGGTAGGGCCTACATTAACCGCAAGGGCTTCCCCTCCATCAACTGCCAGGTCGTGTGTGATGCCCAGGGCATAATAATGAATGTGTGTGCTGGCTTCCCTGGGAGTTACCACAATTCCCACATCTGGCATTTGACGCAGCTGTACCAGACATTTGCCAATGGGGACATCCCACATGGACACCTAGTGGGGGATGCAGGTTATGCACTGGAGCCATGGCTGATGACACCCATCAGAAACGCGCACACACTGGAACATGAATGCCATAATGAGGCACATGCACAAACACATAATGTAATAGAGCATGTGTTTGGGCTGCTGAAGTCACGGTTCCGGTGTTTGGATACATCTGGTGGAGCCTTGCAGTACACACCAACTACATGCACCCAAATTGCCATGGTATGTGCTATGCTACATAATATGATCTTGCGAAAACAGCTGCAGCTGGACCAGCATAGGGCTGGGCCAAACAGCCCCCCACCATTGCCAAGGCCATCACAGGCAGAGCGTGACTCGGAGGAGGAACAACCTGAGCCTGCCCCAGTAGACAGAAGAAGGCGTGCCCAGTATGCCCTGGCCTTGGCAAAGAGGCAACGCATAGCACATACACTGGCTCAGTAGGAACCCTGGGAATGATACCCCTTCTGACTCACTCAAATAATAACATGGATACCTAAAATGACATGACCTGCTCACAAACATGTACAGGGAGTGTAATATGCGCATCCGACAGAGGCAGCCCTGCAGCACCACCTGAGGCATGAATGCCATGTGTTAAGTAATGTAACACCATGTACTATATGCACACCTGAGGACCCTGACTAACATCCACCCTCACTAAGCATGAAGCCACAAAATGACGATGGGATGATCAAGTGCAATAACTGGCTGAAGTAATGCAGTTAGTCAAAGGGGAGCCAATGTGTTTCAGGCTGGGAAGACATGCGGAGCATGACATGATACACCACCTGCTAGGGGTGGCATGCACCTATCAGTCCATGCCCCATGGATACTGGCAAAGGCTGTCAGTACCCACAGCATGCCCTGAATAGGTAAGTCTCAAAACACAAACCCACCTTCATAGGTACCACAAGGGATAGGAACCTAAATGTAATGCTACCCAATGCCAGAAGTCTAAACAGCAAGATGTGTGCAGTGTGAATGCACACAGTATGGAGAATGTAGATATCAGTCCTGTAATAGAAAACTGGGTCAAGGCTTACATCAGCACCCTAACACTACCAGGTCACACCTCATACTGTGCTGTACAGCCGCAAAACATGGAACAAGCTACAAAAGGAGGGTGACTAGCAATAAATGTCAAGGATAACCACACCCCCATGTTGGTACCACAACGAGAAGCAGCATGGATTAGCCATGGTCAAATACCAATGGCTAAAACCACCTCCCAGTATATAGCCTGCTGCAGACTACTGTCCTAATACCAGGAACTGCACCTGGCCTATGTTGGAATACATGAATATATCAAGCCCCCCAAACCACATTATATTGCTTGACTGAAAATACCCAGACATACACTGGGAGCATTATACTAGCACCAAGACAGTCGGAGAAAAGTTCCCAGAATCCATAAACCAAAATGCCCAGGAACAACGTACCACTCCCACAAGAGGGGTAAGCATACTGGATGTGATAATCAGCAACATGTGTACTGGATGGAAAGATGAGAAGTGTATCCCTCACTGGTAAGACCAGACCATAGAGTAATCACACTGGATATACACATCCCGACCCCAGTCCCTGGCCAGAATACCACAGTGAAAAACATGTGTAAAGCATAGGTTGCACCCCTCCAAACTGATGTGGAATCCACGAAAGGCCCTGTGCAAGTGCAGAATATGGGACACACCGCAGAACATGTTATACAGGCATTCCATGAACACAGCCAGGAATGCTTGGAGTATGCAATCACAAATAACAACAAGACACAATGCCATACATGCAGGCATCTGGCATGCTGGACTCCAGCAATTACCAAACCATGCAAAAGAATGAGGAAGCTACCACATGATAGAGCAAACATAAAAAGGGAAGTAATCACTGATCAGTAGTATGGCAATAAAATATGTCCACACATACAATCCACTAAGGCCAGCCACAACAAGTAGAATCTGTGAATCCAGAGGTAATGTGACACCTGTCCCAAGTACATGCACAACCACAACTCCCCCCAATAAATACAAATATATGTGATAGATGCAACCATGTATCCAAACCGGAGGCTGAGCTCCCCCAACTCAGTACTGTCAAAACTAGTCAGGATGAGAAGGTAACCAGATACACTACAAACCCAGTCCACATAGACCTACAACAACTGTAAACCAAACACATAAACACAGAAAAACATTCCCGGAGGCCTTAATTACAAACACACCACACCAACAGAAGCCTCCAAAGCAGACACCCAATCAAAGAACCTCCAAACATAGCACATGCAACACATAGTACACAAAGCTGGTGTGCCAAACAATCCCAGGCCAGAAGGAGAAACAACATGCCTGATACAGTTGTAATAGGTGACTCCATAGTGAGACACGCTGCTGTCCCGCACACCAGACTGAACAAGGGAAAGGGTACGGTAAACTGCCTGTAGGCTGCTACAATACACCACATAACACAAGTTTGCAGGTCACCCCAAAGCAAGTAGAAATCTGATGCAGTCATAGTCCATGCTGGTGTGAATGACCTGAGATGTACCTCCCCGGACTACATGAAAAGAGACATAGATGAGCTCTCCAATTATGTAGTCCAGGCCGGTATGACACTGACCGTTTGCAGCATCCTACCCTCACCAAGAATGATGCCACAGTACAAACACAGAATGATCAGCTTTAACAAGTGGCACAATTACTGGTGTAATTCCAAGGGGATTCAATGTCTGTCTGCTTGGGATGTCATGCTTGACAAGCCACGCTGCTGTTCCAGGGATGGCTTACACCTGTTACCCCTGGGCGTCTGGATATTGGATAAGGCTTTTGCCACCTCCATAGAGCCTTTTGTAGGCAAGGCTGAAAAGACTAACCCACCACCTTCGAAAACAAGTGGAAAGAAACATAAGGGTAATGCTGACCAATGCCAGATGTGTAAACCTCAATATGCATGTTCCCGAGGCCCTCCCCAGTATGGAGAACATTGATGTCTATGCAGTGACAGAAACCTGCTGCAAGCCTCCTGACAGCACACCAGCACTACCAGGTTATACCACATATCATGCGTTATGGCCCCAAAACCTGGAACAAAACCTAAAAGGAGGGTGATTCTCCATATTCAGCACAGACACCCATACGTCCAGGTAACTGATAATGCTTAAGGCATTGGAGTCCACCCATGTGCAACTAACCATAGGCAAGACTGCTGCACAGTCTGTAGCATGCTACAGACCACACTCTCACACACAGGAACCCCACCCAGCCATCCTGAAGACACTGGATAGTATGAATGTCCCACCAAATACCAAACAAGGTACTCACAAATTACCACATAGGTGGTAAACCATCATGTATGGAAGGAGTAATCAGGGACCTAGGGACACAAGTGGACAGTAACCTGTTATGTGACACTCACATTGCCAATGTGGCTAGGAAGACTGTCTATACTGGACACCGTATCATGAAAGGATTCACATCTACGTCAACAGAGGTCATTGTGCCCCTATACTGTTCTCTTATCAGACCCATAATCTAGTACAATGCCTCATTTGGGATGTACCTTACCTGACACCTGCAGCAGTTAGAAAGACCTCAGAGGTACCTCAACAAGAGGATAAAGGGTCTCAAATATATGTCATATGCTGCCTGGCTGTAGACACCCCAGCTGAATGCAGTCACATACTGCCTACACAGAGGCATTGTATGTCTGTTGTACAAGGCCATGTCCAACACAGGAGTAATGGACATGCTCCACCCCAGAAAACTCAAAGCCATCAGAGCTGTGAGAGTGAGAGATGTCAACCTCAACACATAATGAAATAGGATGTGCTAGAGGGACAGATACATAACCCAGAGGCTCCCCACACCCTGGAACAGAATCCCACTACATGTTAGGCAGAGCCCCTCACTGACACTCTTCAACAGGAATCTTGCCAAATGGATGGATGATCATAGATTTACACTGGGGGTCTTCACTGTGTCACGTCCAGACAGAGGCACAGCAAAGTAAATCATAAATGGCCATAATATTCACATAGCAAGGGGTGGCGAAAGCCACACACACTCTGGCTAGGCTTACAAATGCCCTAGGGTGCATAGCCTAGTATGAACCTATGAACCTATGAAGATACAAATTGTACAGGACACTAAGGATAATCCCAAGGCTTCCTCAACTGATGGTAGGAACCATGTTGGGAATTCACAGATATGCTCTGAATCACACAAATATTACAAACAACATACTAAACATACACACATATTGCCAACATACATCCTGGCAGGTGCAGTGCAACCCCCCCCGAATGCAAAATATCTATCCCAGCAGACTGCTGGCTCCCTGCCATTATGTCAGCCTTACCACAGGATATGTACCCAAAGAGCAGTGTACAACAACAGTGGTCATTCTCAACAAAGGTGTTGCCTGAATGGATACTGAAAACTACCACCCCAGAATCCTGAGAAGCTTGGTCTTCACAGCTATGGAAAGGATCAGCATGTACCGCAGACATAAATATATTGGGGACCTACTGACACTGGACCCTACCCAGTGTGGCTTTCTTAAGTGCAGATCCTGCCCCTAAACATGTTTGACTCATTTGAAACAGTCATTAAGGTCATTGATGAGGGCAATGTGGTCCACACAGCATAGCTGGACCTTGCAAAGGCTTCCATACAATACCCTACATGTTCATTATAGATATGCTCACCAGCTTAAATATAAACCCCTATGTCAGTAGAGGGGTTGCAAACCAGACCAAGGACAGAACTGACATGGTCAGACATGCTGCAGCCATGTCAGACTACAAACCAGATACAACTGTCATCCCACAAAGCTTGGTCCTGGGACCTCCCTCATTTGGTATATATGTCCCATAGGTACAGGCCAACATGGAAGGACTGTGTCTGAACATGTTTGCAGAGGACTACAAACTGCCCACTATATCTGACCCTCCAGCTGACACAAGCATCCCACAAAAGGGCCACATGGAAACAGACAACTGGTGCCATAGCCATGTCAGCAAGCTAATTGCAGAAAAGTGTATAGTCAACCCACATGGAAATACAGTAAGTGCTCACCAATTACCACATAGGTGTTAACCCATTACGTACTTAACATGTAATGAGAGACCTGGGGACACAAGGTGATAGATATCCTGCATTAGACAAACATGTGGCTGTAGTGTTTACAGAAACATACCATATACCCACCTAATCATGAAGGTTGTCAGATCTAGATAAGGGGAGATCATTGTGGCTCTGCAGTCATCCTTCATCAGCGTTACAATTGACTACAATAGCCCCTGTGGGATGGACCTCAGCAGACACCTCCATCAACTGTAAAGTCCCCAACAGTACCTCACCAGGAGTATCAAAGAGCTTGAACAGATGCCATGTGTTGCCTGATTAAACAAACTGCAGCTCCACACACTGCCATACTGCCCACCCAGAGGCAAGCTGTGCCTGATGTATAAAGCCATGTCCAAGCTGGAATCAATGAACATGCTGCACCTTGTACAATATGAATGGCAGTGAGCTATGCACATGAGGGACCTGAACCCCAGCACTGACATACATAGGACAAGCTGTACTGCATGATCCATAACACAGAAGCGACCCCCACTCATGAGTAAACTCCCAGTACAGGTTATCCATAGAGTCACTCATCGATTCTCCTCAAGAGGAATCTTGATGAGTGGATGGGAGATGGTAGGTTTACCCTGGGTATCACTGTTATGTCACAGGTAGACGGAGGCACAGTATACTAACCATGACATATGTCATGGCAAACTCCACTTACAATGTGTGTCGAAGGACAAACACACTCTCCGACTAGCATTAGAAATGGCCTAGGGCACATCGCTAGTGTTTGCCAATGTACACCTATGTTGTGGAATACACTACCAATGTTGGACAAGCCTGGTTTAAGTAGTTCATATTTGAACATAATGCAACATGGTCAGATGTGCACAACTGGCCCCTAACCAGGCTGTTGTGCTCACTATGGAAATGTAAAGCAGTAATAGGACTAAAGCCCAGGATACTGTCCACCACAGTGAAAGTACTGAACCAGTACACTATACAGTACTACAGTGTTAGGTCAGTATGAAAGGATGTTGACAACTGTATGCAAAGTATCCCATGCAAACCCTGCAGGCACATTATAATCCCTGTTGTGTTCACACACAAAGCAGTTGGACAGTAACTACACAACATGACACACAACACACAACCATAAACGGGAGATATTTGTTGAAGTTCACACTCATTCACAAATGTGATGGGCTGCAGAGTTCAACATATGGAAAGCTCACACTGGGCATGCTCGCACACTTTGATAAATGAGACATATGTCAGACAACATGCCATGGGAAGGCTGAACTGGGCATGCTCACACACTTAGGCCAAATCTCAGTTTAGCAGTTGGCCACACATATCTGGTATTTGTACGTGTTATTCCAGGAACCAACCACATTACAGCAATCTGCCCAGTGCACACAGTTAAATGACTACAGAGACATACGTGATATAGTGGATCCCTCCCATATGCAAACATCTTCCACAGATACACAAGTTGTTCATACAAACAGGGAATGCTATGGCAATAAAGACCTGCAAACAGTCTATCAGCAACAAATAATGTGCATTTGACTATTAAACATATGGGTGTAGAGGTCAACACTAGGCTGTTTGCCCTAGGGAATGACAGCTTAGCCAGAGTGTGCTTGGCGTCTGCCTCCCCAGTACAGTAGACTACTGTGCCACTGTAAAGTAGGTCACATAAGGCACCGTGTGAGGCTAGTGTGCTGTGCCTCTGTCAAGCAGGGACACAGTGGAGATCCCAGGGTTTGAATTTGCTAAGCCACATCCATGTTGCTGGTGTGTGCTGGAAGAGGGTTGCTGAGGACCTCTAACAGTAAGTGGGCATCAATAACAGACTGAGGGAAGCCTTATCTGCATTGTCTGGACAATTTCACTGTCAACACTGTGTCGTGATGATTATGAGGGATTGAAGTGTAATACCAGTACTGTTCAGAGATGTCCTCCCTCTGTGGGCTACTGCTCTGCAATGCATTAGCTCACTCTGTCTGTTGGACAGCTCCTATATGGCTGGTGTACACCTGACAGGTGTCCTGTTGTGGAGCAGTCGTGGGTATATTTGGGATAGTATGATCAATGCAAACCTTCCACATGCTCATAGGATGCAATTGTCAAGGATTATGCAGAGTGGCCTGTATACTCCCCCAGCATGGGTCCTTTGAAGTCTTCCACCCCAGTCTTCACAAGTGTAAAGTCTGCTTTTGATAAATACAGTTTGTTTGCAGTGACAACCTTGCCTGGTGGTGGGGATGGGATATGGATGTCCAGGGAAAGGTGGGTATGGTCAGATATCAACAATGGTGGTCTACCTCTGGTGTGGAACAGTGAGTACCCATGTTGCAGATGGTCACGTGCAATATGTATTCCCCCTCATGGCTGTGGTGAGTGGTTCTGCCATAGCACATGGACTCACAAATTGTAGTGGCTGTAGGGTAATGTTGTAGAGGCCTGAGTAGCTCCCACACAAAATATGCCTGTACCTGATGTTAACAACTGGAATGATGTATGTGAACACCTGCATATCTTGGCACTGTTCCCAGGGAAGCAAAGTGTGTGTTCTGGATGCGGGAGGGGTGGTCAGGACTGGTTGTGTTGTGTGTTACAGGTCCTGTGGTCATGAAGCATGGTATAAAACATAACCTGCCAGTGCGATGTGCATATCTGACCTTGACGTAGGTGGCTGCAAATGCATATATATGCTATCCCCCACCTGACAGGTAGTACTAGATGTACATACCTCTGTAGAAATAATGATGTCAGCACCCTATAAATAGTGCAGGTGAAGAAGAGATGCCCGATAATTCGGATAGTGTGCTCTGCTAATGTGTCTCCCTCAAGTGTCATAATATAATTAGGTAGGGGTTTGAATCCTGCAAATGCTCAGTGTGTGTGTGTGTGGGTGGGTGGGTGGGTGAGTGGGGTCAGTGTGTGTGCAAGTCTGTGTGAGGGAAATGTCCCTTTTGGCAATTGGGAAAACACACTACTGGATGCACATTCCCCTTTGTAAACACTGATGATGTCAGCACCCGTACAGCAGGAGAAGGGAAACATCCCAGTAATGCAAATAGTGTGCTCTGCTAATGCGTCCGTCTCGAGTGTCATAACATAGTTAGGTAGAGGTTTGAATCCTGCAAATGCTCAGTGTGTGTGGAGGGAGGTTAGTGTGTGTGCAAGTCTGTATGAAAGAAACATCCCTTTTGGCAACCAGGAGAACACACTAGAGGATGCACATTCCCCTTTCTAAACACTGATGATGTCAGCACCCTATAAGTACAGCAGGAAAAGGGAAACCTTCCAGTAATGCAAATAGCATGCTCTGCTAATGCATCCGTCTCGAGTGTCATAACATAATTAGGTAGGGGTTTGAATCCTGCAAATGCTTAGTGTGTGTGGAGGGGGCGTTAGTGTGTGTGCAAGTCTGTATGAAAGAAACGTCCCTTTTGGCAACTAGGAGAACACACTACAGGATGCACATTCCCCTTTCTAAACACTGATGATGTCAGCACCCTATAAGTACAGCAGGAGAAGGGAAACCTCCCAATAATGCGAATAGCACACTCTGCTAATGCGTCCATCTCGAGTGTCATAACATAGTGAGGTAGGGGTTTGAATCTTGCAAGTGTGTGTGGGAGAGGGTGGAAGTAATGTGTGTGCAATTACATGTGTAAAAAAACTGACCCTTTTGCCAACCAATACAACACACCAACTGCTGCATATTCCAGTCTCTACACAGAGATGATGTCAGCACCCTACAAGTACAGCGGAAGAGGGCAAATCTCCCAGTAATGCAAATAGCACACTCTGCTACTGCGTCTCTCACTACTGTCATAGCACAGTTAGTTATGGCTTTGGATTCCAGACATGCCACGTGTGTTTTTGTCACACAGAATGCCCATGTGTGTGGGTTGTTGTTCACAATAATGCATGACATCAATTAAACCAGTAATGGCAATGGACACAGATGATGTATGTGTGTGCCAAATACACATATGTACCTGTGACCTTCAATAGTTACCATGTCTGACGCCTGCCACATGTGAATACATGGTATTTGCACTGGATAACATTATGACTGTGGTCTTCTGTGCGGGTGCTGCATGTGGTATGTGTATATACAATGCGAGATGTAGATGGTATCAACCTAGCAGCGAGGGATACACATCTGGTCTGGGGCATATAGTCTACATGTTGTTGATGAACAGGTGCTGCATGTTTTCACCTTTTGTGGGAGTGGTAACAAGTTGTTCCATAGCAATGCAGTGACTACATGCTAGGAACCTCTTAGCTAGGGTGTTGTAGCTACAGTAAATCATCAGCATTCAGTAATATTTCAGCATTCCTGGTGAGGGTATGATGCCAACCAAGGTCAGGGTCATACCAGCCTGTGCCACATGCTCAGATAGCCCTTCCATTTTCCCTATCATGTAGTCCACGGAGATACATCACAGGTCAGCCATAGTGGCATGGACAATGACTGAGTCATATGTGTCCATGCCTCTGACTGACCTGTATGCTTGTGTTATGTGGTGGACCATGGTGCCCCACGGGCATATCACTGTGACCTTCACCTTGTCCAGCCTGGTGAGCGTGACCTCACTGTACCAGACAATAAAGGTACCTAACACAACTGTAGCAGATGTGTTGTCTTGCCGTACAGGCTGTGACTGTTTGGCACACAAGATTTGTGTGCTATGTGTTATGCGTGCTGTGTTCTGGCATAACGTATGCCTGTGTGCCAGCTGCAGATGTGTCTGCCGCTCAGACAGGATGCTATTCTTAGGCTCCACGAATGGCCCAGTGTGTTCACGTGCTTGTATTGCTGTCAGTGTACGTCTACATCAGACTGGTATTGTAGTCACTGTAGTATTTCATGCCACCTGACAGGTTATGCCAGTACTGGGTTCAGAGTGCTTAGTCCCCAGTTTGGCTATGTGGTTCCATCTCATACATGTGTTGTACATCCATGTGTAGGGGATAGGGTTGACTGTGTACATGTGGCAGCTGTGACATTGCCACATGACCAACATATTCCACAACTGTACCATAGAGGTGACTGACAACTGACCTTTGCACATGCTACCATAGTATTGTGATTGCCCTGGTGATTAACAGCACATAGGGCCAATGGGGAACAAGGTACACAGGTTCATAGGTTCATAGGTTCATACTAGGCTATCTGCCCTAGGGCATTTATAAACCTAGCCAGAATGTGTTTGGCCTTCATCATCCATTGTAAATTTATCTTGCTATGCCCTTTTTCAAGGTTATAATACTGTGCCTCTAACAGTGACACAGAAGTGATACCCGGGGTAAACCTATGATGTCCCATCCACTTATCAAGATTCCTCTTGAAGAGAGTCAATGAGGGACTCTGCCTAACCTGGACTGGGATTTTATTCCAGAGTGAAGGGAGCCTCTGGGTTATGAATCTGTCCCTCCAGCATGTCCTATTTATTTCAGTGCTGAGGTTCAAGTCTCTCGAGCGTATAGCTCAATGGGATTTGTATATTCTGAGGTGCAGCATGCCCATTAATTCAGGGTTTGACATGGCTTTATACGTCAGGCACAGATCGCCTCTGAACAGGTGGTATGCCACTGAGTAGAGCTGGAGTTTCTTTAACCGGTCAGCATATGGCATCTGTTTGAGCCCTTTGATCCTCTTGGTGAGGTACTTTTGGGGTCTTTCCAGTTGCTGCAGGTGTCTGGTAAGGTACATCCCAACAGGGGCATTGTACTCAATTATGGGCCTAATGAGGGATGAGTAAAGAGGCACGATGTCCTCCCCTGATCTAGATGTGAATCCCTTCATGATGAGGTGGGCTATATAAAATGTTTTCCTAACCACTTTGGCCACGTGGTTGTCAAATGAGAGATTGCTATCAACTTGGGTCCCCAGGTACCTAATTACTTCTTCTGCACTTAATGGATTACCACCTATGTGGTACTTTGTTTTTGCCAAAGGGGATAACTATACACTGTTTGGCATTCAGCTTGAGGCCATGGCTCTGGCACAAGTTGTCTGTTTCTATGAGGCCCTTTTGGAGGATGCTTATGTTGGCTGGAGAGTCGATTATGGCGGCCAGTTTGCAGTCATCTTCGAACTTGGTCAGCCATAGTCCTTCCGTGTTGGTCTGTACCTCCGATAAATATATACCGAACAAGAGAGGTCCCAGAACTGAGCCTTGTGGGACACCACTTGTAACTGGTTTGCAGGCTGACATGGCTCCAGCAATTCTAACCATGTGGGTTCTGTCCTTGAGCCAGTGTGCAATCCATCTAGTGACATAGGGGTTTATATGTAAGCTGGTGAGCTTCTCTAGAATGCCCGAGTGGGGTATTGTATCGAAGGCTTTTGCGAGGTCCAGGTAGGCTGCGTGGACCACATTCCCCTTGTCAATGGCCTTGGTGACTGTTCCAAAGAAATAAACCAGATATGAGAGGCAGGATCTGCCCTTAACAAGGCCAAACTGGGTATGATCCAGTGTCTGTAGGTCCCCAATATCTTTATTTATGAGGTCCATGATGATCCTTTCCATAGCTTTGCAGACCAAGCTAGTCAGGCTTATGGGGTGATAGTGTCCAGGATCCGTTGAGGCACTACCTTTATGTAGAGGGACCACTGTTGCTGTATGCCACTCTTTGGCCACATATCCTGTAGTAAGGCTGGGATTGAACAGTAGTTTTATGTTTGGGTGTAGCTCTTCTTGGAGTTCATGTAGGACACAGCCCGGGACACTGTCTGGTCCCATTGATGCAGTGTTTTTTGCTTTGGAGAGGGTGGCTCTTACCTGAGCATCTGAGATGTCAGGGGGCAGCACTCTGCTGGGATAAATATTTGCCCTTTTGGTGTGGGGGGGAGAAGTTTGCGCTGAACCTGTCAGCTAGGATGTTGGCAATGTCTGTGGGTTCGGTGTTTCTTTTGACATTTTGGACTACCTCTGAGCATATCTGGGAATTACCACCCAGGTTCCTAACATAACTAAAGAAAGCCTTGTGATTATCCTTAGTGTCCTGTGCAATTTTCTCTCAAAGCTGGCCTTAGACAATCTTATGAGAGCCCGTAGTTTTTTGCTAATACTGATCAGTGATGCCTTCCCTTTTTGGGATTTTGCTGTATCATTTATTAGCTTCCTCCTTCTATTGTATAGTTTGTTTATGGCTGAGGTCCACCAGACAGGACGTCTGCCTTTGGAGGATTGGGTCTTGGTTTTATTCAGGATCGCATGATCCATGCATTCCTGAAGGTGTCCATAGAATGTGTTTATAGAGGAATCTGCAGTCTGGTCTGTATTTTCCACAGGCCCGGGGGCTTTGAAGGTTTCCACATCAGTTTTGAGTAGTGTGAATTTGCTTTAGAGAAGTTGTTCACTGTGGTTTTCTGGGCAGGGGGTGGGGTCGGGATGTGAATATCCAGTGAGATTAGTTTATGGTCTGATCTTACAAGTGAGGGATACACTTCTGGTCTGGAGCATAGAGTCCCCATGTTGGTGATGATCAGGTCCAGTATGTTTTCCCCTCTTGTGGGAGTGGTAACAAGTTGTTCCATAGCATTTGAGTTCATAAATTCTAGGAATCTTTGGGCTAGGGTGTTGGAGCTAGAGTCATGCTCCCAGTCTATGTTTGGGTAGTTTAAGTCGCCCAGTATAATGGTGTTTGGAGAGACCTTCATATTTTCCACTGTTATCAGGAAGGCCGAGTGTGGTTCTTGGGTTTGTGAGGGTGGTCTGTAGCAGGCTATAACCTGGAAGGCAGTTTTACCCATTGTTAGTTGCACATAGATAGTCTCTGATGCTTGGTGCTTTGCCACCAACCTGGAGGTGTGGGTATCTTTGATGAATATCAATACTCCCCCTCCTTTTGTGGTTCGGTCCAAGTTTTGGGGCTGAAAAGCATGGTATGAGGTATAACCTGGTAGTGCTGGGGTGCTCTCGATAGCCCTGAACCCGGTATCTGTTACTGCACAGATATTGATGTTCTTCATGCTAAGGAAAGTTTCAAGTGCGTGCATCTTGAGGTTTAGACTCCTGGCATTGAGTAGCATTACTCTTAGTTTCTTATCCCTTGTGATACCTATGGAGGTGGGTTTGTCATTTGAGCCTTGCCTGACACAGGCACTATGGGGGTAGCAAGAGCCTTTGCCAATATCCGAAAGCCCAGGGGTGACAGGTGCAAGCTGTCCCTAGCAAAGCAGGTTGTTCAACAGAAGATGAGTATGTGAGGGTGTAGTGCCTGTGATTAGTTAGCAGTGGCATATATGACTGTTCACGTGGAAAAATGCCAGGTAAGTCATATGCAATGTGTCACAGGCAACGTACATGTGAACAGGACAAACAGTGACGTTCTGTCAAGTGAGACATGGACATACATATAGTAAGCTATGCAGATGTCACTAGGAGTCCACAGAAGCTCTGTAACTATGCATTGCAGGTGGGATCAGTATTCCAGGGTAACTGCAAGCAAACATGCATGCAACCAAAGTTACAGTAATCAGGGCTGCATGTAGTCCATTGTACAACAAACAAGCTGTACCACTTCCAGTAGGTAACACTGCAAATATGCAGGCACTATACACATGTACATGGAAATACACAGGTCAGATGGCTAGGGTCCAGTCTCAGTGCACACAAGTGTACAGACCATGTACCGTCAGGATGTACAATAACTGGATGGAAACCCATGTGCTCATACCTGCAGTAATACACATGTCAAATAACAGACACTGAGCCTTCACTCAGTGGTTCCATACTTAGTAGGATGTATGCTACCTGGCCTGCTACCACAGTATCCCTGACATGTATGGGGACTCTCCCTTCTGTGACAGTTAGTTTTATGTGTCGGGGCTGTCTAGCATGGTATGAGATGTGAGCTTGCAGTGCTAGGGTGCTCCTGTGTGTCCTGTACCAGTCGTGTAGTACTGCACACATATCAACATCCTCAAACATCTGCATTGCAGAGTGCAGTGTGGGCAACATGCCACTTGCAGTTTACATGTCCATCATTGCGTATTAATACTTTCATTACCTTATCCCCTGTGCTACCTATGTGTGTAGCCTTCTGTTGACATCCTTACCACCAGTATGCCAACATGTGCAGATGATACACTATGGTACTTACCATGGGTGTAGACAACAGTACATGACAATCATATCCTTACTGCATCAGGCATGCTGTGATATACCCACAATTATATCAGCACACAGTGCTGTTAACAACATGATACTATTACTACAGGTCTATGTAGTCACCCCGTGCATCAGCAACATGTTAACCTGTATCTGCACTGATGTTACAGATTGCAGGAGGTGGCACACTTTCATCATATGCACAGGGTGTGAACTTGGTATGCCTGAGTCAGCCACCGATACCACCAATTGACATGTATGTGTATGTGTGTTGGTGTGAAACAGCAGTACAAGGTGGGGCAATGTTGATGCAGTGTGTGCATGTATGCGGTAGCCCTAGGAGTTGTCAATTCGCATGTGTGTATGGATGCACACAGTTTCACCTCATGGCTGCCATATACTGGTGTTTGTGGACAGCCACAGACTGTACCTGCCAGGTCATACAGATCAGTGTCTCTGGCCATGGAAATGGTACCTGTGCCTTGCAGGGGTGTTACGGACCATATCAGGTACCAACCCAGACTGGGTACTGTCATCAGAAGCAGGTGTTCATTGACTGGACACAGATCCCTATCGGGCCTGACCAGAGCCACGTGCACGTGGTCTCCTGGGGTGGTATGATGACAGCACAGACCCAGCATTGCTGGGGGCTGCTGTTGGCACTATGGAGGTGGCCGCGGCCCTGTTGTCATCTGCGATGACTGCCAGCTGCTGCTGTTGCTGGCATACGCCCACGTCGATGCCTCAACTGTCCACCATCACCCTGGCTCATGGACATGTAGTTGTGGAACTGGTCTAATATGTCCCCACAACGTCTGTCTATGACATCGGTGAAATTATGGATGGCAGCCGCAATGTCACGCATACTGTCAGTCATGGCTGTGTGACATGCTGTCAGCTCCCTCAGACCCAGTCTGATGTACCGTTCCATAAGTGACTGTGCCTGCATGACAGCCCGAAACATAGCTTTGGTTGTAAGACCTCTGTGGGCACGTCTGACAGGGGCAGTACGCCCTTGGATGCTCCCACGAGAACCCCTGGACATCTGTCTGTGTGGTACCATCTCAGGGCCATGCCCATGGCTGCTGTGTGGGGATGCATGTGCCACAGATACCACATTACCCTGGTCAATGCCCACTGTATGCTGTCCATCACCTAGGGACATTGGTGACAAAGGGTGTATTGGCAGGATAACTGTGCGCATTGATGGGGTTGACAGCTGTGTACTGTCAATCGGCTGACCAATGACGGACCCTGGCATACCTTCCTGTGCCATTACACAGATGTCATCATTATCCGTACCCATGGCACCTGATTCACGTTCCCTGCTGCATGACACAAGAGCAGCACCAGAACCTGTGGGAGGGAAACAGGAATCACAGTTTACAATGTCTACACAATATTACCAGTGATACACACATCCACACATGCACAGGTCCACACATGCACACGTGCACAGGTGCACACATGCACAGGTGCACACATGCACACATGCACACATGCACAGGTGCACACATGCACAGGTGCACACATGCACACATGCACACATGCACAGGTGCACACATGCACACATGCACACATGCACAGGTGCACACATGCACACATGCACACATGCACACATGCACACGTGCACACGTGCACATGCACACAGTTGCACACAGTTGCACACTACTCAGTATGCGAGATATCAACACACAGACACAGAGACACCTGCATGCATACACAGAGCAGTACTTAGTGAGCCTAATATTGCTATTGCTATCAAGACTATTAAAGGTATTGTTAATACACACTCACCAGCATGGATAGGCTGCATTGCTGTTACACCGGAGGGACCTGCAGAAGTGAGGAAACTAATGTCAGTGGGCACAACTGTGCCATTGTTACTGAGTATGATACAGGTCAGTAGTACAACAGTCACCTTTCACAGGTCAGCTGCTGATATTGAGGATATCACACTTGCACATTAAATACTATGATGACAGCTACAAACCAAGGACACACCTCACACATGCATTAACTACCAGTGTACACAACAGTCAACTATACATATGGCATATTACCGGCATGCTCATAGTCTTGCTGCTGCGTGGCTGCAGCCTACATCATAATGCATGTCTGCTGCTGTTGTTGTTGTTGTTGTTGTTGGCAGACTGGAGCCACTACACTCATGAGTAGTCCCTCCAGTCTGGTGAGTGGGGGATGTGTAGCGTCCTGTTGCCTGTGGATATCCGATGCATGCTGACGGACATTTCTGATTAAATCACTGCAGTGATGTTGTACCTGCTCATATGTCCTATTATGCATGCCTATGTCATTTACCCGACGGACCAGGTCTTGTCACAGTGCAGCCCTCTCCTGCTGATTCTGGCTGGTGCGGGAAAAGAGTACTGCATAATCCCGCACCAGGCTCTGGTGTATCTCCTCATCCTCAGCTGCGGAGTAAGCTGGATTTCGTGGGTGAGCCATGTTCCTGAAAAAGGAAATAATGTGATATCAGCAATATATGTCAGCAGAATTTGGCACACATACTACACATGCTACTCGACTGTTATGATATGACTTATCTCACATATATAGCATCTGTGTGTCTATTGGTGGATACACATGTAAATGGATAGGTATCAGTGCTCAGCCAGCAACTGTGCAACAGTACCTGGCACACTCCATACGACATACTTTCAAACCCCAGCAGTCAAAACATTTATTCAGGTCAAGAGCACCTCCTCACTCTGGGGGTTTGTATCTAGGTACTGTATGGGCTACATCATCTACTACTGTGAGCTGACCACAAACTAATTGCCCTGGATATACATATCCCACCTCCACCACCAGCACAAACGACTATAGTTAATAACATTGCAAATGCAAACTTTACACTTTGTAACAGTGACATGGTATCCTTTCAGCCCACTGGGCCAGTGGAAGACACAACCCACAATGCTGACCCCTTCACAAATGATTTCTACGGACATCTCCAAGAATGCATGGATCATGCAATCCCATATATGACCAAGACACTCTCCACAAAGGAACAGCATCCTGTCTGGTGGACCCCAGCCATAGACAGATTGTATCACAAAAGATGGAAGCTACTGCAGGACAGAGCATAATTCCATAAAGGGAAAGCATGTCTGAGCAGCACTAGTAAGGATCTATTTTCCCTCATACAAACATCCATGGGCAACTTTGAGAGGGAAATCAACAGGGACACTACAGATAACCACAAGGCTTTCTTCAGTTATGTTAGCAACCTGGTCAGAATCCCTCCACTATGCTCATAGTTAGTACACAACAACAAATAATTCACTGAACCCACACATATTGGCAACATTGTGGCAGACAGGTTCAGTGAAGGTTTCACCCTTCCCTCTCCCCCAAAATAAGACATAGTTATCCCAGAGGACTGCAACCTCCCTGTCATCACAGATGTCCAGGTGAGAGCCGCCCTCAGGAAAGCAGAATACACAACATGAATGGGGCCTGATGGTATCCCCAGTTGCATGCTACATGAACTCCGAGAGGAGCTAAACACACATATAGAAGTGCTATGTAACACTAGCCTGACTACAGGATATGTACATGTACACTGGCACACAGCAGCAGTGGTTCCACTCCACGAAGAAGGCACCTCTGCATACCAATACAATACAACACAATACAGTACATTACAATACAATACTATACAATATGCTATAGCCCCTGGGACTACAGCAGCATACTGTTCTGCTACCCTGACCATTGTGACACATGTGGTGTGATGGTACCTGCTGCTGTTAAACAGTTACAGAGGGTGACTCATTTGGCATATTACCTATCTGACTAACATTCAGCAGGGGTATGTGTGACATGTACTCATGGGGAGTCTTGCTTCTTAACACTGTGTGGTTTATTGCAGAGTATGTCTTATCTCTCGGTAGGAACCTTTACTTCCACATGTGCTCTCTATTGTAGTGGCATGGATGACACACAGCAGTCATTTAGGTTGTGGATGGTGTGAGGTGTTACTATGGTTGTTGGACATCTGTCATGGGTGTGACCTAAGTATGTAAATCCAGGAGTGGTAACCTCTATGTGGGTAGTATGTGTGTACTCTGTGGTGTTGTCAGTCACTGTGCATTGGTAATGTGCTTGAGTGCATTGCCACAGTGTTGTACATCTCACTGCGTCCTCCATATCTGTAGCTGTCATGTGAGGTACATACCATGGCAGCCATTATGTGGTGTGGAGGGGTACACTGACCTACATTTCCATAGCTGACACACCATGTCTGCTGACACATACCATGTGCAGGTATTCCAGGAATAGTGTGCCACTGTGAATATCATTGGGGGGACTATTGTACACATTTATGACCCTGTTCACCCCTGACACATGCAGTGGTGGGCAGCCAGTCACATATCTGGTGGTTACTGGTGTAGGTGATTTGAAATGGGGTATGGTACTCCAGTTTTGACACTGGTGTTCACTCCATGCTTTTGTCACCAGGCACCTGTTGCAATACATCTGTACACATGTGCCTCACTCAAAATATATATACATCTCTCTCTCTCTCTCTCTATATATATATATATATATATATATATATATATATATATATATATATCTATATATATATATATATATATGTATACATATACACATATATATATATTGATGTACATATATTGCTATAGATATGGAAAGGGGGTGTGACAGAGAAGGGGTGAGAGTGACAGAGGGGGTGGGACAGGGGGTGTTGAGGTCGTCATATACAGTCATACCTATAGATAGTCACATCTGTCTGTCTATGTATATGTATCTACATATATCTAGATCTGTATGTGTGTATTACATATATATGTTTGTACATATTCTATCTATCTATATCTGTCTATGTATTCCTACATCTTTCTCTATGTATGTATACATAAATGCATATGATATATATATATATATATATATATATATATATAATGTCCATCTCTCGGTAGGAACCTTTACTTCCACATGTGCTCTCTATTGTAGTGGCATGGATGACACACAGCAGTCATTTAGGTTGTGGATGGTGTGAGGTGTTACTATGGTTCATAGGTTCATAGGTTCATAGGTTCATACTAGGCTATCTGCCCAAGGGCATTTATAAGCCTAGCCCATAGTTATGTGGCTTTCGCCACCCCTTTAGTTTGAATAAAACTATGCCTATTATTTTGCTGTGCCTCCATCAAGCAGTGACACTGAAGTAATCCTTGGGGTATATCTGCGATCTCCCATCCATTGGTCAAGATTCCTCTTGAGCAAGGCCAGCGAGGTGCTCTGCCTCACATGTACCGGGATTTTGTTCACAGCATAGGGAGTCTCTGGGTGATGAATCTGTCCCTCCAGCACATTCTATTAATAACCGTGTCAAGGTTTAAGTCTCCCGCCCTTGTGGTTCTGAGGGATCTAGATTTTTTGAGGTGAAGCATATTCATCAAATCTGGGTTTGACATGGCCTTATATGTCAGGCACAGGTCACCTCTGAGCAAGCGGTATGAGACTGAATAGAGCTGGAGTTCTTTCAGTCGGGCAGCATAAGACATATTTTTGAGACCCTTTATCCTTTTGGTGAGAAACTTTTGGGGCCTTTCCAGCTGCTGCAGGTGTCGGGTCAGATACATTCCGAATGGGGCATTGTACTCAATCATAGGTCTAATGAGTGATGAGTACAGGGGGACGATGACCTCCCTTGATCTAGATGTGAATCCCTTCATGATCAGGTGGGCAATGTAGAAGGTTTTCCTAACTACTTTAGCAACATGAGTGTCAAATGAAAGGCTACTGTCAACCTGGGTCCCCATATCCCTGATGACTTCTTCTGTGTTCAGTGGATTGCCACCTATATGGTAGCTAGGGGTAACCTTGTTTTTCCCGAAGGGTATGACTATGCATTTCTTGGCGTTTAGCTTTAGGCCATGGCTCTGGCACCAGTTATCCATTTCTGTGAGGCCCTTCTGAAGGATATCTGTGTCAGATGTGTTTTCGACTATGGCACCCAGTTTGCAGTCATCTGCAAACTTTGTCAGCCATAACCCTCCTGTGTTTGCTTGTACTTCAGAAAAGTAGATGCCGAACAAGAGTGGACCCAGGACTGAGCCCTGTGGGACACCACTTGTGACAGGCTTTGAGTCTGACATGGCTCCAGCAACTCTGACCCTGTGGGTTCTGTCACTTAGCCAGTTTGCAACCCATCTTGTGATGTATGGGTTTACATTCAAGCTGATGAGTTTTTCGATGATACCTGAGTGGGGTATTGTGTCGAAGGCCTTTGCCAGGTCGAGGTAGGCTGTATGGACTGCCTTTCCCTCATCAATGGCCTTGGTGACTGTCTCGAAAAAGTCAACCAAGTTTAAAAGGCATGATCTGCCTTTGACAAAGCCAAACTGGGTTGGATCCAAAGTCTGCAAGTTCCTATGTCTTTATTTATGAGTTCCATTATGATCCTCTCCATGGCTTTGCAGATAAGGCTTGTCAAGCTAATGGGATGGTAATTTCCAGGGTCGGTGGAGGCACCGCCCTTGTGAAGTGGGACCACAGTCACCGTACGCCACTCCTTGGGTACGTATCCTGAGGTGAGGCTAAGATTAAACAGCTGTCCTAACTGCGGGTTTAATTCCTCATTGAGTTCGTGGAGCACACAGCCGGGGACACCATCCGGTCCCATGGATGCTGTGTTTTTTGCCTTGGAGAGAGCAGTTCTCACCTGGGCATTGGAGATGTTTGGGGGGCTACAATCCTCTGGTATAGATATCTCTCCTTTTGGGGGGGAAAAGTTTGCACTGAACCTGTCAGCCAGTATGTTGGCAATGTGTGTAGGTTCAGTAATCTTCACATCATTTTGAACTAATTCTGAGCATATCTGGGAGTTTCCTCCTAGGTTTCTAACATAGCTAAAGAAGGCCTTATGATTGTCTTTTGAGTCCTTGGCGATTTTTCTCTCAAAATTTGCCTTGGATGATTTTATGAGAGCTCTTAGTTTTTTACTTATAATGATCAAAGGTGTCTTACCTTTCAAGGATTTTGCTCTATCTTGTAGTAGCTTCCTCCTTTTGTTGTAGAGCTTGTTTATGGCTGGGGTCCACCAGACTGGACACTTGCCTTTGGTACAAAGAGTCTTAGTTTTGTTTGGGATTGCCTGATCCATGCAGTCCTGTAGGTGCTGGTAGAAGGCATTTGTAAGTGATTCAGCGGTTTGAGTAATGTTTACCACTGGCTCAGGGGCCTTAAAGGAGACCACACTAGTTTTTAGAAGTGTGAAGTCGGCTTTTGAGAAGTTTTTCACTGTGGTCTTTTTTAGTTCAGGTGGGGGCGGGATGAGGACCTCCAGCGAGATTAGTTTATGATCTGATCTCACCAGTGAGGGGTATACTTCTGGTGTTGAACATTGTGATCCCATGTTCGTGATGATGAGATCAAGTATGTTTTCTCCTCTTGTGGGGATGGTGACTAGTTGTTCCATGGCATTTGAGTTTATGAACTCCAGGAACCTTTGGGCTAGAGTGTTTGGGCTTGAGTAGTGTTCCCAGTCTATATTAGGGTAGTTGAAGTCACCTAGTATGATGGTGTTTGGAGATACCTTTATCCCCTCCAATGTTTTCAGGAAGGCCATGTGAGGTTCCTGAGTTTGAGAGGGTGGCCTGTAACATGCTACAAATTGCAGAGCAGTCTTGCCTATGGTTAATTGCACCTGGATGGTCTCCGATGCATCGTGCGTTGCCACCAACCTTGAGGTGTGGGTGTCCTTTATGAATATGGACACCGCCCCTCCTTTCTTGGTGTTGCCCGTATTTTGGGGCCGGAACACATGATATGAGGTGAAACCTGATAGTGCTGGGGTGCTCTCAGGAGCCTTGAACCAGGTTTCTGTCACAGCACAGACATCGATGTTCTCCATACTGAGAAGGGCCTCGAGTGCGTGCATCTTGAGATTGAGACTTCTGGCATTGAGCAGCATTGCCCTTAGTTTTTTTCCTTTTTGTGTTCTAGGGTGGTAGGTTTAGAATTTGAGCCTTGCCTAAAAAAGGCACTATGGGGGTGGCAAGAGCCTTTGCCAATATCCGGAAGCCTAGGGTGACAGGTGCAAGCCGTCCCTTGCAGCGTGGCTTGTCCAGCATGTCATCCCAGGCAGACAGACATTGGATCCCCTTTGAATGACACCAGAATTTAAGCCAATTATTAAAGCTGATCATCTTATCACTGTATTGTGGCATCATTCTAGGTGAAGGTAGGATACTGCTCAAGGTCAGGGTCATACCTGCCTGGGCTACATAATCAGAGAGCTCCTCAATGTCTCTTTTCATGTAGTCCAAGGAGGTACGTCTCAGGTCGTTGACACCAGCGTGGACAATGACTGAGTCGTACTTGTACCTGCTGTTGAGAGACCTGAGTGCTTGCGTTATGTGGTGGATTCTAGCGCCCGACAGGCAGCTTACTGTGACCTTCTCCTTACTCAGTCTGGTGAGCGGGACGTCAGTGTGTCTGACTATGGAGTCACCTATGACAAGTATGTTTGGTGTTGTATTTGGCCTTAAGGGCAGTGACTGCTTTGCACACTGATTTTGTTGTTTATGTGTTGTTTGTGTGGTGTATTGAGTTTGCAGTTGCTTGGGTGTCTGCTTTGGAGGCCTCTGCTGTTTAGGTAAATTTTACTCAGAGCCTCCGAGTATGTCTTAGTGTGTTTATGTGTTTGATTCAGTGGTGTGGTTGAGTTATGTGAGACTGGTATTGTGGTGTGTGTAGTTGCCTTCTCCTCCTGCCTGGTCTTGCCAGTCCTGAGTTGAGAGAGCTCAGCCTCCAGTCTGGCTAAATAGCTGCATCTCTCACAAGTGTTAGTGTTACGTGGGAGGAGGAGAGGGTTGTCCGTGTACATGAGGCAATTGTAACATTGTCTCAGAATTCCCAGATTCACCAACTGGGCAGGAGAGGACGCCAGCATCTGACCCTTCGACATGCTAGAAAGAATTATGAGTTGGTATGAGACAGAAAAGTAGTGGGCTTAGCAGGGAAGTGGGCACTCCTGGGGGTTTTGCTAGTGAGAGATTTGTATAATATAGGAGTGCTTGACCTGCAAAGAGAATGCTTATAAGACAAGGGATATGCTTATAAGACAAGTGCTGAGCTTTTTGAGAAGAAAAAGTTATTTGGAACAAGTGCTGCACTTTTTAGTGAAGGTGTAAACTGTTTAGGTTCTAACAGAGCAGTTCTAAGGGAAAAATTGAAGAACAGACTTTCTGGAGCCAGAAAGAGTTTAACCTTGTTTAACCGGTGCTGCCCGATGCTGCTCTAGTGGCAACTCCGCGCTAAATTGCGCTAAAGCACGTTAAAGCATGCTTGATAGCAGGGGCTGGAAAGAAGCAGGAATAGACCCAAAACGGACAATAAAACTACAGTTTCAAGTCAGTAACCACCTCTACAGGGGGCAGGGAAGCTGCTCAATGTTATTCACTGCCACTGATCAACAGAGAGACCCTCCTTCAGCCCAAGCAAAAATGGCCTCACAGAAACTTTCAAACAGTTCAGGAACAGCAAGCCTGTAATTGAACTTTTTTAACTCTCAGAAAAGTGGGAAAAAAGCAAGATTTTTTTTTTGTTTTTGTTTTTTTACAGAGATAGCAGAGGTTCACGAGTAATATCAAGTTATAATAGTGCAGTAAATGACCCCACACAAGAGTGCTAGGTCAAGGACAGAAAATATGCAAATTTTAAGAAAAAAACGATTTAAAATTAAGTGCAAACAGGAAATTCAGCAAACAGCTTTTGGTTGTGCTCTAAATACAGCTACTAATACAGAAATCAAGTTTAACAAGCCAGAAAATGCTCAAGCTAGGCAGCTATGCAGAAAAACTTAGCAAATAAACAGAGAAAAAATACTTAAAATCTCAAAAGTGGCTCCCTTCTTCTCTCAGCGTTTTTTCCTCTTGGAGGGTGCTTCACCAACAGCCAACAAGCCTGAAAAGATGCCCAAACCACGAGGCAACTAGGTTTTAAGAGAGGAAGATGAAGGAGTTTTGGAAATGACCCCTAGTGGCCAATAAAACTACAGTTTCAAGTCAGTAACCACCTCTACGGGGGCAGGGAAGCTGCTCAATGTTATTCACTGCCACTGATCAACAGAGAGACCCTCCTTCAGCCCAAGCAAAAATGGCCTCACAGAAACTTTCAAACAGTTCAGGAACAGCAAGCCTGTAACTGAACTTTTTTAACTCTCAGAAAAGTGGGAAAAAAAGCAAGATTTTTTTTTTGTTTTTGTTTTTTACAGAGATAGCAGAGGTTCACAAGTAATATCAAGTTATAACAGTGTTGTTAGACATCTGTCATGGGTGTGACCTAAGTATGTAAATCCAGGAGTGGTAACCTCTATGTGGGTAGTATGTGTGTACTCTGTGGTGTTGTCAGTCACTGTGCATTGGTAATGTGCTTGAGTGCATTGCCACAGTGTTGTACATGTCACTGCGTCCTCCATATCTGTAGCTGTCATGTGAGGTACATACCATGGCAGCCATTATGTGGTGTGGAGGGGTACACTGACCTACATTTCCATAGCTGACACACCATGTCTGCTGACACATACCATGTGCAGGTATTCCAGGAATAGTGTGCCACTGTGAATATCATTGGGGGGACTATTGTACACATTTATGACCCTGTTCACCCCTGACACATGCAGTGGTGGGCAGCCAGTCACATATCTGGTGGTTACTGGTGTAGGTGATTTGAAATGGGGTATGGTACTCCAGTTTTGGCACTGGTGTTCACTCCATGCCTTTGTCACCAGGCACCTGTTGCATTACATATGTACACATGTGCCTCACTCAAAATATATATACATCTCTCTCTCTCTCTCTCTCTATATATATATATATATATATATATATATATATATATATATATATATATATATATGTCTGTATACATATACACATATATATATTGATGTACATATATTGCTATAGATATGGAGAGGGGGGTGTGACAGAGAGGGGGTGAGAGTGACAGAGGGGGTGGGACAGGGGCTGTTGAGGTCGTCATATACAGTCATACCTGTAGATAGTCACATCTGTCTGTCTATGTATATGTATCTACATATATCTAGATCTGTATGTGTGTATTACATATATATGTTTGTACATATTCTATCTATCTACATCTGTCTATGTATTCCTACATCTTTCTCTATGTATGTATACATATATGCATATTATATATATATATATATATATATATATATATATATATATATATATATACATACATACATATTTTGACATACATACGTATCCATATGATAGATAGGTATATCAACATGTTTGTTTACCATACTGTATACACACACACTAACATACTGCTAAACATACATAACTGTGAAACCTACTTTGTACATTGCACTACAACCTACATTGAACCTACATTGATATGTGCACATAGATGCTCTCACATACAAATGTATGTACAGCCTTCACTGATAGTTGCTGTATGTCCCCTGTCCTTTGCACATCTTCATATACATATGGATACAGACCAATGACACATATGGAGGGTTCACAGTATGTAGACTTTTATAGTATTACTTTACATTACCTGTGTTTGTCATAGCTGCTTGTGTTGCCATCTGGTTTTGTGTCCTGCTGCTCCACTTGCCAGTTGTCAGCTTTCAGGCGGCTGTTGCTGACCAGTTTTGTTTGTGTATGTTTAATTTTGTTTTTCTCTGTCTCTCTCTCTCTCTCTCTCTCTCTCTCTCTGTCTCTCACTTCCTCTTCAGGGTGCAATGAAAGTATTGCCTGTGTGGACTGGGAGTACAGCATGCTTTTGTAGGTATCTGCATATGTCCATGTGATGGCCTCTGCACCAATTGTTAGCCAGCATTTGCTAATTGCATGCAGCCAGTTGTGTACTGATTGCAGTTCTCACTGTGATTTCAGAACAGTGCTATAAAAAGGATTGTGAGATAGGCATAGCCCTTTCAGATTTTAAGGGCAGGGATCATGCTGGTATGCTGTGGACACTGTTCTGTGAGTGTAAAGGTTGGTATCTCTCTCATATTTCTGGCTGTGTTGTAGATTAACATTTCTCCATTCATTTCTCCAGTTTCCTGTACTAATTGTGTAGGTACACTGACACCTACAACTACTACTACTGTTAATGGTTGTGTGTGTGCTTTCCTGTGGGACATGTGGTGTAACTGGTGTATAGCAGTGGCTCTTGCACTTTGTTGCTATGGCTTCAATATTTGCCCTTTACAGTCACTACTTGTATGCCTTCTAGGTGTCCTGACTGTAGTATGCTGCTGTGGCTTTTTAATTTTCCATGTACATTCACACCTTGGAATGCTTGATATATCTGCTAGGGTGTTATGGCCTGCAGTGTGGTCTGGCCATGGTGTGGGCCTTGACATCTATTAGGGTATTTGAGTATGCTGCTGAGCAGGCCCCAGAGACTCTCAGGTGCATCTGTTATCTGCCTCATGGAATGGTACATATCAGTGGGGTACACCCATTAAATTGTCTGTTATGCTGCAGTTGTGACTGTGGGATAGCATGGGCATATGTATTACTACACTTTTTCTGCCATGCAAGTGGTGCATACTTTCAGAACTTCATAGTTACCATTGCATGTGTTGTAACACCTTTCTGCCTACTGTTTGTAAATTTCACATGGACTCTGTGGGGCATCCCTGTAACTCAGTTACTGTTGCTATGTCTAGGCTGTTAACTATTCAAATATGGTGGTGTCAGACCTCTCATGTGTACAAATATTTGCAGGTTGTCCACATTTCTGCCTCATATTTTGGTCAATATCTCATGCACATCTTTTTCTGGCAAATCACTCTGGGCTCAGGTCAGAATATAGTGACAAACATTTAAGTTTCAGACTTCATACCCTTCCAAACATCCCACAAAATGCAGAACCTGTGACTCTCTGAACTGTCTAAGTTTGTTGTAACATTATTTGTAATGTGTCCCTGGTTTTGGCCCTTTGCTCCACATATTTTATTACTTGGTCTGGATGTGTTCCTGTAACAAGTTGTGGGGTATGGGCAGTGATTATCCTGCTGTGAGTATGTGTGTGGCTTGCAAGGTGCTACAGTGACATTATTACCTACTAGCTACCAACTAGCATGGCTGTTTCTGTTCACACACCAGTATTATAGAAATCCACTAGATTTGACAGTAAATATACATGACATGCTTTGTGTACTACACATCCTATATTCCCTTTACATTCATTCCTACTATTACATGATATATTTTTTTAGCACAATGTTTTGTATAAGAGTCATGGCTTAGTGGTAAGTCATGCAGACTACTGTTTCCAAGGTCCTGGGTTCGGGATTGACAGTGGGATTTTATTTTGCTTTTGAACTGACTACAGGACCTGTCAATCACAGTGACTAAGGCACTTTTAAGCAGTTGTAACCGGGTTAGCACTGGTTTGTGCGGAGCTCCCGCATGCGCACTGGCGTTTAGCTCTGCGCACACATGCGCACACCCGCTTACAACCGCTTAACAGTGCTTACTCTTGTGCACACCTGCGCTATTTTCTTTGAAAGAAATGAAAATGGGGAGACAGGAAAGTGGTGAAAAAGGGGTCACAAAGAGGGTAAGACAGTAGGGAAACAAGCTTGGGATTTGCAGGAGGGATGTAGGTAAGGCCCCTAGCTGCCCATTTCTTCATCAGCAACAGCTGTGCATATGTAACTAATTTGGTGTGACATTTGAAACCTTCCACCCCTGAGAGAGGTGTCAGGACAACAATAATACTTGTTGTACAGCCAATTGTAATTGATAGTTTCCATGTCCAGCAGACATGTGTGTGGAATGGGCAGCTATGTATGGGTCATAATTTTTTTGTGGGTACAGAGTGCCTTTTTTTTTTCAGGTGAGAGTGGTATGTCAGGTGAAGGAAGTCGGTATAGCTGGGGAGGTAGGTTGGGTAGGTAAACAGACAAGACAAACAAGACGCATACAGGGGCAGTATATGACATGTGTGGGGGAGTTACACAATTGACAGGGATGGAGGTTTGGATATCCAGAGCCCATGAGCCCACAGATGGCAACAGTGGAACTGATATCCCCACCCATGGGCAGTTGCCACTGTTCCTTCACTGCCCAGGACAGGGCTGTGCTGGGGGCTGTGTAGGCTGGGCAACAGGCATGCCCGTAAGTTGTGCCACCTGTGCCTCAAGCTGGCATAGGGGCCCAAGAACAGAGTCCTGGATCTCCCTATGCACCACAGTCCGGATGCTATGAAGGGTGAGTGGTGGTTCTCCTCCGGCCACACTTGCAGAGGGGGGACGAGCCCCATCCCCTGCAGTGCTTCCACCCGCAGGTGGCACAGGGCCACTGGAGGAGGATCCAGACTGGGCACTAGTGCCAGGTGCACTCGCCAGCTGAGGTGGGAGAGATGGGTCCGCTGGAACCCGCCTTCCCTGTTGTCCTATGTTTTGCATTATGTCATGACAGTTTGGGTTAGTAACATATAATACCATTCACAATTAGTTGTAACAGCATGCATTAGTATTCCCATTAACCAAACACCCAGATATTCACACCATTGAACAGCGAGCATAACACATGCATAATTTGAACAGCAATACACAGTCCAACAACATGCAGGGTTGATTGATGGCAACAGGCCATCAGGTTTGGATGTATGAACAGGGCAGATGCATCAACAGACATGGAAATATTTATGACCCAACAGGACAAATGTCCAGGGGTGTTAATTGTGATTGCACATACCATTTTCACGTGGAATGGGTTATATGTGGTTATAGGGTGGGGTGAAGAAAATAATATTAACACCTTTGAATACCAATACATATGCTGTACATTTCTTATAACTGTACATATATACACACTAATGTTCTAACTACAGTTTCCTATATGATAACTACTTCCATTTGGTGATAGGACTGTTACTGCTACATCAATATACATTTTATTGTTCTTCATACACATTCATATCTGGCTTTGTTCAGCTACATCATCCTGCTACATTTGCATTATATAGCTATAAACAACTGTGGATGTTTGATATGTCAGACAATCATACTATCTGCATATTGCAGACTGTGAGCAACATATCCAGATTTTTGTGATACACATTCCAGCTGCAGCAACACTTTGAACAGGTTTCACTGTTTGTTTTTGCTTCTCACATGCATTTCATTCTGTACTGACTGCAGTATACTTTATTCAGGGGTTATTACTACTTTACTGGTGGATTCATAACACTTTCTCACACTCTCTCACTTGTTTTCATTTTACTATTCAGGCTGGTACTTACTTCTAGGCTTTATTGACATGTTTTACCTGTAGTTATTACAATCCTTTCCAGCAGTCTCACTTCTGTCATGTTTCAGTATTTCAACAGGGGTATATTTCACACATGTGATTTGCTCATCTTCTGCAGCTGTACTTTTCAGCCTGTTGCAGGTTGTGTACTATTATATTACAGGTGGGGCATCTTTATTTCAGACTTTATTTCAGACATTTTCATTTTTCTGTTTGGATTACAGACTGCAGCACACTTTTGTAATCAAGCAATACCTGCAAACACTCTTACACTTGTTACTTGCACATTCTATTACTTAGTGACTACACTGCACTCTTTTGCTAACTGTCATACTTTTATATTTCTTTACAGTTACTGGGAGAGGATTACTGACCTGCCTGGTGGTGCAACTGCACCAGCCTATCACCATAGGCTCTGCAGTTCGCAGAACGGACACCTGCAGCTGTAATATAAATGAAGTAATAATGGAATACACATCTCCATAATATCAGCTAGTTTAATTTCTTACATACATAATTAAATGTAACTTACTCAGTAGTGGGGCAATGAGCATTTGCCGGGCCTCCTGGATCCAAAGGTTCAATTGGTCCTGCTTGCATCTCTTCAGGTCCGCATGGTGGTGACAAACCTGCTCACCAGTCCTTGGAATCCCTGTGGCACTGGTGAGATCATGAGCCAACCGGTCCCACGCCTCAGCCCTATATGCTCCCCACAGGACCTGGCCCTGCATGAGTTGGGCCTCATGATTGTGGACTAGGAGCCAGACCATGTATCTGGACTCCTCAATGCCCCACCTCTGTGCTCGAAAGCAACTACCCTCACCTACTCCTGTCATTCTGGCTGCAAGTCAGTTCTACAATCATTTATGCTGTGTATTCCCCACCTATGGGGCTTATTTATGCCATTTTTCCCGCACATATCTGTGATTGGCCATTTTGGAATTGTATCAACTTCACAGAACCTGCTTTGTCATGCTCCACTTTGTATTCATTCCTATATATTTGCTATTACTGCATTTATAGGTACTGCTGTCATGGCTTAGTGGTTCAGTACCTTGACTATGGTGCATAGTATCCTGGGTTTGAACTTGGCAACTGCTTTTTATTTTTTATGACTGTCTAGACAGGCTGAGGGTGTGTCTGTGTAAAGGCAGTTTTGATACGGCTTGCTCAACGTTGCCCATCGGTTAGCTTTTTGGTGTGGTGCGCAGCTCCGCGCAAACGGGGTACACTGGTTTATACTTCATTTGGCTATCAGCACCCATATTACACTCAGCTCAGCTAGGGGCACACAGTTTCAGCGTGTTAAACCCCTGATCACCTACGGGCACTCATTTTGCACCTCTTGAACCACTGCTCACCTATGGGCACTCATTTTGCACCTGTTGAACCACTGCTCACCTACAGGCACTCATTTTGCACCTGTTAAATGACTGCTCAACTACGGGCAGATGTACTCAACTTGTTAGACTGTAGCTCAGATATATATATATATATATATATATATATATATATATATATATATATATATATATATAGTGTATATATTTCTTCAAAATATATGGCCCATTTCATTACATTTTACATAAAATATAATTTTATATGTGTACATATATGTCAGGGACTTGTTTTGTGCTTATTTAAAAAAAAAATTGATGTTGTGGGGGCTCGAACCATGCCTGCCTGCTCTTCAGCCGACGTCTCTACCACTACGCTATTGCTTCTTGGCTTACTTTGCATATTTAGTTCTTATATGCTTCTCCACTGACTGCTAACTGAGGCACAAATGAGCGCACTCATGGGCAAACATCTTTACAGTTTAAAAACATATATAACATGTTCATTTATATATTGTATGTTCATAGTCTGTGGGGGCATGTGTTGTGTTGTGTTTATTCACATTTCCATGGCCTCTATCATGGGTGTTTACTTTGGGCAATTTTACTCTTCTGGGGGCGTGTCCGCTTGCAGGGCTTGGCCTACGGACACGCCCCCTACTGTCTTCCACAGACCGTGTAAGCCTTCGGTGTGATTCAGCATGCCCTCATGCATATGCATGACATGCTGACATCACACCGTTTAACTCCAGCCTCCATGTAAGCCTTCTATCTCTTACATGGAGGCTTCATGAATCCTTGCCATGGTGTAATTAATGCCAGGTGTACTGTTTGCATCCAATCGTAGTTGCCCCAAGCATTCCCTGACCTCTAAAATAGTTTTATAGTCACCATCAAACTCCTTAGTATATAATCTATCTATGACAAAAAATAAAAACTTTTTGTAATTGATACAATCTTTACTGTGGTTGTACAATGAATTAGTCAATTTCTTATAACCTGAGGCGATTCCACCGTGATGAGAGATTCATACTACACGCTCCTTATATCCACGTTTGGAATTTGTATTGTGCCTGAAGTGAGCTTTTTGCTGAATTTCACTCTTAATAAAGTGGTTCCGAGCTGAACAGCTACTACAGAAGAAGGTGTTTACTTATTTTATCTCCCTTGTACTGTGTCAAGCTGTGTGAGGTACAAGAGAAGTTTTTTTTTGTCGGTTCTGGACCAGACTACATTTAACGAGGCACTGGAGAAGGGATGTATTTCCTTGGTTGAGCTGAACAGCTACTAGGAGGAAATTGCAGTTTCACAGTTTAACGGCTGGTGATATTATCTTTTCAATTGTGTATTCTCTCGGGTTGAGCTGAACAGCTACCGGGGGTAGTTTTATGACCCATTGACTGGTGAGTTTGACTATTGAGGTTTTTTCTTACAAATACATCATCCGGGGTGACGAGCAAGTCATATGGTAATTTTTTATTGTTGCTGGCTTTTTGTGTAGTCAGCAACCAAGAAGTTTGCACAACTCTTTCGCAGCTGTGACCGGAAAAGGACTTGGGCACTGGTATAGAGCAGGACCCTCAGATGTTTTCGTTACCGGTTGGTCCTGCTGCTACTTTTAGTGTGATTACAGGGCTTGTTTGTGAAAAGAACACTGGTCAAGTGGACTTTACTGCCCTTTCTTGTTTTTTTGTGCTAAAGATAAATAAGGCACAGTAAAACAGCCGATTATATATTATTTTTTGTACTTTTAGGATTACAGGGCTGGTCTGTGAAAAGAACACTGGTTGAGTGGACTGTATTGTTTTTTTTTTTTTGTACTGGTGCTAAAGTCAAATAAGGTGCAGTAAAACAGCTGAGTGTACATTACGTTTGTGTACTTTTCACTTGTTTAAAGGCATGAGAACTGCTTTCTGGTGAAATTTGGAACTGTCATAGAAGCAAGGGGACATACTTGGATGTTAAAAAAGGGGACATTGTTTAAATATATAACCCATATAGCCAATATATCTAATTAGTCAATGTGTTTTATCGTAATGAACATGACAATTTAGAATTGGGTTTTGTCATATAATTTTGGTCACCTCTTCAGACCAGGACTTGTTTTTTAATTAACTTGAATTACGAGTGTACTGTGAGATTTTGGTTGGCATAATTTTCACATATTCATTTATGACATCCATCAGTTTAATACAAGAAAAGGAGATCGAGTGAACATGTTTTGAGTTAATATTATAGAGTTGATCATTTAAAGTTTTTTAAAACTTAATAAATTTGTAGACAAATTGTGTGTTACATAAAAGGTTTCTAGACAACAATTGCATACTCTACTCTACACAGTGCTACTCTTCTGTTAATTGTACCAACAGATATACAGGATTGATTATTAGGGTACATTCTTTAAGAGTATTTTTTTAGGAAAACGGTTGTTTAGAGTGTGTACTCTTTAATTTTAATTTTGAATATATATGCTTTTGGATTTAGTTGAATGTTATGAATTCTATATAAGTTTGTTTTAAAATTTAGAATGTAGTTTTATTTTTCTTTTTTCTTTTTGATTTATTAATGAATGTCTTTCTTACTTGAGTAAGGTAGCTGTTCTAACATATAAGTATAGATTTCAAATTAAGTTGTTTTTTTTTGTTTACTGTTACACTAATCCATTAGCACTAGGATCTAAGAAATTAGTTATTATTCAATACTTTTTATTATTTTTGTTTTTTATTATTTTCTAATTTATTACTTTTCTTTTTTGACACTTAAAGGTTCCACTGTCTACAATGGAACAACTTATGATCCAATATCTAGATTTATCTAGACAAATTATTACTTTATTACAGGCTAATAAAAACAATGATAAAAATGATAGTTTAACTAATACACAAGTTGAACTATTTACTATGCACACACCACCAGGGACTTCCACAGAAAGACAGCACAATCCTAATGTACCAAGGGTGGAAAGGAATATTACATCGAGGATGGACAACAATAATGTTAGTACCAACAGAACTGGAGGGGGTGAAAGTAACAACAGATCTGGAAGATCTTTTTTTGATATAGAGAATTTTTTAATACTCCCTGTCTTGGGGATATAACATCTAGGGTACAGAATCCTGATCGAGGAATGCTTAACTCTTAGTTGCTAAAATTTGAAAAATTAGCCAGGAAATAATCATTACAGATGGATAATGTTTTCCTGGAGTGTTCCATTGAACTAAATCGAGTCTCTAGAGGCCTTAGGGTTTTCAGAATACCGATGGGAATTGAGGCTAATTCAGAAGCATATCACAAGATGTTAGAGCTATTTGATAGAACAGGATTTGATTTGATGAGAATACTAATTAGGGAGAATATTAGTAAACTCAACAACCTAAAAAATGAATTGGTCATTCTTAAAGTATTGTTAATGACTTATTGTTTGAAAGTAGTAGAAATAGATTTGAGAGGATTACAATCGACTTGGATAAGTTTGTAAAAGTCAGTTTGGAGAAAAAACAAAAAAAGATATTAAGAGACACCAATGAGTACAAAGAGAAGAGGGCCTACCCTACACCTAACAGAATAGGGGACAATAGGGAAGGTGGTACAAGAAGAGAGAGACGATTCAAACTGAGGTGGGTGATAATGATGAGACACATGTAGTTACAGAAGAAGAAACAGTTTTTTTAGAGAATCAACTCCCACTGAGGCGATCCGACTGATTAAGAAATCGGGGTCAGCCACAGGACTATTTGGACCAGAAAATGCCCCAAAGACAGGGGTTCCAGTCATGAAGCAACTGGAGGGGGTGGTGGTCAGAGAATGAACAATTGCAACAGCAACAACTGGCATCACAGACAAAACAATTACAACTGATGAAAATTTCAGACCCTACCCCTAATACTAAGGATGGCCCACCTATTAACTATGATTTGCCACCAGACACTTCTTTTGGGCCTTTTGCTACTCCATTAACTGAAATTGTGGTTACTAACAACCAAGAGGGTCCTACTGTAATTGGTAACAAATCTTTTCACATCTATAACTATTCTGATTTAAACATTTCTAAAAATCATTTGAGTTTATTGAAAAAGGGTTTCTTGTTTGTTCCAACTTTCAAACATGATATTAGTAAATTACTTATCAATCTAAAGTTGTACACTAGGCAGTTAAACTTAAGGTTGCTTTTTGGTAACAAGCACAGCATTGATAGAGAGACACATTTTTTTTACACTTAAAAGAAGTAGTATGTTTATATCACCTAGCAACCCATTGATATTAGCATTCAAAAGTCTGTGCACTACCCAGATCAGGAGACTGATAGATAATAAGTCACCCAACAACAACAAAAATGTAACATCTGCTGAAGAATTCTGTTTAAAAGAACTTTCATCTAGTAATGACTATAGGGCCATGAAACCAGACAAAGAGGGTGGTGTAGTCATTATGACAAACACTGACTATTCCTGGAAGATGCAGAGTATTCTACATGATTCCAATACCTATGAATTGGTTTCCAAATTTGAAGTTCAAAGGGCATTTACAAAGATTGACTGGCAAATTTATGAATTCCTTTGTGAAGGTATAATTAACCATGAGGAATATAACTATTTGCTAGTGAAACACCCAGTTATGCCCAGTCTATTTGGAATCCCTAAGATTCATAAAAAATATTACAAATCCCCCTTTTAGACTGATAGTGGCGGCAAGGGGGATCAAAAACAGAACCATTAGCAGTGTATATAGACATTACGAATAAAAAGATTCTTGACAATATACCACACATATTAAAAGATTCTTGGCATTGTCTGGATGGCCTTAGAACCCTAGTTAATACAAATTTAGGGGATTGATTGTTTGTAAATGTCGACATAACTAATTTGTTTTCAGTGATTCCCCATGACATTGGATTAGACTGGTTTGCTAGCAGTTTAGCTAAATACAGCAATACACATCAGGTAAAGAGATGTCTTCTTGTTGATTTGATGTGGATTGTATTGGATAATACATTGGCTTTGAAGGTGAATTTTACAAGCAATCCACTGGGGTTGCTAAGGGCACAAAATGTGCACCCATTTATGCTAATTTAGTACTAGCTGAATTGGAGGAACAGTATGTTCTGACATCTGATTATAGATCCAAGATGATTATTTATTTAAGGTTCTTGGATAACATACTGTTCTTTTGGAAAGGCACTCAAGATGAGTTGGATGACTTTATAGGCTATCTGAACAACACTACAACATTTTTAAAATTCACCAACAAGGTAGATAGAAACACCATCGACTTTTTGGATTTACGTTCATACATCAAAGACGGGAAGGTAGAATCCAAATTCTTTAGGAAGAAGACATATAGTAATACATTTTTACATTATGACAGTTGTCACCCTCACTATGATAGAAAAACGTGGCCAAAGGACAGATGATTAGGGTATCACGTATAGTTAGTGAGAACAACAGATTCCTGGAAGAACTGGAGGTAATGGTTGATTTACTTCTACAAAGGGGTTATCCTATGGATTTACTTACTAAGATTAAACAGGACATTATTGGAAGAAGAGAAACAGATTTTTAAGCATATTTTGATGGATATCAAAAGGGATGCAGAGAATAACAATATTCTTAAACACAATGCTAAGACAGTTTAAACGGGTATGGTTCTAAAATACAACACTACAACTATTGAAGTTAAAAACATTATTCAATAGGCCTGGCAAAGTGTACCCCCCACAGATATGCAGGATATATTAGGTAAGGACCCCCTCTTTTTTAACAGTAGGGGTTTGAACATTAAAGAGTATTTGGAAAAAAACACCTACACCCACTGGTCAAAGGCCTGCAAGGATGGCAAAATGTGGTAATTGTAAAGCATGTGAATTCATAAATGATGGCCCATATGTTCAATTGAGTAATTTCAATATTTCTTTGAGGAGTTCAGGCTATTGTAACTGTAACACCAAAATGGTTATATATGCCACTACTTGTTTATCTTGTCCAGCTTTCTATATTGGCATGACCACAAGAAAGCTGAGGCAAAGAATTATGGAACATAATAGGGACATCAAAAATAAGAAATTGACTAATTCATTGTACAACCACAGTAAAGATTGTATCAATTACAAAAAGTTTTTATTTTTTGTCATGGATAGATTATATACTAAGAAGTTTGGTAGTGACTATAAAACTATTTTAGAGGTCAGGGAATGCTTGTGGCAACTATGGTTGGATGCAAGCAGTACACCTGACAATGACACCTTATCTCTAGCTTGTATATTGAAACAGAAGGCAGCCTGTATGTAATAGATAATAACAGTATGTTTTGACTTTATAGTTCAGTTATGTGTGATATATGTGCCTCTATGTATATTGGCATAGTATACATTGTATTTACTTTATTTTATATATATATATATATATATATATATATATATATATATATATATATATATATATATTTACATATATATATTTTATTCATTTATAGATATACAGTCTAATTAAAATAATTTAAATGTATGTTTTGAGTTTAGGCATTCAAACAATATTTACTTGCTATTGAAGATTTGGTGTTCTTACTAATATATCAGTGACACTTAAGGGTTAAAACAAAAAGTTCAAAGGACAGCTTTATTGCAATTAATTATGTGTTAATTGAAATGTGTATTTAAAGGCTGTATTTAAATGTGATAAACTGACTCTGAAAATGCCCTACACAGGTGAAAGCGCTTAGTCAGTTATCTGTTTTATCTGAATAAAGTCTAGGTGGTTTTTACTTTGGTATCACCAGTGTTTTCAGTAATTAAAACAAAAAAGACCTGCACTAAATCCTTTAACCTGCCTCATGCCTTACATATTGTATTTATAATTCTCAGTGCCATATACTATAAATTCTGCAAACATGTTCAGCTCTTTCTCATTTTTTTCCTCCAATAATCCCATATCTATACCTTTGCAATTTTTAAAATAAAAACTGTATATATTTTCCCTGTCTGTAGCACCTTTCCAACTTCAGGTCACTGATTTTTTTTTCTGGACTTTTTCTTGGCTCTTCCAATTCTGTAGATACAAGACTTGACAACCTTCTTTTTCCAGTGTACCACCCTCCTTCCACCACTAGGTGGGGGCATACACCCATTGATTGTGACTGCAAAGTTTAAAACAAAATAGACCTGCACTAAATCCTCTAACCAGCCTCATGCCTTACATATTGTATTTATAATTCTCAGTGCCGTACACTATAAATTCTGCAAACTTTTCCAGCTCTTTCTCATTTTTTCCCTCCAATAATCCCATATCTATACCTTTGTAATTTTTAAAATAAAAACTGCATATCTTTTCCCTGTTTGTAGCACCTTTCCAACTTCAGGTCACTGATTATTTTCCTGGACTTTTTCTTGGCTTTTCCAACTCTGTAGATACAAGACTCGACAACCTTCTTCTTCCAGTGTACCACCCACCTTTTGCCACTAGGTGGGAGCATACACCAATTGATTGTGACTGCAAAGTTTAAAACAAATAAGACCTGCAGCAAATCCTCTAACCAGCCTCATGTCTTACATGTAGTATTTATAATACTCTTTGCCCTACACTACAAATTCTTTGGACCACCTCTTGCTCATTTTCTTTCCAACAATCCCATATGTATACCTTTGCAATTTTTGAAGTAAGAAAGTTCAAAACTGCATACCTTCTCCATGGCTGTAGGACCTTTCCAACTTCAAGTCACTGATTGTTTTTTGGATGTTTAATTGACTGTTCCTGCACTGTAGATTTGAGTCTCGACAAACCTTCTTCTTCCAGTGCACCACCCTCCTTTCCCCACTAGGTGGCAGCATACATCCATTGATTGTGAGTGTAAAGTTTAAAGGAAAAGAGACCTGCAGTAAATCCTCTAATCAGCATCATGGCTTATGTATTGAATTTATAATTTTTCTCCACTACACTACAGATTCTGTACACTTATCTACCTCTTTCTCATTTTTTCCCTCCAACAATCCCATATCTATACCTTTGCTGTTTTCTAAATAAGAAAGTTCTAAACTGAA
Source organism: Protopterus annectens (assembly GCF_019279795.1). Classification (NCBI taxonomy): domain Eukaryota; kingdom Metazoa; phylum Chordata; order Ceratodontiformes; family Protopteridae; genus Protopterus; species Protopterus annectens. The sequence continues at coordinate 597,684,046 of NC_056745.1, forward strand.
TACCTTCTCCCTGGTTGTAGCACCTTTCCAACTTCAGGTCACTGATTGTTTTTCTGTACTTTTTCTTGGCTCTTCCTGCTCTGTAGGTTTGAGTCTTGATGTGCCTTCTTCTCCCAGTGTACCACCCTCCTCTCACAATTAGGTGGCAGCATGCACATACTGATTGTGACTGCAAAATTTAAAACAAAAAAGGCCTGCAGTAGATCCTCTAAACAACCCCATGCCTGACATATTGTATTTTTAATTTTCATTGCCCTACACTACAGATTCTGTTGACTTTTCCACCTCGTTTTCATTTTTTCCTCTCCAATAATCCCATATGTATACCTTTGCAATTTTTGTAATAAGACAGTTTTAAACTGCTGCCCTCCTTCCTTGCTGAAGTACCTTTCCAAATTCTGGTCACCGATTTTTTTTGGACTTTTTCTTGGCTCTTCCCGCTCTAATAGATTTGGGTCTCGATGATCCTTTTTCTTCCATTGTACCACCCTCCTCTCGCCACTAGGTGGAAGCCTAAACCATTGATTCTGACTGTAAACTTTAAAACAATAAATACCTGGTGTAAATCCTCTAACCAGACTCATGTCTGATATATTTTATTTATAATTTTCTCTTCCCTACACTACAGATTCTGTAGACTTTGCCACCTCTCTCTCTCTTTTTCCCTCCAATTATCCCATATATTTACCATTACAGTTTTTGAAATAAGAAATTTCTAAGCTGCATACCTTCTCCCTGGCTATATATAGCACATTTCCAACTTCAGGTCAATGATTGTTTTTCTGGACTTTTTCTTGGCTCTTCCCACTCTTTAGACTCGAGTCTCGATGACCCTTCTTCTTCCAGTGTACCACCGTCCTCTTCCACAAGGTGGCAATATACACCCACTAATTGTGTCTGTAAAGTTTAAATCAAAAAAGACCTGCAGTAAATCTTCTAACCAGCCTCATGCCTTACATAATTATTTATGATTCTCGCTGAACTACACTGCAGATTCTGTGGACTTTTCCACCTCTTTCTCATTTTTTCTCCCTCCAATAATCCCATATGTAAACCTATGCAATTTTTGAAATAATAAAGTTCTAAACTGCATACCTTCTCTCTGGCTGTAGCACCTTTCCAACTTCAGGTCACTGATTGTTTTTCTGTACTTTTTCTTGGCCCTTCCCGCTCTGTATGTTTGAGTCTCTATGAACCTTCTTCTTCCAGTGTACCACCCTCCTCTCGCCACTAGGTGGCAACATGCACCCATTAATTGTGACTGTAAAGTTTAAAACAAAAAACACCTGCAGTAAATCCTCTATCTAGGCTTATGCCTTGCATATTTTATTTATAATTCAATCTCTGCCCTACACTACAGATTCTGCAGACTTTTCCACCTATTTCTCATTTTTCACTCAAATAATACCAGATGTATACTTTCTCAATTTTTGAAATAAGAAAGTTCAAGACTGCATACCTTCTCCATGGCTGTAGCACCTTTCCAACTTCAGGTCACTAATTGTTTTTCTGGACTTTTTATTTGCTCTTTCCACTCTGTAGATTCTAGTTTTGCTGAACCTTCTTCTTCCAGTGTACCGTCCTCCTCTCACCACTAGGTGGCAGCATGCACCCACTGATTGTGACTATAAAGTTTAAAACAAAAATGATCTGCACTAAATCCTGTAACCAGCTTCATGCCTTACGTATTGTATTTATAATTCTCTGTGCCCTACAGTATAAATTCTGCAGTCTTTTCCAGCTCTTTCTCATTTTTTCCTTCCAATAATCCTATATCTATAGCTTTCCAATTTTTAAAATACAAAAGTTCTAAACTGCCTATCTTTTCTTTAGCTGTTGCACCTTTCCAACTTCAGTTCACTGATTGTTTTTTCTGGACTTTTTCTTGGATCCTCAAACTCTGTAAATTTCAGTCTCGAAGAAACTTTTTTTCCAGTGTACCACACTCTTCTGGCCACTAGCTGGCAGCATACACTCATTGTTTGTGACTCTAAAGTTTAAAACAAAAAAGACCTGCAGTAAATCCTCTAACCCGCCTCATGCCTTACGTATTGTATTTAAAATTCTCTCCCCCCTACACTACAGATTCACATTTCCTCCTCTTTCTCATTTTTTCCCCCAACAATCCCATATGAATACCTTTGCAATTTTTGAAATAAGAAAGTTATAAACTGCATACCTCCCCCTTGGTTGTAGCACCTTTCCAACTTCAGGTCATTGCTTGCTTTTCTCTACTTTTTCTTGGCTCTTCCATCTCAGTAGTTTCGCTTCTGGATAAACCTTCTTGTTCCAGTGTACCACCCTTTTCTCGCTACTAGGAGGCAGCATGCACCCACTGAATGTGACAGTAAATTTAAAACAAAGTAGACCTGCAGTAAATCCTCTAACCATCCTCATGCCTTACGTATTCTATTTAAAATTCTCTCTGTCCTACACTACAGATTATGTGGTCTGTTCCACCCTTTTCTCATTTTTTCCCTCCAATAATCCCATATCTATACCTCGGCGATTTTTAAAATGAGAAAGTTCTTAATTGCATATATTTTCCCTGGCTGTAGCACCTCACCAACTTCAGGTTGCTGATTGATTGTTTTTCTGGGCTTTTTCTTTGCTTTTCCTACTCTGCAGATTCAAGTCTCAGCTAACCTTTTTCTTGAAGTGTACCACCATCTTATCACCACTAGATAGCCTCATACACCCATTCATTGTGACTGGAAAGTTTAAAACAAAAAAGACCTGCAGTAGATCCTATAACCAGTCTCATGCCTTATGTATTACATTTATAATTCTTTCTGCCCTACACTACATATTCTGTGACTTTTCCAGATCATTCTCATTGTCTCCCCTCCAATAATCCCATATGTATACCTTTACAGTTTCTGAAATAAGAAAGTTCTAAACTGCATACCTTCTCCCTGGCTATAGCACCTTTCCAACTTCTTTTTCTGTACTTTTTCTTGGCACTTCCAGCTCTGCAGTTTCGAGTCTCGATGAACCTTGTTCTTCCAGTGTACCACCCTCCTCTTGCCACTAGGTGACAGCACAAACCCATTGATTGTGACTGTATAGTTTAAAACAAAATGACCTGCAATAAATCCTCTAACCAGCCTCATGCCTTACGTATTGTATTTCTAATTCTCTCTGCCCTACACTACAGATTATGCAGACTTTTCCACCTCTTTCTCATCTTTTCCCTCCAATAATCCCATATCAATACCTTTGCAATTTTTAAAATTAGAAAGTTGTAAACTGCATATCTTTTCCCTGTCTGTAGCACCTTTCCAACTTCAGGTCACTGATTGGTTTTCTGGATTGTTTTCTTGGCTCTTCCCACTCTGTAGATTCGTATCTCAACAAAACTTCTTCTTCCAGTGTACCACCCACCTTCACCAATAGGTGGCAGCATGCACCCATTCAATGTGACTACAACATTTAAAACAGAAAAGATTAGCAGTAAATACTCTAACCAGCCTCATGCCTTATGTATTGTATTTATAATTCCCTCTGCCCTACACTACATATTCTGTGGACCTTTCCACCTCTTTTTATTTTTTTCCCTCCAATAGTCCCATATGTATACCTATGCAATTTTTGAAATAAGAAAGTGCTAAACTGCATGCCTTCTCCCTGGCTGTAGCACCTTTCCAACTTCAGGTCACCAATTGTTTTTCTGTAATTTTTCTTTGCTCTTCTGTTCTGTAGATTCAAGTCTCAATTAACCTTTTTCTTCCAGTGTACCACCCTCCACTCACCTCTAGGTGACAGCATACACCTATTGATTTTGGCTATAAAGTTTAAAACAAAAAACCTGCACTAAATCCTCTAACCAGCCCCATGCCTTCCGTATTGTTTTTATAATTCTCTCTGCCCTAAACTACAGATACTGTGGACTTTTTTACCTCTTTCTCATTTTTTTTCCTCGAATAATCCCATATGTATACTTTGCCAATTTTTGAAATAAGAAACTGCATACCTTCTCCCTGAGTGTAGCACCTTTCCAACTTCAGGTAGCTGATTGTTTTTCTGGACTTTTGATTGCTCTTCCTGCTCTGTAGATTTGAGTCTCAACAAACCTTCTTCTTCCAGTGTACCACCCTCCTTTCCCCACTAGGTGGCTGCATACATCCATTGATTGTGAGTGTAAAGTTTAAAGCAAAAGAGACCTGCAGTAAATCCTCTAATCAGCATCATGGCTTATGTATTGAATTTATAATTTTCTCCCCCACACTACAGATTTTGTACACTTTTCCACCTCTTTCTCATTTTTCCCTCCAACAATCCCATATGTATACCTTTGCAAATTTTTAAATAAAAAAAGTTCTAAACTGCATACCTTTTCCCTGGCTGTAGCACCTTTCCAACTTCAGGTCACTAATTGTTTTTCTGTACTTTTTCTTGGCTCTTCCCACTCTGTAGGTTCAAGTCTCGATGAACCTTCTTCTTCCAGTGTACCATCTTCCTCTCATCACTAGGTGGTAGCATACATCCATTGATTGTGACTGTAAAATTTAAAATAAAAAAGACCTGCAGTAAATCCTCTAACCAGCCCCATATCTGATGTATTGCATATTTTTAATTTTCTTTGCCCTACACTACAGATTCTGTTGACTTTTCCACCTCTTTTTCATTTTTTCCTCTCCAATAATCCCATATGTATACCTTTGTAGTTTTTGTAATAAGACAGTTCTAAACTGCAGACCTCCTCCCTTGCTGTAGCACCTTTCCAAATTTAGGTCACTGATTTTTTTTTTTTACTTTTTCTTGGCTCTTCCCGCTCTGTAGATTCAGGTCTAGATGAACCTTCTTCTTCCATTGTACCACCCTCCTCTCGCCACTTGCTGGCAGCCTAAACCATTGATTCTGACTGTAAACTTTAAAGCAATAAATACCTGGTGTAAATCCTCTAACCAGCCTCAAGCCTTACATATTTTATTTATAATGTTCTCTGCCCTACAGTACAAATACTGTAGACTTTTCCACCTATTTCTCATTTTTTCCCTCCAATAATCCCATATGTGTACCTTTGCAATTTTTGAAATAAGAAAGTTATAAACTGCATACCTTCTCCCTGGCATTGTCAGCTTTCTAACTTCAGGTCATTGATTGTTTTTCTGAACTTTTTCTTGGCTCTTCCTGCTCTGTAGATTCAAGTCTTGACAACCTTCTTCTTCCAGTGTACCACCCTTCTCTCGCCACTAGGTTGAGGCATACACCCATTGACTGTGACCATAAAGTTTAAAACAAAAAAAGACTTGCAGCAAATCCTCTAACCAGCCTCATGCCTTATGTATTTTATTTATAATTCTCTCTGCCCTACACTACAGATTCTGTGGATGTTTCCACTTCTTTCTCATTTTTTTCCCTTGAATAATCCCATTTGGATACTTTGACAGTTTTTGAAATAAGAAAGTTCTAAACTGCATACCCTCTCCCTGGCTGTAGAACCTTTCCAACTTCAGTTCACTGATTGTTTTGTGGGCCTTTTCTTGGCTCTTCCAGCTCTGTAACTTCCAGTCTCGATAAACCTTCTTCTTCCAGTGTACCACCCTCCTCTCACCACGAGATGGCAGCATATACCCATCCATTGTGACTATAAAGTTTAAAACAAAAACACCTGCAGTAAATCCTCTAACCAGCCCCATGCCTTATGTATTGTTTTTTTTAATTCTCTCTGCCCTGCACTACAGATTTTGTGGACTTTTCCACCTCGTTTTCATTTTTTTCCCTCCAATAATCCCATATGTATACCTTTGAAATTTTCGAAATAAGAAAGTTCTAAACTGCATGCCTTCTCCCTGGCTGTAACACCTTTCCAACTTCAGGTCACTGATTGTGTTTTTGGACGTCTTCTTGGGACTTCCAGCTCTGCAAATTCAAATCTTGATGAACCTTCTTCTTCCAGTGTACCACCCTCCTCTCACCACTAGGTGGCATCATGCATGCACTTATGAGTGTAAAGTTTAGAAGAAAAAATACCTGCAGTAAATCTTCTAACCAGCCTTATGCATTATGTATTGCATTTATAATTCTCTATGATCAACACTACAGATTCTGTGGACTTTTCTGCCTCTTTCTCATTTTTTTCCTCCAATAAACCCATATCTATCCCTTTGCAATTTTTAAAATAAGAAAATTCTAAACTGCATATCTTTTACCTAGCTGTAGCACCTTTCCAACTTAAGGTCACTCATTGTTTTTCTGGACTTTTTCTTGTCTGTTCCCACTCTATAGATTTGAGCCTTGACAAACCTTATTCTTCCAGTGTACCACCCTCCTCTCACCACTAGGTACCAGCATACACCCAATGATTGTGACTGCAAACTTTAAAACAAAAAAACACCTGCAGTAAATCCTTTAAACAGCCTTATGCCTTGCATATTGTATTTATAATTCTCTCTGTCATGCACTACAGATTCTGAAGACTTTGCCACCTCTTTATCATTTTTTCCCCTTCAATCATACCATATGTATACCTTTGTAATTTTTGAAATAAAGTTCTAAACTGCATACCTCCTCCCTGGCTGTAACACCTTTCCAACTTCAGGTCACTGATTATTTTTATGGACTTTTACTTGTCTGCTCAAGCTTTGTAGATTCGAGTCTTGGTGAAACTTCTTCTTCCAGTGTACCACCCTCCTCTCACCATGAGGTGACAGCAGACACTCATTGATTGTGACTGTAAAGTTTAAAACAAAAAAGACCTGCAGTAAATCCTCTAACCATCTTCATGTCTTACTTATTGTAGTCATAATTCTCTCTGCCCTACACTACATATTCTGTGAACTTTTCCACCTCTTTTTCACTTTTTCCATCCAATAGTCCCAGATGTATACTTTGGCAATTTTTGAAATATGAAAGTTGTAAATTGCATACTTTTTCCCTGGCTGTAGCACCTTTACAACTTCAGGTCACTGATTGTTTTTCTGGACATTTTATTGGCTCTTCCCGCTCTTTAGATTCGTGTCTGAATGAACCTTCTACTTCCAGTGAACCACCCTCATCTCAGCACTAGGTGGCAGCATGCACCCACTAATTGTGACTGCAAAGTTAAAAGACCTGGGGTAAATCCTCTAATTAGCATCATGCCTTACATATTGTATTTATTATTCTCTCTTCCCTGCACTACAGATTCCACAGACTTTCCCACCTCTTTGTCATTTTTCCTCCAATAATCCCATATCTATACCTTTGCAATTTTTAATATAAGAAAGTTATAAACTGCATATCTTTTCCATAGTTGTAGCACCTTTCCAACTTCAGGTCATTAGTTGATTATTTTTCTTGATGTTTCCTTTGCTTTTACTGCTCTGTAGAATAGAGACTCAACAATCTTCTTCTTCCAGTGTACCACCCTCCTCTCACCACTAGGTGGGAGCATACACCCATTGATTGTGACTGTAAAGTTAAAAAAAAGACCTGCAGTAAATCCTCTAACCAGCCTCATGTCTTATGTACTGTATTTATACTTCTCTTTGCCCTACACTACAGATTATGTGGACTTTTTCACCTTTTTCTCATTTTTCCCTCCAATATTCCCATATGTATACCTTTGCAATTTTTGAAATAAGAAAGTTCTAAATTGCATAAATTCTTCCTGGCTATAGCACCTTTCCAACTTCAGGTCACTGATTGTTTTTCTGGACATTTTCTTGGCTCTTCCTGGCCTGTAGATTCAAGTCTCCACTAACCTTCTTCCAGTGTACCACCATCCTGTCACCACTAAATGGCATCATAAACCCTTTCATTGTGACCGTAAAGTTTAAAACAAAAAAGACTGGAGTAAATCCTCCAACCAGCATCATCCCTTACATACTGTACTTATAATTGTCTCTGTCTTACACTACATATTCCATGACTTTTCCAGCTCTTTCTCATTTTTCCCTCCAATAATCCCAAAGGTATACCTTTGCAGTTTCTGAAATGAGAAAGGTCTAAACTGTATACCTTCTCCCTGGCTGTAGCACATTTCCTACTTCAGGTCACTTATTGTTTTTCTGGACTTTTTCTTGGCTCTTTCCGCTCTGTAGTTTCAAGTCTCAACAAACCTTTTTCTTCCAGTGTTTCGCCACTATGTGGAGGCATACACCCATTGATTGTGACTGTAAAGTTTAAAACAAAAAAGACCTGCAGTTAATTCTCTAAACAGCCTCATGCCTTGCGTATTGTATTTATAATTCTCTTTGCCGTACACTACAGATTCTGTCAACTTTTCCACCTCTTTCTCAAATTTTCCTTCCAATAATCCCATATGTATACCTTTGCAATTTTTGAAATAAGAAAGTTCTAAACTGAATACATTCTCTCTGGCTGTAGCACCTTTCCAACTTCAGGTCACAACTTTTTTTTCAGGGGATTTTCTTGCCTTGCTGGTTGCCTCTGTAGATTTAAGTCTCGACGAACCTTCTTCTTCCAGTGTACCACCACCCTCTCCCCAGTAGATGGCATCATACACACATTCATTGTAACTGTAAAGTTTAAAACAAAAAAGACCTGCAGTTAATCCTATACCCAGTCTTATGCCTTACATATTATATTTAAAAGTCTCTCTGCCTTACACTACATATTCTGTGACTTTTCCACCTCTTTCTCAAATTTTCCCTCCAATAATCCCATTTCTGGGATTTTTCTTGGCTCTTCCTGCTCTGTAGATTTGAGTATCAATGAACCTACTCCTTCCAGTGTACTACCCTCCTTTCACCACTAGGTGGAGGCATATTCCCATTGATTGTGACTGTAAAGTTTAAAATAAAAAAGACCTGAACTAAATCCTCTAACCAGCCTCATGCCTTATGTATTGTCTTTGAAAATTCTCCGTGCCCTGCACTACACATTCTGCAGACTCCTCCACCTCTTTATAATTTTTCCCTCCAATAATCTCATATCTATAGATTTGCAACTTTTAAAATAAGAAAGTTCTAAACTGCATATCTTTTCCTTAGGTGTAGCACCTTTCCAGCTTCAGATAACTGGTTTTCTGGACTTTTTCTTGGCTCTTCCCACTCTGTAGATTCAAGTCTTGATGAACCTTCTTCCAGTGTACCACCCTCCTCTCGCCATTAGGTGGCAACATGCACCCATTGGTTGTGACTGTAAAGTTTAAAACAAAAAAGACTTACACTAAATCCTCTAACCAGGCTCATGCCTTACTATTTTATTTATAATTTTCTGTGCCCTACACTACAGATTCTGCAGACGTTTCCACTTCTTTATCATATTTCCCTCCAATAATCCCATATCTATAGCTCTGCAATTTTTAAAATAAGAAAGTTCTAAACTACATATTTTTTCCCTAGCTGTAGCAACTTTCCAACTTCAGGTAACTGATTGGTTTTCTGGACTTTTTCTTGGCTCTTCCCGCTCTGTAGATTCAAGTCTCAATGAACCTTCTTGTTCAGTGTGCCACCCTCATCTCGCCACTAGGTGGCAACATACATCCAATGATTGTGACTATAAAGTTTAAAATAAAAAAGACCTGCAGTAAATCCTCTAACCAGCCTTATGCCTTACATATTGCATTTAGAATTCTCTCTGCACTATGCTGCAGATTCTATGAACTTTTCCAACTCTTCCTCATTTTTTTGCTTTGAATAATCCCATAAGTATACTTTGGCAATTGTTGAAATAAGAAAGTTCCAAACTGCATACCTTCTCCCTGGCTGTAGCACCTTTCCATCTTCAGGGCACTGATTGTTTTTTCTGGATTTTTTTCTTAGCTTTACCCACTCTGTAGATTCGAGTCTTTACAAACTTTCTTCTTCCAGTGTACCACCCTCTTCTCACCACATGTTGGCAGCATGCACCCACTGATTGTGACTGTAAAGTTTAAAATAAAAAAAAGATGCAGTAACTCCTCTGAACAGCCTCGTGCCTAACGTATTGTATTTATAATTCTCTCTCCCCTACACTTCAGATTCTGTACACTTTTCCACCTCTTTCTCATTTTTCCCTTCAACAATCCCATATGTACACCTTTGCAAATTTTGAAACAAGAAAGTTCTAAACTGCATACCTTCACCCTGGCTGAAGCACCTTTCCAACTTCACTGATTGTTTTTCTGGACTTTTTCTTATCACTTTCCACTCTGTAATTTCAAGTCTCGAAGAATCTTCTTCTTCCAGTGTACCACACTCCTCCCGCCATTAGGTGGCAGCATGTACTCACTGATTGTGACTGTACATTTTAAATCAAAAAAGACCTGCAGTAAATTCTCTAACCAGCCTCATGCTTTATGTATTGTATTTATAATTCTCTCTGCCCTACACTACAGATTCTGCTGACTTTTCCACCTCTTTCTAATTTTCCCTCCAATAATCCCATATCTATAGCTCTGCAATTTTTAAAAGAAGAAAGTTATAATCTGCATATCTTTTCCCTAGCTGTAGCACCTTTCCAAATTCAGGTCACTGATTGTTTTACTGGACTTTTTCTTTCCTCTTTCCACTCTATAAATTCAAGTCTCGATGAACCTTCTTCTTCCGGTGTACCACACTCCTCTCACCACAATGTGGTAGCATACACCCATTGATTGTGACTGTAAAGTTTAAAACAAAATGACCTGCAAAAAATCCTGTAACCAGGTTCATGCCTTGTGCAATATATTTATAATTCTTTCTCTGTCCTACACTACAGATTCTGTGGACTTTTCCACCTCTTTCTCATTTTTTCTATTGAATAATCCCAGATGTGTACTTTGGCAATTTTGTAATAAGAAAGTTCTAAACTGCATACCTTTCCCCTTGCTGTTGCACGTTTCCAACAAAAGGTCACTGATTGTTTTTCTGGACTTTTTATTGGCTCTTCCCACTCTGTGGATTCAAGTCTCCATGAACCTTCTTCAAGTGTACCACCCTACTTTCACCACTAGGTGACAGCATACACCCAATGATTGTGACAGTAAAGTTTAAAACAGAAAAGACCTACAGTAAATCCTCTAACTAGCCTCATGCCTTATGTATGGTATGTATAATTTTCTCTGCCCTACACGACATATTCTGTGGGCTTTTCTACCTCTTTCTCATTTTTTCCCACCAATAATCCCATATGAATACCTTTGCAATTTTTGAAATGAAGTTTTAAACTGTATAACTTCAACGAAGCTGTAGCACCTTTCAAACTTCAGCTCAGTGATTGTTTTTCTGGACTTTTTCTTGTCTCTTCTGGCTCTGTAGTTTTGAATCTCAATGAACGTTCTTTTTCTAATGTATCACCCTCCTCTCATCACTAGGTAGCAGAATACATCCACTGACTCTAAGTGTAAAGTTTAAAACAAAAAATACCTGCACTAAATCCTTTAACCAGCCACATGCTTATATATTGTATTTATAATTCTCTGTTCCCTACACTACAGATTCTGTGGACTTTTCCACCTTTTTCTCATTTTTTTTTTTCAATAATCCCATTGTATACATTTACAATTTTTGAAAAAAGAAAGTTGTAAACTACATACCTTCTCGCTGGCTGTGTCACCTTTCCACCTTCAGGTCACTGATTGTTTTTCTGGACATTTTCTTGGCTCTTCCTGCTCTGTAGAGTCAAGACTCGACAACCATCTTCTTCCAGTGTACCACCCTCCTCACGCCACTAGGTGGGAGCATACACTCATTGATTGTGACTGTAACGTTTAAAACAAAAAAAAAAACTGAAGTAAATCCTCTAACCAGCCTCATGCCCTATGTATTGTATTTATAATTCTCTTTTCATTACACTACAGATTCTGTGGCTTTTCCATTTTTTACTCATTTATTGCCTCCAATAATCCCATATGTATTTTTTTGGCAATTTTTAAAATAAGAAAGTTCTAAACTGCATACCTTCTCCCTGGCTGTAGCACCTTTCCAACTACAGGTCACTGATTGTTTTTATGGACATTTTATTGGCTCTTCCAGCTCTCTAGATTTGAGTCTTGATGAACCTCCTTCTTTCAGTGTATCACCCTCCTCTAACCACCGGGTGGCAGCATGCATCCACTGATTGTGACTGTAAAGTTTAAAATAAAAAAGACCTGCACTAAATCCTCTAACCAGCCTCATGCCTTATGTATTGTATTTATAATTCTCTGCGCCCTACACTACAGATTCTGCAGACTTTTGTACCTCTTTATCATTTTTTCCTCCAATAATCCCATATCTGTAGCTTTGCAATTTTTTAAATAAGAAAGTTCTAAACTGCATATCTTTTGCCTAGCTGTAGCACCTTTCCAAATTCAGTTCACTGATTTTTTTTTGGACTTTTTCTTGGCTCTTCCCACTCTGTAGATTCAATTTTTGACGAATGTCTTCTTCCAGTGTACCACCCTCCTCTCACCACTAGGTGGCAGCATACACCAGTTGCTTGTGATGGCAAAGTTTAAAACAAAAAAGTACTGCACTAAATCCTCTAACCAGCCTCATGCCTTACGTATTGTATTTATAATTCTCTCTGCCCTACACTACATATTCTTTAGACTTTTCTGCCTCTTTCTCATTTCTTCCCTCCAATAACCCCATATGTATATCTTACCAATTTTTGAAATAAGAAAGTTCTAAACTGCATATCTTCTCCCTGACTGTAGCACCTTTCCAACTTCAGGTCCCCTTTGTTTTTCTGTACTTTTTCTTGGCTTTTCCCACTCTGTAGATCTGAGTCTCGATGAACCTTCTTCTTCCAGTGTACCCCTTACCTCTCGCCAGTAGGTGGCAGTATACACCCACTGATTGTGACAAGGTTTAAAACAAAAAAAGCCTGCAGTAAATCCTCAAACCAGCCTCAAGCCTTAAGTATTGTATTTATAATTCACTTTTTTTTTTTTTTTTTTTTTTTTTTATATAATATTTTTTTATATTTTTTTTTTAAATATATATATAAAGTTGCTGCATTTTTTTTATAAGAAATAGCACATTGTCAACTCAAGTCACTGATTGTTTTTTTTTTTTTTTTTACTTGGCTCTTCCTGCACCTATTGATTGTGACTTTAAAGTTTAAAACAAAAAAGGCCTGCAGTAATTCCTCTGACCAGCCTCCTGTCTTACGTATTGTGTTTATAATTCTGTCTTCCCTACACTACATATTCTGTGGACTTTTCCTCCTCTTTTTCATTTTTTCCATCCAATAGTCCCATATCTATACCTTTGCAATTTTTGAAAAAAGAAAGTGCTAAATTGCATGCCTTCTCCCTGGCTGTAGCACCTTTCCAACTTCAGGTCGCTGATTGTTTTTCTGGACTTTTTCTTGGCTCTTTATGCTCTGTAAATTCAAGTCTCGATGAACCTTCTTCTTCCAGTGTACCACACTCCTCTCGCCATTTGGTGGCAGCATACACCCATTGATTGTGACTTTAAAGTTTAAAACAAAAAAGACCTGCAGTAAATCCTCTAACCAGGCTCATGCCTTGCACATTATATTTGTAATGTTCTCTCTCTCCCTCTCTGTCCTACACTTCAGATTCTGTGGACATTTCCACCTCTTTCTCATTTTTTTCCCTCGAGTAATCCCAGATGTAAACTTTGGAAATTTTTGAAATAAGAAAGTTAAAAACAGCATACCTTCTCCCTGGCTCTAGCACCTTTCCAACTTCAGGTCACTGATTGTTTTTCTGGGCTTTTTATTGGCTATTCCCACTCTGTGGATTCGAGTCTCAATGAACCTTTTTCAAGTGTGCCATCCTCCTTTTGCCAGCAGGTTGCAGCATTCACCCATTGATTGTGACTGTAAAGTTTAAAACAGAAAAGACCAGCAGTAAATCCTCTAACCAGCCTCATGCCTTTCATATTGTACTTATAATTCTCTCTGCCGTAAACTACAGATTCTGTGGACTTTTCCACCTCTTACTCATTTTTCCTCCAATAATCACACACACACACACACACACACACACACACACACACACACACACACACACACACACACACACACATATATATATATATATATATATATATATATATATATATATATATATATATATATATATACCTTTGCAATTTTTGAAATAAGAAAGTTCTAAACTGCACACCTTCTCCCTGGCTGTAGTACCTTTCCAACTTCAGGTCACTATTTCTTTTTCTGGACTTTTTCTTGGCTCTTCCATCTCTATAGACTCGAGTCTAGATGAACCTTCTTCTTCTAGTGTACCACCCTCCTCTCAACACTAAGTGGCAGCATACACCCATTGATTGTGAGCGTAAAGTTTAAAACAAAAAAGGCTTGCAGTAAATCCTCTAACCAGCCTCAAGTCTTATGTATTGTATTTATAATTCTCTCTGCCCTACACAACAGATTCTGTGGACTTTTCCACCTCTTTCTCAATTTTTCTATCCAATATTCCCATAAGTATACCTTTGCCATTTTTGAAATAAGAAAGTTTTAAACTGCATAACTTCTCCCTAGCTGTAGCACCTTTCCAACTTCAGCAGACTGATTTTTTTCTGGACTTTTTCTTGGCTCTTCCAGCTCTGTAGATTCAAGTTTTGACAAACCTTCTTCTTCCAGTGTACCACACTCTTCTCACCACTTGGTGGCAGCATGCACTTTCTGATTGTGACTGTAAAGTTTAAAACAAAAAACACCTGCAGTAAATCCTCTAAACAGCCTTATGCCTTAAGTATTATATTTACAATTCTCTCTGCTCTACACTGCAGATTCTGTGAACTTTTCCACCTCTTTCTCATTTTTTTCCTTTGAATAATCCCATATTTATACTTTGGCATTTTTTGAAATAAGAAAGTTCTAAAGTGCATGCCTTCTCCCTGGCTGTAGCACCTTTCCAACTTCAGGTCACTGATTGTTTTTCTGGACTTTTTATTGGCTCCTCCTGCTCTGTAGATACAAGTCTCGATGAACCTTGTTCTTCCAGTCTACCACCCTCCTCTCTTCACTAGGTGGCAGCATACACCCATTGGTTGTGACTGTAAAGTTTAAAACAAAAAAGACCTGCAGTAAATCCTATAACCAGCCTTATGCCTTAAGTATTATATTTATACTTCTCTCTTCCCTACACTACATATTCTGTGAACTTTTCTACCTCTTTCTCTTTTTTCCCTCCAATAATCCCACATGTACACCTTTGCAATTTTTGAAATAAGAAAGTTCTAAACTGCATAGCTCTTCCCTGGCTGTATCACCCTTCCAACTTCAGGTCACTGATTGTTTTTCTGGACTTTTTCTTGGCTCCTCTCTCTCTGCAGATTCGAGTCTTGATGATCCTTCTTCTTCCAGTGTACCACTTATCTCTCCCCAGTAGGTGGCAGCATATACACACTGATTGTGACAAGGTTTAAAACAAAAAAGACCAGCAGTAAATCCTCTAACCAGCCTCAAGCCTTATGTATTGTATTTATAATTCACTTTGTCCTACACTACAGATTCTGCAGACTTTTTTACCTCTTTCTCATTTTTTCCTCAATAATCCCATATCTATAGTTTGCAATTTTTAATATAAGAAAGTTGCAAACTGCATATCTTTTCCCTAGCTATAGCACATTGTCAACTTCAAGTCACTGATTGTTTTTCTGGACTTTTACTTGGCTCTTCCTGCACCTATTGATTGTGACTTTAAAGTTTAAAACAAAAAAGGCCTGCAGTAATTCCTCTGACCAGCCTCCTGTCTTACGTATTGTGTTTATAATTCTGTCTTCCCTACACTACATATTCTGTGGACTTTTCCTCCTCTTTTTCATTTTTTCCATCCAATAATCCCATATCCATACCTTTGTAATTTTTGAAAAAAGAAAGTGCTGAATTGCATGCCTTCTCCCTGGCTGTAGCACCTTTCCAACTTCAGGTCACTGATTGTTTTTCTGGACTTTTTCTTGGCTCTTCCTGCTCTGTAGATTCAAGTCTCAATGAACCTTCTTCTTCCAGTGTACCACCCTCCTCTCACCACTAGGTGGCAGCATACACCCATTGATTGTGACTGTAAAGTTTAAAAAAAAAAGACCTGCAGTATATACTCTAACCAGCCTCATGCCTTGCGTATTATATTTATAATTCTCTCTGCCCTACACTACAGATGCTGTGGACTTTTCCACCTCTTTCTCATTTTTTTCCTCCAATAATCCCATATGTAACCTTTGCAATTCTTGAAATACGAAGGTTCTAAACTGCCAACCTTCTCTCTGGCTGTAGCACCTTTCCAACTTCAGGTCACTGATTGTTTTTCTGGACTTTTTCTTGGCTCTTCCCACTCTGTAGATTCGAGTCTCAATGAACCTTCTTCTTCCAGTGTACCATCCTCCTCTCACCATTAGGTGGCAGCATACACCCATTGATTGTGACTGTAAAGTTTAAAACAAAAAAGACCTGCAGTAAATCCTCTAACCAGCCTCATGCCTTATGTATTGTATTTATAATTCTCTCTGCCCTACACTACAGATTCTGTGGACTTTTCCACCTCTTACTCATTTTCCCTCCAGTAATCACACTCCCACACCCCCACACACTATATATATATATATATATATATATATATATATATATATATATATATATATATATATATATATATATATATATATATATACCTTTGCAATTTTTGAAATAAGAAAGTTCTAAACTGCATACCTTCTCCCTGGCTGTAGCACCTTTCCAACTTCAGGTCACTGATTGTTTTTCTGGACTTTTTCTTGGCTCTTTCCACTCTGTAGATTCGAGTCTTGATGAACCTTCTTCTTCCAGTGTACCACCCTCCTCTCACCACTAGGTGGCAGCATACACCCATTGATTGTGACTGTAAAGTTTAAAAAAAAAAGACCTGCAGTAAATCCTCTAACCAGCCTCATGCCTTATGTATTGTATTTATAATTCTCTCTGCCCTACACTACAGATTCTGTGGACTTTTCCACCTCTTTCTCATTTTTTTCTCCAATAATCCCATATGCATACCTTTGCAATTTTTGAAATAAGAAAGTTCTAAACTGCATACCTTCTCCCTGGCTGTAGCACTTTTCAAACTTCAGGTCACTGATTGTTTTTCTGGAATTTTTCTTGGCTCTTTCCGCTCTGTAGATTCAAGTTTTGACGAACCTTCTTCCAGTGTGCCACCCTCCTTTTGCCACTAGGTGGCAGCATACACCCATTGATTGTGACTGTAAAGTTTAAAACAAAAAAGACCTGCAGTAAATCCTCTAACCAGCCTCATGCCTTACGTATTATATTTATAATTCTCTCTGCCCTACACTACAGATTCTGTGGACTTTTCCACCTCTTTCTCATTTTTCCCTCCAATAATCCCATATTTATACCTTTGCAATTTTTGAAATAAGAAAGTTCTAAACTGCATGCCTTCTCCCTGGCTGTAGCACCTTTCCAACTTCAGGTCACTGATTGTTTTTCTGGACTTTTCTTGGCTCTTCCCACTCTGTAGATTTGAGTCTCGATGATTCTTCTTCTTCCAGTGTACAACCCTCCTCTCACCACTAGATGGCAGCATACAGCCACTGATTGTGACAGTAAAGTTTAAAGCAAAAAAAACCTGCAGAAAATCCTCTAACCAGCCTCATGCCTTACGTATTATATGTATGATTATCTCTGCTCTACACTAAAGATTCTGTGAACTTTTCCACATCTTTCTAATTTTCCCTCCAATAATCCCATATGTATACCTTTGCAATTTTTGAAATAAGAAAGTTCTAAACTGCATACCTTCTCCCTAGCTGTAACACCTTTCCAACTTCAAGTACTGATTGTTTTTCTGGACTTTTTCTTGGCTCTTCCAGCTCTGTAGATTTGACTCTTGATGAGCCTTCTTCTTCCAGTGTACCACCCTCCGCTAGCCACTAGGTGGCAGCATACACCCATTGATTGTGACTGTAAAGTTTAAAATAAAAAGACCTGCAGTAAATCCTCTAACCAGCCTCATGCCTTATGTATTGTATTTATAATTCTCTCTGCCCTACATGACAGATTCTGTGGACTTTTCCACCTCTTTCTCATTTCTTCCCTCCAATAATCCCATATGTATACCTTTGCAATTTTTGAAATAAGAAAGTTCTAAACTGCATATCTTCTCCCTGGCTGTAGCACCTTTCCAACTTCAGGTCACTGATTGTTTTCTGGACATTTTCTTGGCTCTTCCCACTCTGTAAATTTGAGTCTTGATGAACCTTCTTCTTCCAGTGTACCACCCTCCCCTCGCCACTAGGTGGCAGCATACACCCATTGATTGTGACTGTAAAGTTTAATACAGAAAAGACCTGCAGTAAATCCTCTAACCAGCCTCATGCCTTATGTATTGTATTTATAACTCTCTCCAACCTACACTACAGATTCTGTGGACTTTTCCACCTCTTTCTCATTTTTTCCCTCCAATAATCCCATATGTATACCTTTGCAATTTTTGAAATAAGAAAGTTCTAAACTGCATACCTTCTCCCTGGCTGTAGCACCTTTCCAACTTCAGGTCACTGATTGTTTTTCTGGACTTTTTCTTGGCTCTTCCCACTCTGTAGATTTGAGTCTTGATGAACCTTCTTCTTCCAGTGTACCACCCTCCTCTCACCACTAGGTGGCAGCATACACCCACTGATTGTGACTGTAAAGTTTAAAACAAAAAGAGCTGCAGTAAATCCTCTAACCAGCCTCATACCTTATGTATTGTATTTATAATTCTCTATGCCCTACACTACAGATTCTGTGGACTTTTCCACCTCTTTCTCATTTTTCCCTCCAATAATCCCATATGTATACCTTTGCAATTTTTGAAATAAGAAAGTTCTAAACTGCATATCTTCTCCTGGGCTGTAGCACCTTTCCAAATTCAGGTCACTGATTGTTTTTCTGCACTTTTACTTGGCACTTCCCACTCTGTAGATTCAAGTCTTGATGAGCCTTCTTCTTCCAGTGTACCACCCTCCCCTCACCACTAGGTGGCAGCATACACCCATTGATTGTGACTGTAAAGTTTAAAAGAAAAAAACCTGCAGTAAATCCTCTAACCAGCCTCATGCCTTACATATTGTATTTATAACTCTCTCTGCCCTACACTACAGATTCTGTGGACTTTTCCACATCTTCCTAATTTTCCCTCCAATAATCACATATGTATACCTTTGCAATTTTTAAATATGAAAGTTCTAAACTGCATACCTTTTACCTGGCTGTAGCACCTTTCCAACTTCAGGTCACTGATTGTTTTTCTGGACTTTTTCTTGGCTCTTCCCACTCTGTAGATTCAAGTCTCAATGAACCTTCTTCTTCCAGTGTACCACCCTCCTCTCACCACTAGGTGGCAGCATACACCCATTGATTGTGACTGTAAAGTTTAAAACAAAAAGACCTGCAGTAAATCCTCTAACCAGCCTCATGCCTTACATATTGTATTTATAATTCTCTCTGCCCTACACTACAGATTCTTTAGACTTTTCCACCTCTTTCTCATTTCTTCCCTCCAATAATCCCATATGTATACCTTTGCAATTTTTGAAATAAGAAAGTTCTAAACTGCATATCTTCTCCCTGGCTGTAGCACCTTTCCAACTTCAGGTCACTGATTGTTTTTCTGGACTTTTTCTTGGCTCTTCCCACTCTGTAGATTTGAGTCTTGATGAACCTTCTTCTTCCAGTGTACCACCCTCCTCTCACCACTAGGTGGCAGCATACACCCATTGATTGTGACTGTAAAGTTTAAAACAAAAAAGACCTGCAGTAAATCCTCTAACCAGCCTCATGCCTTATGTATTGTATTTATAATTCTCTAACCTACACTACAGATTCTGTAGACTTTTCCACCTCTTTCTCATTTTTCCCTCCAATAATCCCATATGTATACCTTTGCAATTTTTGAAATAAGAAAGTTCTAAACTGCATATCTTCTCCCTGGATGTAGCACCTTTCCAACTTCAGGTCACTGATTGTTTTTCTGAACTTTTTATTGGCTTTTCCTGCTCTGTAGATTTGAGACTCAATGAACCTTCTTCTTCCAATGTACCACCCTCCTCTCACCACTAGGTGGCAGCATACAACCATTCATTGTGACTGTAAAGTTTAAAACAAAAAAGACCTGCAGTAAATCCTCTAACCAGCCTCATGCCTTACGTACTGTATTCATAATTCTCTCTGCCCTACACTACAGATTCTGCAGACTTTTCCTTCTCTTTCTCATTTTTCCCTCCAATAATCCCATATCTATACCTTTGAAATTTTTAAAATAAGAAAGTTCTAAACAGCGTATCTTCTCCCTGGCTGTGCCACCTTTCCAACTTCAGGTCAGTAATTGTTTCTCTCAACTTTTACTTGGCATTTCACGCTCTGTAGATTCGAGTCTCGATGAACCTTTTTCTTCCAGTGTACCACCCTCTTCATGCCACTAGGTGGCAGCATGCACCCACTGATTGTGACTGTAAAGTTTAAAACAAAAAAGACCTGCAGTAAATCCTCTCACCAGCCTCATGCCTGATGTATTGTATTTATAATTCATTCTGCTCTACAATACAGATTCTGTGGACTTTTCCACCTCTTTCTTATTTTTTTCCCTTCAATAATCCCATATCTATACCTTTGCAATTTTTTAAATAAGAAAGTGCTAAACTGCATGCCTTCTCCCTGGCTGTAGCACCTTTCGAACTTCAGGTCACTGATTGTTTTTCTGGACTTTTTCTTGGGTCTTCCTGTTCTGTAGATTCAAGTCTCGATGAACCCTTTTCTTCCAGTGCACCACCCTTCTCTCACAACTAGGTGGCAGCATACACCCATTGATTGTGACTGTAAAGTATAAAACAAAAAAGACCTGCAGTAAATCCTCTAACCAGCCTCATGTCTTATGTATTGTATTTATAATTCTCTCTCTGCCCTACACTACAGATTCTTTACACTTTTCCAACTCTTTCTCATTTTCCCTCCAATAATCCCATATGTATACCTTTGCAATTTTTGAAATAAGAAAGTTCTAAACTGCATACCTTCTCCCTGGCTGTAGCACCTTTCCAACTTCAGGTCACTGATTGTTTTTCTGGACTTTTTCTTGGCTCTTCCTGCTCTGTAGATTCAAGTCTTGATGAACCTTCTTCTTCCAGTGTACCACCCTCCTCTCACCACTAGGTGGCAGCATACACCCATTGATTGTGACTGTAAAGTTTAAAACAAAAAGACCTGCAGTAAATCCTCTAACCAGCCTCATGCCTTACATATTGTATTTATAATTCTCTCTGCCCTACACTACAGATTCTGTGGACTTTTCCACCTCTTTCTCATTTTCCCTCCAATAATCCCATATGTATACCTTTGCAATTTTTGAAATAAGAAAGTTCTAAACTGCATACCTTCTCCCTGGCTGGAGCACCTTTCTAACTTCAGGTCACTGATGTTTTTCCTGTACTTTTTCTTAGCTCTTCCTGCTCTGTAGATTCAAGTCTCAATGAACCTTCTTCTTCCAGTATACAACCCTACTCTCACCACTAGGTGGCAGCATACACCCATTGATTGTGACTATAAAATTTAAAACAATAAAGATCTGCAGTAAATTCTCTAACCAGTCTCATGCCTTATGTGATGCATTTATAATTCTCTGTGCCCTACAATACAGATTCTGTGGACTTTTCCACCTCTTTCTCATTTTTTTTCCAATAATCCCATATGCATACCTTTGCAATTTTTGAAATAAGAAAGTTCTAAACTGCATACCTTCTCCCTGGCTGTAGCACTTTTCAAACTTCAGGTCACTGATTGTTTTTCTGGAATTTTTCTTGGCTCTTCCTGCTCTGTAGATTTGAGTCTTAATGAACCTTCTTCTTCCAGTGTACCACCCTCCTCTCACCACTAGGTGGCAGCATACACCCATTGATTGTGACTGTAAAGTTTAAAACAAAAAGACCTGCAGTAAATCCTCTAACCAGCCTCATGCCTTATGTATTGTATTTATAATTCTCTCTGCCCTACACTACAGATTCTGTGGACTTTTCCACCTCTTTCTCATTTTTTCCCTCCAATAATCCCATATGTATACCTTTGCAATTTTTGAAATAAGAAAGTTCTAAACTGCATACCTTCTCCCTGGCTGTAGCACCTTTCCAACTTCAGGTCACTGATTGTTTTTCTGGACTTTTTCTTGGCTCTTCCTGCTCTGTAGATTTGAGTCTCAATGAACCTTCTTCTTCCTGTGTCCCACCCTCCTCACCACTAGGTGGCAGCATACACCCATTGATTGTGACTGTAAAGTTTAAAAGAAAAAAGACCAGCAGTAAATCCTCTAACCAGATTCATGCCTTATATATTGTATTTATAATTCTCTCTGCCCTACACTACAGATTCTGTGGACTTTTCCACCTCTTTCTCATTTTTCCGTCCAATAATCCCATATGTTTACCTTTGCAATTTTGGAAATAAGAAAGTTCTAAACTGCATACCTTCATCTGCCTATCTCACCTGTCCAACTTCAGGTCACTGATTGTTTTTCTGGACTTTTCCTTGGCTCTTCCTGCTCTGTAGATTCGAATCTTGATGAGCCTTCTTCATACAGTGTACCACCCTCCTCTCACCACTAGGTGGCAGCATACACCCATTGATTGTGACTGTAAAGTTTAAAACAAAATGGACCTGCAGTAAATCCTCTAACCAGCCTTATGCCTTATGTATTGTATTTATAATTCTCTCTGCCTTACACTACAGATTCTGTGGACTTTTCCACCTATTTCTCATTTTTCCCTCCAATAATCCCATATGTATACCTTTGCAATTTTTGAAATAAGAAAGTTCTAAACTGCATACCTTCTCCCTGGCTGTAGCACCTTTCCAACTTCAGGTCACTGATTGTTTTTCTGGACTTTTTCTTGGCTCTTCCCACTCTGTAGATTTGAGTCTTGATGAACCTTCTTCTTCCAGTGTACCACCCTCCTCTCACCACTAGGTGGCAGCATACACCCATTGATTGTGACTGTAAAGTTTAAAACAAAAAAGACCTGCAGTAAATCCTCTAACCAGCCTCATGCCTTATGTATTGTATTTATAATTCTCTCTGCCTTACACTACAGATTCTGTGGACTTTTCCACCTCTTTCTCATTTTTCCCTCCAATAATCCCATATGTACACCTTGCAGTTTTTGAAATAAGAAAGTTCTAACCTGCATGCCTTCTCCTGGCTGTAGCACCTTTCCAACTTCAGGTCACTGATTGTTTTTCTGGACTTTTTCTTGGCTTTTCCCACTCTATAGATTCGAGTCTTGACGAACCTTCTTCTTCCAGTGTACCACCTCCTCTAACCACTAGGTGGAAGCATATACCCATTGATTGTGGGTGTAAAGTTTAAAACAAAAAATGCCTGCAGTAAATCCTCTAACAAGCCTAATGCCTTACTTATTGTATTTATGATTCTCTCTGCCATACACTACAGATTCTGAGGACATTTCCACCTCTTTTTCATTTTTCCCCTCCAATAATCCCATATGTATACCTTTGCAATGTTTGAAATAAGAAAGTTCTAAACTGCATATCTTCTCCTGGGCTGTAGCACCTTTCCA
The DNA here is from genome assembly GCF_019279795.1 of Protopterus annectens. Taxonomy (NCBI): domain Eukaryota; kingdom Metazoa; phylum Chordata; order Ceratodontiformes; family Protopteridae; genus Protopterus; species Protopterus annectens. The sequence goes on from NC_056745.1 coordinate 597,707,469, forward strand.
ACTTCAGGTCACTGATTGTTTTTCTGGACTTTTACTTGGCTCTTCCTGCTCTGCAGATTTGAGTCTTGATGAGCCTTCTTCCTCCAGTGTACCACCCTCCCCTCGCCACTAGGTGGCAGCATACACCCATTGATTGTGACTGTAAAGTTTAAAAGAAAAAAAATCCTGCAGTAAATCCTCTAACCAGCCTCAAAGCTTATGTATTGTATTTATAATTCTCTCTGCCCTACACTACAGATTTTGTGGACTTTTCCACCTCTTTCTCTTTTTTTTTCCAATAATCCCATATGTATACCTTTGCAATTTTTGAAATAAGAAAGTTATAAACTGCATAACTTCTCTGTGGCTGTAGCACATTTCCAACTTCAGGTCAGTCATTGTTTTTCTGGACTTTTTCTTGGCTCTTCCTGTGCTGTAGATTCGAGTCTCGATGAACCATCTTCTTTTAGTGTACCACCCTCCTTTCACTACTAGGTGGCAGCATACACTCATTGATTGTGACTGTAAGGTTTAAAACAAAAAAGACCTGCACTAAATCCTCTAACCAGCCTCATGCCTGATGTATTATATTTATAATTCTCTCTGCCCTACACTACAGATTCTGTGGACTTTCCACCTCTTTCTCATTTTTCCCCCTCCAATAATCCCATATGTATCCTTTGCAATTTTTGAAATAAGACAGTTCTGAACTGCATACTTTCACCCTAGCTGTAGCACCTTTCCAACTTCAGGTGACTGATTTTTTTCTAGACTTTTTCTTGGCTCTCCTTGCTCTGTAGATTCGGCTGTTGATGAACCTTCTTCTTCCAGTGTACCCCCCCTCTCACCACTAAGTGTCAGTATACACCACTGATTTTGACTGTAAAGTTTAAAACCAAAAAGACCTGCAGTAAACCCTCTAACCAGCCTCATGCATTATTGTATTTATAATTCTCTCTGCCCTACACTACAGATTACGTGGACTTTTCCACCTCTTTCTCATTTTTCCTCCCATTAATCCCATATGTATATCTTTGCAATTATTGAAATAAGAAAGTTCTAAACTGCATACCTTCTCCCTGGCTGTAGCACCTTTCCAACTTCAGGTCACTGATTGTTTTTCTGGACTTTTTCTTGGCTCTTCCCACTCTGTAGATTTGAGTCTCAATGAACCTTCTTCTTCCAGTGTACCACCCTCCTCTCACCACTAGGTGGCAGCATACACCCATTGATTGTGACTGTAAAGTTTAAAACAAAAAAGACCTGCAGTAAATCCTCTAACCAGCCTCATGCCTTATGTATTGTATTTATAATTCTCTCTGCCCTACACTACAGATTTTGTGGACTTTTCCACCTCTTTCTCATTTTTCCTCCAATAATCCCATATGTATACCTTTGCAATTTTTGAAATAAGAAAGTTCTAAACTGCATACCTTCTCCCTGGCTGTAGCACCTTTCCAACTTCAGGTCACTGATTGTTTTTCTGGACTTTTTCTTGGCTCTTCCCACTCTGTAGATTTGAGTCTCAATGAACCTTCTTCTTCCAGTGTACCACCCTCCTCTCACCACGAGGTGGCAGCATACACCCATTGATTGTGACTGTAAAGTTTAAAACAAAAAAGACCTGCAGTAAATCCTCTAACCAGCCTCATGCCTTATGTATTGTATTTATAATCCTCTCTGCCCTATACTGCATATTCTGTGTACTTTTCCACTTCTTTCTCATTTTCCCTCAAATAATCCCATATCTATACCTTTGCAATTTTTGAAATATGAAAGTTCTAAACTGCATACCTTCTCCCTGGCTGTACACCTTTCCAACTTCAGGTCACTGATTATTTTTCTGGACTTTTTCTTGGCTTTTCCTGCTCTGTAGATTTGAGTCTCGACGAACCTTCTTCTTCCAGTGTACCACCCTCCTATCACCGCTAGATGGCATCATACACCCATTCATTGTGACTGTAAAGTTTAAAACAAAAAGAGCTGCAGTAAATCCTCTAACCAGCCTAATGTCTTACTTACTGTATTTATTATTCTCTCTGTCCTACACTACAGATTCTGTGGACTTTTCCACCTCTTTCTCATTTTTTCCCTCCAATAATCCCATATGTATACCTTTGCAATTTTTGAAATAAGAAAGTTCTAAACTGCATACCTTCTCCCTGGCTGTAGCACCTTTCCAAATTCAGATCAGTGATTGTTTTTCTGGACTTTTTCTTGGCTCTTCCACTCTGGAGATTTGAGTCTTGAAAAACCTTCTTCCAGTGTACCATCCTCCTCTCACCACTAGGTGGCAGCATACACCCATTGATTGTGACTGTAAAGCTTAAAACAAAAAAACCTTCAGTAAATCCTCTAACCAGCCTCATGCCTTATGTATTGTATTTATAATTCTCTCTGCCCTACACTACAGATTCTGTGGAATTTTCCACCTCTTTCTCATTTTCCCTCCATTAATCCCATATGTATACCTTTGCAATTTTTAAATAAGAAAGTTCTAAACTGCATACCTTCTCCCTGGCTGTAGCACCTTTCCAACTTCAGGTCACTGATTGTTTTTCTGGACTTTTTCTTGGCTCTTCCTGACTGTTGATTTGAGTCTCGATGAACCTTCTTCTTCCACTGTACCACCCTCTTCTATCCACCAGGTGGCAGCATACACCCATTGATTCTGACTGTAAAGTTTAAAACTAAAAAGACTTACAGTAAATCCTCTAACCAGCCTCATGCCTTATGTATTGTATTTATAATTCTCTCTGCCCTACACTACAGATTCTGTGGACTTTTCCACCTCTTTTTTTCCTCCAATAATCCCATGTTTACCTTTGCAATTTTGGAACTAAGAAAGTTCTAAACTGCATACCTTCTCCCTGGCTGTAGCACCTTTCCAACTTGAGGTCACTGATTGTTTTTCTGGACTTTTTCTTGGTTCTTCCCACTCCATAGATTTGAGTCTTGGTGAACCTTCTTCTTCCAGTGTGCCACCCTCCTCTAGCCATTAGGTGGCGGCATACACCCATTGATTGTGAATGTAAAGTTTAAAACAAAAAAGACCTGCAGTAAATCCTCTAACCAGCCTCATGCCTTATGTATTGTATTTATAATTCTCTCTGCCCTACACTACAGATTCTGTGGACTTTTCCACCTCTTTCTCATTTTTCCCTCCAATAATCCCATATGTATACCTTTGCAATTTTTGAAATAAGAAAGTTCTAAACAGCATACCTTCTCCTGGCTGTAGCACCTTTCCAACTTCAGGTCACTGATTGTTTTTCTGGACTTTTTCTTGGCTCTTCCCACTCTGTAGATTCAAGACTTGACAACCTTCTTCTTCTAGTGTACCACCCTCCTCTCACCACTAGGTGGCAGCATGCACCCATGATTGTGACTGTAAAGTTTAAAACAAAAATGACCTGCAGTAAATCATCTAACCAGCCTCATGCCTTAAGTATTGTATTTATAATTCTCTCTGCCCTACACTACAGATTCTGTGGACTTTTCCACCTCTTTCTCATTTTTCCCTCCAATAATCCCATATGTATACCTTTGCAATTTTTGAAATACGAAAGTTATAAACTGCATATCTTCTTCCTGGCTGTAGTACCTTTTCAACTTCAGGTCACTGATTGTTTTTCTGGACTTTTTCTTGGCTCTTCCTACTCTGTAGATTTCAAAAATTGAGCGTTTAAAAACCACAGAACTCAGTACAACAGAACGCTACTCCTCTAAGTGTCTTGAGACACCAAACTGGTAAAGCAATAATTTGCACCAAGCAATAAGTTAAAATAAGATTTAATAATAACAGTTAAGCGCTTTCACTCGCTGAGAACGCGAGCTTCCTCAGAACTCCATTGATTAGTGACTGTAGCATTTAAATAACTTTTTTGGTGCCAAAAGCACTACAAAATAATATGGATTCTTAAAGCTGTATACACAGACTGTCATATCAATGTCATAATAGTGATGAATATACACATTCACTGCTGATACCTACAATACACAACAAAATCAAAAACTAAACATTAAAATAAATCCAATATTTCATACTATCTATAACCTCACAAATACTAAAAAACTGCAGTAAAATACTTAATCTGAAAATTACATTAATAATGCTGGCTTAATAGTAATGAAGTCATTCATTCTTGGTGCAATCGAAGCATCTGTATATAGCTGCCACCATATTTCCTTGTAAGACAATAAACCTTTAAAATCTCCCCCTCTAGATTCTAATAAAATGTTTTCAAGAATAGCAAATTTAAATGTGTGGGTATATCCATATTTTTTGACATGTTTGTACAAAGCATTTTTCTCATCTTTTGCCCTAATGCTATATAAATGGGCATATATACGTTTGCTCAGCTTTCTTTCCATTTTACCTATGTAAAATCCAGAACAGGCTGTGCATTTAGCCAAGTAAACAACCCATCTAGTACTACAATTCCCACTAACAAATCTTATATGTGTCTTGTGAATATTGTCCAAGATGACACTACATTCATCTAAGATAGCATGGCATTGTTTACAATTTCCACATTTAATGGTCTTCCTATAGGTCAGATGTTTACTTATTTTTCCTCCTTCCAGATAACTTTTTATATTACAACCCATTTTATTTACAAAGGCGGGCTGTGGTCCCAATATTTTGACAATATCTTGATCTGTCATTATAATTTTCCAATTATTGGTTATGATCCTCTTGATTTTGCTTATTTGTGGGCCATATTCTAAGACACAAGCTCTTCCATAATCAATAGTAGGAAGTGTGGTGTCTTGTGCCTGCTTTACACTATTATGGTTACCCATATTTATTTTATGTCCCAATAGGGATGTATATTTTTTCCCCATTCTCCTATTATAGTTTTGCTTATACGGTACATCATATTTGTGTCATAACCTCTATCTTTAAATAGTGAAATTATAAAATTAACTTCTTCTAGCATCTCAGAATATTCAGATGTCATTCTTATAGCCCGTATAATTTGACCCCTAAATATATTAACAAATTGTTCTCTTGGATGATTACTTGAAAATTCTAAATAGCTGTTAGAAAATATGTTCTTCCTGTATAATCTAGATTTGAAACAACCGTCACCTTTAGATATATATGTGTCCAGCACGGAAGTCCTTCATTACTGTCTGAATAGGTAAACTTCAAAAATTGACTACTAGTATTCAAGAATTGTACAAATTGAGCTAATATCTCCTTATCACCATCCCACAGTATATAAATGTTGTCCAGGTATCGAGAATAGTACCTAATATGTTTATAGAAATCACTAGTAAACAACTTGGTTTCCTCCCATTCAAGCATAACCAAATTGGCGTAGATGGGAGCCCATGCCACTCCCATAGCTATACCTTTGGTTTGCCTGAAGTATTCACCTTCATATTCTATATAATTATGTTCCAAAACAATGGACATTAAATCAGTAATCAAACACACCTTATCCCAAACAAGTCCACTGTACTTACGAATACTGTATGCAAAGGCCTCCAATCCAATATCTTTAGGAATACAGGAAAACAGGTCTATAACGTCCACAGTGACAAAAAGAATGTCACAATGCCACTTATTAACTGGGTAATTTTTTTAAAAATTCCCACGAATCTTTGACTAAGTGTGGCACTCTCTCATAAATATGTTTGAGAAAACTGTCAATTGCTATACCTAATGGGAAAGTTTTAGATCTACTTCCAGATATTATAGGTCTAAATGGTGGGTTTTCAGTACATTTATGCACTTTTGGTATACCCACTATTGAGGCTAAGACTGGATATTCCACCGTTAAATAGTTATATGTTTCCATTGTGATTCTTTGGTCAATAAGGAACTCTTCTATATGTAAATCTATACGCCTGTAGGCAATGTTTATTTCATTTAATGAAACTATCTCATAATTACCAGAGTTATACAATAATTCATGAATTTTAGAAGTATATGCTGTAGTATCATAGAGGACAATTCCTCCCCCTTTATCAGGTTTCATAATTCTAATGTTTTTGTCCCTCCTAAGTTCTTGCAAAAGTTTGTATTCATCATCTGGCAAATTATAATTCGTTTTGACCCCTTTAAGATGATTCTGTAATTGATACAATTGTCTAGAAACTGATTTGTCATATACCAATACAGTGGGATGCATAAGGGGCATAAATGTACTTTTCTTCCTTAGAATAGCTTGTTCTCTCTGCCTCTGTACTTGACAATCTTTGTTGTTAAAAGTAATAGCTAAATTTAATTTTTGAATATATTTTTTAAACTCAGTGAGACTGTCCACTAATTTGAATTTTGTGGTTGGAATAAATTTCATCCCTTTTGAAAAAAAGTTTGAAATAAGTAATATTTAATGAAATATCTGTGTAATTATAAATATTGAAATTTTTATATGTGTATACTGCACCTTCTTTGAAAATGTTGTCACATGGCAAAATATGTGAGTGACCTATCACATTTTCCCCTGCCACTTCGTTATTATTGCTTTGTCTCTTTTCTTCTTCTATAACTGTGTATGGTGTTTCACTACCACAATTTTCAATTTCCCCCAACCTAATGTAAGGAACGTCAGCAGATGTCTTTGTTGATGCTATTAGTCCCTTATGTAATGATTTTGATGTCTGTTGAAAGATTCTTGCTTATTTTAACTTATCGCTTGGTGCAAATTATTGCTTTACCAGTTTGGCGTCTCAAGACACTTAGAGGAGTAACGTTCTGTTGTACTGTGTACTCTGTAGATTTGAGTCTCAATGAACCGTCTACTTCCAGTGTACCACACTCCTCTCACCACTAGGTGGAAGCATACACCCATTGATTGTGACTGTAAAGTTTAAAACAAAAAAGACCTGCAGTAAATCCTCTAACCAGTCTCATGCCTTATGTATTGTATTTATAATTCTCTCTCCCCTACACTACAGATTCTGTACACTTTTCCACCTCATTTTTCCCTAAAACAATCCCATATGTCTACCTTTGCAATTTTTGAAATAAGAAAGTTCTAAACTGCATACCTTCTACTGGCTGAAGCACCTTTCCAACTTCAGGTCATTGATTGTTTTCTGGACTTTTTTTGGCTGTTCATGCTCTGTAGATTCTAGTCTTGACAAACCTTCTTCTTCCAGTGTACCACCCTCCTCTTATCACTAGGTGGCAGCATGCACCCACTGATTTTGACTGTAAAATTTAAAACAAAAAAACCTGCAGTAAACTCTCTAACAAGCCTCATGCTTTATGTAATGTACTTATAATTCTCTCTGCACAACACTACAGATTCTGCGGACTTTTCCACCTCTTTCTCATTTTTTCCTCCAATAATCTCATATCTATACCTTTGCAAATTTTAAAATAAGAAAGTTCTAAACTGCATAGCTCTTCCCTGGCTGTAGCACCTTTCCAACTTCAGGTCTCTGATTGTTTTCTGGACTTTTTCCTTTGCTCTTCAAACTCTGTAGATTCGAGTCTCGATGAAAATTCTTCTTCCAGTGTACCACCCTACTTTCATCAATAGGTGGCAGCATACACCCATTCATTGTGACTGTAAAGTTTAAAACAAAAAAGACCTTCATTAAATCCTCCAACCAGCCTCATGTCTTATGTATTGTATTTCTAATTCTGTCTGCCCTACACTACATATTCTGTGGAGTTTTCCACCTCTTTCTCATTTTTCCCTCCAATAATCGCATAGATTTACCTTTGCAATTTTTGAAATAAGAAAGTTCTAAACTGCATTCCTTTTCCTTGGCTGTAGCACCTTTCCAACTTCAGTTCACCGATTCTTTTTCTGGACTTTTTCTTGGCTCTTCCATCTCTGTAGATTTGAGTCTCGACAAACCTTCTTCTTCCAGTGTACCACTCTCCGCTCACCCCTAGCTGGCAGCATACACCCATTAATTGTGCCTGTAAAGCTTAAAATAAAGACCTGCAGTAAATCCTCTTACCAGCCTCATGCCATAGGTATTATATTTATGATTCTCTCTGCCCTACACTACAGATTCTGTGGACTTTTCCACCTCTTACTGATTTTTCCCTTAAAAAATCCCATATGCGTCTCAATGAACCTTCTTCTTCCAGTGTACAACCCTCCTCTTGTCACTAGATGGAGCATACACCCATTAATTTTGAATGTAAAGTTTAAAACAAAAAAGACCACAGTAAATCTTCCAACTAGCCTCATGCCGTACGTACTATATTTATGATTCTCTCAGCTCTACACTACAGAGTCTGTGGACTTTTCCACCTCTTTATCATTTTCCCTCCAATAATCCCATATGTATACCTTTGCAAATTTTGAAATAAGAATGTTTTATACAGCATAACTTCTCCCTAGCAGTAGAAAATTTGCAACTTCAGCTCACTGACTGTTTTTCTGGACTTTGTCTTGGCTCTTCCCACTCTGTAGATTCGAGTCTTAGTGAACCTACTTCTTCCAGTGTACAACCCATCCCTTGCCACCAGTTGGCAGCATACACCCATTAATTGTGACTGTAAAGTTTAAAATAAAAAAGACCTGCAGTAAATCCTCTAATACCTCATGCCTTATGTATTGTGTTTAAAAGTCTCTCTATCCTACACTACAGATTCATGGACTTTTCTACCTCTTTCTCATTTTTTCCCTCAAATAATCCAATATGTAAACCTCCTCAATTTTTGAAATGAGAAAGTTCTAAACTGCATACCTTTTTCTGGCTGTAGAACCTTTCCAACTTTAGGTCACAGATTGTTTTTCAGGACTTTTTCTTTGCTGTTCCCACTCTGTAGATTCAAGACTCGACAACCTTCTTCTTCCAGTGTACAACCCTCCTCTCACCACTAGGTGGCAGAATGCACCCACTGATTGTGACTGTTAAGTTTAAACAAAAAAGACCTGCAGTAAATCCTCTAACGAGCTTCATGCCTTAAGTATTGTATTTATAATTTGTTTTTCCCTACACTACAGATTCTGCAGACTTTTACAATTCTTTCTCATTTCACCCCTCCAATAATCCCATATCTATAGTTTGCAATTTTTAAAATAAGAAAGTTGTAAACTGCATATCTTTTCCCTAGCTGTAGCACCTTTCCAACTTCAGGTCACTGATTGTTTTTTCTGGACTTTTTCTTGGCTCTTCCTACTCTGTAGATTTCAAAAATTGAGTGTTTAAAAACCACAGAACTCAGTACAACAGAACGCTACTCCTCTAAGTGTCTTGAGACACCAAACTGGTAAAGCAATAATTTGCACCAAGCAATAAGTTAAAATAAGATTTAATAATAACAGTTAAGCGCTTTCACTCGCTGAGAACGCGAGCTTCCTTAGAACTCCATTGATTAGTGACTGTAGTGTTTAAATAACTTGTTTGGCGCCAAAAGCACTACAAAAGAATATGGATTCTTAAAGCTGTATACACAGACTGTCATATCAATGTCATAATAGTGATGAATATACACATTCACTGCTGATACCTACAATACACAACAAAATCAAAAACTAAACATTAAAATAAATCCAATATTTCATACTATCTATAACCTCACAAATACTAAAAAACTGCAGTAAAATACTTAATCTGAAAATTACATTAATAATGCTGGCTTAATAGTAATGAAGTCATTC
>NC_056745.1:597764068-598023518 GCF_019279795.1 Protopterus annectens
TTTAAAATTTTTTCTTTTTAAATGTATTCATCCACATTTCTATTCAGCTACAAGAGCTCTAAGTAGAAGAATATGATTTGCATGAAATTTTGTATTTTCTGCTGTTAAGGTTTGGAGATTTTATTAGTCTTTCATTTTTGCACTATTACCTCACAGTTTTATTTAACATTTTATTTTACCGAAAAGTTATTTTTTCTTAAAATATTAAACTGCATTTTCTAGGCCTTTTAGGAAACATTGTTTGTCTATCCCTGATTGAGTAGAAATTAGATGTCTCTATTTCGAGGGTTTTTTAAAGCCATGTTCTTATCTATGGTATTCACCTGCATACCTCTTTGGCAAGATGTGCTCTGAGTTTAAAACTGCTGTTTGACTGGAATGACTTTTGGAAATTTTGCATTTAAGGATTAGATATTTCCTTTAGGTTTTTCTTATTATATTATAGTCCTTTGTATTCTGACTTTTTGTTTTACTGAAATGGTTGTGTTCAGAAAGTCTAAAATGTTGGCAGAGGTCATTTAGGAAACACTCTTTTTTTGTTCATTAATTGTATATTAAATAGATCGAACTAAATGGAGCAAGGTACTGAGAAGGATTTAAGAGATTCTACTTATTCCTCTTCTATCACATGACTGCTTTTTATTTTTTTAATCTTTTTTGGATATGCATCATGAAAGATTTACATATTTTACCTGGTAACAGCTTGTAATACTTTATATTTTGTTTTAATGCCAAGGTTTTTTCTTGATATTTTAATTTTTAATTTCCTATATTTTATTTTAGATATTTTTGGTGTTGTTATCTCACATTTTTATCATATCTTAAATTGTTTATTTTTTTGTAACTTTTTTTCTTAAAGTATAAAAGTTGTTAGATAGGGTCAGTTAAGAAATGTCACTTTTGCATTCACTGATTGAATGGGAATTAAATCTAGGTAATTTATAGAAGCAGCTCATCAAAGGGACTCTCATTTAAGGCATTCTCCAATAACGCTTTTCAAATATAGGACCTCTGATTTTAAAACTTCTGTTTGTTTACATTTTTGATTTTTTTTACCATTTAGTTTGGATATTTATTTTTTTCATTTTTTGTTATTATATTAGTTATTGCTGTAGCTTAAATTTTCTTTAACTGCAAAACATTTCACTTGAACTCATAAACTTCTGAATCCTATGTTTAGGGTTTTGATATATTTTATTACTTTCTAATCTTGGTGCTATTAACTTACATTCTGTTGAGTTTTAAATTTGGGTTTACAGCAGAGGTTTTTTGAAAAGTATTAAAACTTATAGGCTAGTGTTAGGAAAAATTATTTTTGTGTTCATTGACAGTATAGGAAATAAATCTACCTAATTAGTAGGGTTAGCTGAAAAAGTGTTGTCATTTAACGTATTCACCCACATTTCTTTTTAATTTCCAGGAGTTCTGAATATACAATTGTGTTTATACTTATTTTTGAATTTTTAATGTGTTGGCTTAGATATTAAAATTATATTATATTTTATTTGTATTGATTTTTGAATTTTTTACCATGTTAGGTTTAGATATTTAAATTATATGATTTTTATCTTATTGCATTCCATTTTTTTCATTTCAAATTTGTTTTTTCTCCAAAATTTTTTCTTCACTCTTATTGTTTTTTAAATTCCTGCATCTAAAGTTTCAATATTTATAGTACATATTATTCTTGGTTGTCTTTTCTTACAATTTGTCACATTTCTTTTTGGTTTCACTGCAAAGTTTATTTAAATGTATTAAAGGTTTCTGGCTAGTTTCATTTAGGAAAAATCCCTTTTGAATTTGTTGATTGAATGGGAATTAAATGTAGGTAATTTCTTGGAGGATCTGAAAAAGGGTTTCTTACTTGAGGTATTCACTTATATTCCTCTCTAGTTTCAAATAGGTCTGAGTTTAAAACTTCTTTTTGTATCGATTTTTGAATATTATTACCTTTTTGATTTCAATATTTAATTTTTTGTTGCTATCTTATTATATTGCACTTTCTCAAATTTAAATTTTGTTTTACTCCAAGGAGTTTTTTTGAAGTCTTAAATTGTTTAATTCCTACATTTAAGGTTTTGATAGCTATAGTACATTTTAATCTTGGTAATATTTTCTTAAATTTTGTCGTATGTTAAATCTGGTGTTACTTCAGTGGGTATTGTCTGAATGTATTAAATATTTTAGGATAATTTCAATAAGGAATCATCCATTTTGCATTTGTCGATTGCATAATAATTATATCTATGCAATTAGTGGGAGGCACTCAGTAAGAATTTTCTTATTTCATGTATTCATTTACATTCCTATTCAGATACAAAAGCTCTAACTTGAAGATTATGGTTTGCATTAAATTCTGTATTTTCTACTTTTAAGGTTTGAATATTTCATTACTCTTTCATTTTTTAACTATTACCTCCCAGTTTTATTTAAAAATTTACTGTACCAAAAAGTTGTTTTTTCTTAACATATTGAACTGTAGTTACTAGACCTTTTAAGAAACATTCTTTCTCTATCTCTGATTAAGTAGAAAATAGAGATCTATATTTAGAGGGTTTTAAACCATGTTCTTATCTAAGGTATTCACCTACTAACCTCTTGGACTATAAGGGCTCTGACTTTAAAAGTACTGTTTGACAAGAAAGACATTTGGATTTTTTGCATTTAAGGAGTAGGTATTTGCATTGTTTTTTTCTTATGTATTTTGATTTTCCTTTTCTGCAAAAGTTGTGTTCATAAAGTCTAAAGAGTTGACTGAGCTGATTAAGAAACAATTTTTTTGTGTTCATTAATTGTATATTAAATAGATCTAACTAATTAGAGGGAGGTACTGAGAATAATTTAAGATATTCACCTGATTCCTCTTCTGTCACATTGGCTGTTTGTATATTTTATAAATCTTTTTGAATATCTGTCATGAAAGGTTTAAATATTTTATCTGGTTATATAACAGTTTGTTATATTTTATAGTTTGTTTTAATGCCAAGTTTTTTCTTGAAGTCTTAAACTTTTGATTTCCTGTATTCAGGGTTTGGATATTTTTATTACCTTTTGATTTTAGCTTTGTTATCTCACATTTTTATGATCTCTTAAATTGATTTTATTGTAATGTTTTCTCTTAAAGTATAAAGGTTGTTAGATAGGATCTGTTAGGAAATGTTCATTTTGCATTGATTGATTTGGAATTAAATCTAGGTAATTTATACAAGCAGCTCTTCAAAGGGACACTCATTTAAGGTATTCACAAATATCGCTTTTCAAATACAAGACCTCTGATTTTAAAACTTCTGCTTGTTTAAATTTTTGATTTTTTTAACCATTTGATTTGGATGTATTTTTTTTTCTCTTTTTATATTAGTCATTCTTGTAGTTTATATTTTCCTTAACTACAAAACATTTCACTTGAACTTATAAACTTCTGATTTCCTACATTTAGGGTTTTCATATATTTTATTACTATATAATATCGGTGCTATTAACTTACATTTTCTTGAGTTTTAAAGTTGGGGTTACAGCAGAGGTTTTTTGAAAAGTATTAAAGGTTATAGGCTAGTGTTAGGAAAAATTCCTTCTGTGTTCATTGACGGAAAAGAAAATAAATCTATCTAATTAGCAAGAGGAGCTGAAAAGTGTCCTTATTTCAGGCATTCACCTTAATTTCTGTTCAATTTCCAAGAGCTCTCTATTTAAAAATTCTGGATGCACTGATTATTGAATTTTTACCTTGTTAATTTGACATATATTTTATTATTTTTTTGTTTGTATTGATTTTTGAATTTTATAACATGTTAGGGTTAGATATTTAAATTATTTTTATCTTATTGAATTAAATTTTTTTCCATTAAAAATTTCATTTTACGCCAAAGATTTTTTTACCTGACTCTTAATATTATTCATTCCTGCTTTTAAGGTTTTGATATTTATAGTGCATTGTATTCTTGGTCGTCATTTCTTGCAGTGTGTCACATTTGTATTTGGTTATACTACAAAGGTTATTTAAATGTATTAAAGGTTTCTGGCTAGTTTCATTTAGGACAAATCCCTTTTGACTATGTTGAATGGGAATTAAATCTTGGTAATTTCTGGGAGGAGCTCAAAAAGGAGCTCTAACTTGAGGTATTCATTTACATTCCTCTCTAGTTTCCAATAGGTCTGAGTTTAAAACTTCTTTTTGCTTTGATTTTTGAATATTTCATCTTTTTGATTTCAATATTTAAATTATTTTTTATCTTATTATATTACACTTTCTCAAATTTAAATTTTGTTTTACTCCAAAGAGTTTTTTGTAGTCTTAAATTGTTTAATTCCTACATTTAAGGTTTTGATATGTATATTACATTTTAATCTTGGTAGTTTTTTTGTATGTTGAATCTGGTGTTACTGCAAAGAGTTTTCTCTGAATGGATTAAAAATTTTAGGCTAGTTTCAGTTAGGAAACATCCCTTTTGCATTTGTTGATTGAATGGTAATTAAGACTAGCTAATTAGTGGGGGAAGCCTAACTAGAGACTCTTACTTAAGATATACAAATACATTTGTTTTTAATTTCAAATATTTCAGTGTTCTACTCATTTGTTTGCATTGGTTTTTGCATTTTCTAACTTTTTGGTTATGATATTTTATTTTTTTGTATTAGTCATATTACATGTCATTTTGTGGTTAGTTACTTTATGTTTTACTACAAAGCTTTTTTTCTGAAGTCTTTAAAGTAGTTGGCTGTGGTCGGTAAGGAAGCAATCCTTTGCATTCATTAATGAAATTGGATCTACAACTTGCTAATTAGTGGAAGGAGGTGTGAAACACTTGTCTTTCTAAAGTTATATTGAATTTCCATCTTCTGCATTTAGAGCTCTGAGTTTAAATCTGTTGTTTGACTGCATTGATTTTTGGATTGTTTTACATTTAAGATTTGCTTATTTCCATTACTTTTTATTTTGGTCCTCTAAAACTATTGGCAAGGGTCCCTAAGGAAGGATTTTATTTGCATTTGTTGAATGCGTAAGAATTACATCTATGTAATTAGTTGGAGGAATTCAATAAGAGTTTTTTTAATGTATTCATCCACATTTCTATTCAGCTACAAGAGCTCTAAGTAGAAGAATATGATTTGCATGAAATTTTGTATTTTCTGCTGTTAAGGTTTGGAGATTTTATTAGTCTTTCATTTTTGCACTATTACCTCACAGTTTTATTTAACATTTTATTTTACCGAAAAGTTATTTTTTCTTAAAATATTAAACTGCATTTTCTAGGCCTTTTAGGAAACATTGTTTGTCTATCCCTGATTGAGTAGAAATTAGATGTCTCTATTTCGAGGGTTTTTTAAAGCCATGTTCTTATCTATGGTATTCACCTGCATACCTCTTTGGCAAGATGTGCTCTGAGTTTAAAACTGCTGTTTGACTGGAATGACTTTTGGAAATTTTGCATTTAAGGATTAGATATTTCCTTTAGTTTTTTTCTTATTATATTATAGTCCTTTGTATTCTGACTTTTTGTTTTACTGAAATGGTTGTGTTCAGAAAGTCTAAAATGTTGGCAGAGGTCATTTAGGAAACACTCTTTTTTTGTTCATTAATTGTATATTAAATAGATCGAACTAAATGGAGCAAGGTACTGAGAAGGATTTAAGAGATTCTACTTATTCCTCTTCTATCACATGACTGCTTTTTTTAATCTTTTTTGGATATGCATCATGAAAGATTTACATATTTTACCTGGTAACAGCTTGTAATACTTTATATTTTGTTTTAATGCCAAGGTTTTTTCTTGATATTTTAATTTTTAATTTCCTATATTTTATTTTAGATATTTTTGGTGTTGTTATCTCACATTTTTATCATATCTTAAATTGTTTATTTTTTGTAACTTTTTTTCTTAAAGTATAAAAGTTGTTAGATAGGGTCAGTTAAGAAATGTCACTTTTGCATTCACTGATTGAATGGGAATTAAATCTAGGTAATTTATAGAAGCAGCTCATCAAAGGGACTCTCATTTAAGGCATTCTCCAATAACGCTTTTCAAATATAGGACCTCTGATTTTAAAACTTCTGTTTGTTTACATTTTTGATTTTTTTTTACCATTTAGTTTGGATATTTATTTTTTTCATTTTTTTGTTATTATATTAGTTATTGCTGTAGCTTAAATTTTCTTTAACTGCAAAACATTTCACTTGAACTCATAAACTTCTGAATCCTATGTTTAGGGTTTTGATATATTTTATTACTTTCTAATCTTGGTGCTATTAACTTACATTCTGTTGAGTTTTAAATTTGGGTTTACAGCAGAGGTTTTTTGAAAAGTATTAAAACTTATAGGCTAGTGTTAGGAAAAATTATTTTTGTGTTCATTGACAGTATAGGAAATAAATCTACCTAATTAGTAGGGTTAGCTGAAAAAGTGTTGTCATTTAACGTATTCACCCACATTTCTTTTTAATTTCCAGGAGTTCTGAATATACAATTGTGTTTATACTTATTTTTGAATTTTTTAATGTGTTGGCTTAGATATTAAAATTATATTATATTTTATTTGTATTGATTTTTGAATTTTTTACCATGTTAGGTTTAGATATTTAAATTATATGATTTTTATCTTATTGCATTCCATTTTTTCCATTTCAAATTTGTTTTTTCTCCAAAAAGTTTTTTCTTCACTCTTATTGTTTTTTAAATTTCTGCATCTAAAGTTTCAATATTTATAGTACATATTATTCTTGGTTGTCTTTTCTTACAATTTGTCACATTTCTTTTTGGTTTCACTGCAAAGTTTATTTAAATGTATTAAAGGTTTCTGGCTAGTTTCATTTAGGAAAAATCCCTTTTGAATTTGTTGATTGAATGGGAATTAAATGTAGGTAATTTCTTGGAGGATCTGAAAAGGGTTTTTTACTTGAGGTATTCACTTATATTCCTCTCTAGTTTCAAATAGGTCTGAGTTTAAAACTTCTTTTTGTATCGATTTTTGAATATTATTACCTTTTTGATTTCAATATTTAATTTTTTGTTGCTATCTTATTATATTGCACTTTCTCAAATTTAAATTTTGTTTTACTCCAAGGAGTTTTTTTGAAGTCTTAAATTGTTTAATTCCTACATTTAAGGTTTTGATAGCTATAGTACATTTTAATCTTGGTAATATTTTCTTAAATTTTGTCGTATGTTAAATCTGGTGTTACTTCAGTGGGTATTGTCTGAATGTATTAAATATTTTAGGATAATTTCAATAAGGAATCATCCATTTTGCATTTGTCGATTGCATAATAATTATATCTATGCAATTAGTGGGAGGCACTCAGTAAGAATTTTCTTATTTCATGTATTCATTTACATTCCTATTCAGATACAAAAGCTCTAACTTGAAGATTATGGTTTGCATTAAATTCTGTATTTTCTACTTTTAAGGTTTGAATATTTCATTACTCTTTCATTTTTTAACTATTACCTCCCAGTTTTATTTAAAAATTTACTGTACCAAAAAGTTGTTTTTTCTTAACATATTGAACTGTAGTTACTAGACCTTTTTAAGAAACATTCTTTCTCTATCTCTGATTAAGTAGAAAATAGAGATCTATATTTAGAGGGGTTTTTAAACCATGTTCTTATCTAAGGTATTCACCTACTAACCTCTTGGACTATAAGGGCTCTGACTTTAAAAGTACTGTTTGACAAGAAAGACATTTGGATTTTTTGCATTTAAGGAGTAGGTATTTGCATTGTTTTTTTCTTATGTATTTTGATTTTCCTTTTCTGCAAAAGTTGTGTTCATAAAGTCTAAAGAGTTGACTGAGCTGATTAAGAAACAATTTTTTTGTGTTCATTAATTGTATATTAAATAGATCTAACTAATTAGAGGGAGGTACTGAGAATAATTTAAGATATTCACCTGATTCCTCTTCTGTCACATTGGCTGTTTGTATATTTTATAAATCTTTTTGAATATCTGTCATGAAAGGTTTAAATATTTTATCTGGTTATATAACAGTTTGTTATATTTTATAGTTTGTTTTAATGCCAAGTTTTTTCTTGAAGTCTTAAACTTTTGATTTCCTGTATTCAGGGTTTGGATATTTTTATTACCTTTTGATTTTAGCTTTGTTATCTCACATTTTTATGATCTCTTAAATTGATTTTATTGTAATGTTTTCTCTTAAAGTATAAAGGTTGTTAGATAGGATCTGTTAGGAAATGTTCATTTTGCATTGATTGATTTGGAATTAAATCTAGGTAATTTATACAAGCAGCTCTTCAAAGGGACACTCATTTAAGGTATTCACAAATATCGCTTTTCAAATACAAGACCTCTGATTTTAAAACTTCTGCTTGTTTAAATTTTTGATTTTTTTAACCATTTGATTTGGATGTATTTTTTTATTTTTCTCTTTTTATATTAGTCATTCTTGTAGTTTATATTTTCCTTAACTACAAAACATTTCACTTGAACTTATAAACTTCTGATTTCCTACATTTAGGGTTTTCATATATTTTATTACTATATAATATCGGTGCTATTAACTTACATTTTCTTGAGTTTTAAAGTTGGGGTTACAGCAGAGGTTTTTTGAAAAGTATTAAAGGTTATAGGCTAGTGTTAGGAAAAATTCCTTCTGTGTTCATTGACGGAAAAGAAAATAAATCTATCTAATTAGCAAGAGGAGCTGAAAAGTGTCCTTATTTCAGGCATTCACCTTAATTTCTGTTCAATTTCCAAGAGCTCTCTATTTAAAAATTCTGGATGCACTGATTATTGAATTTTTACCTTGTTAATTTGACATATATTTTATTATTTTTTTGTTTGTATTGATTTTTGAATTTTATAACATGTTAGGGTTAGATATTTAAATTATTTTTATCTTATTGAATTAAATTTTTTTCCATTAAAAATTTCATTTTACGCCAAAGATTTTTTTACCTGACTCTTAATATTATTCATTCCTGCTTTTAAGGTTTCGATATTTATAGTGCATTGTATTCTTGGTCGTCATTTCTTGCAGTGTGTCACATTTGTATTTGGTTATACTACAAAGGTTATTTAAATGTATTAAAGGTTTCTGGCTAGTTTCATTTAGGACAAATCCCTTTTGACTATGTTGAATGGGAATTAAATCTTGGTAATTTCTGGGAGGAGCTCAAAAAGGAGCTCTAACTTGAGGTATTCATTTACATTCCTCTCTAGTTTCCAATAGGTCTGAGTTTAAAACTTCTTTTTGCTTTGATTTTTGAATATTTCATCTTTTTGATTTCAATATTTAAATTATTTTTTATCTTATTATATTACACTTTCTCAAATTTAAATTTTGTTTTACTCCAAAGAGTTTTTTGTAGTCTTAAATTGTTTAATTCCTACATTTAAGGTTTTGATATGTATATTACATTTTAATCTTGGTAGTTTTTTTTGTATGTTGAATCTGGTGTTACTGCAAAGAGTTTTCTCTGAATGGATTAAAAATTTTAGGCTAGTTTCAGTTAGGAAACATCCCTTTTGCATTTGTTGATTGAATGGTAATTAAGACTAGCTAATTAGTGGGGGAAGCCTAACTAGAGACTCTTACTTAAGATATACAAATACATTCTTTTTAATTTCAAATATTTCAGTGTTCTACTCATTTGTTTGCATTGGTTTTTGCATTTTCTAACTTTTTGGTTATGATATTTTATTTTTTTGTATTAGTCATATTACATGTCATTTTGTGGTTAGTTACTTTATGTTTTACTACAAAGCTTTTTTCTGAAGTCTTTAAAGTAGTTGGCTGTGGTCGGTAAGGAAGCAATCCTTTGCATTCATTAATGAAATTGGATCTACAACTTGCTAATTAGTGGAAGGAGGTGTGAAACACTTGTCTTTCTAAAGTTATATTGAATTTCCATCTTCTGCATTTAGAGCTCTGAGTTTAAATCTGTTGTTTGACTGCATTGATTTTTGGATTGTTTTACATTTAAGATTTGCTTATTTCCATTACTTTTTATTTTGGTCCTCTAAAACTATTGGCAAGGGTCCCTAAGGAAGGATTTTATTTGCATTTGTTGAATGCGTAAGAATTACATCTATGTAATTAGTTGGAGGAATTCAATAAGAGTTTTTTTAATGTATTCATCCACATTTCTATTCAGCTACAAGAGCTCTAAGTAGAAGAATATGATTTGCATGAAATTTTGTATTTTCTGCTGTTAAGGTTTGGAGATTTTATTAGTCTTTCATTTTTGCACTATTACCTCACAGTTTTATTTAACATTTTATTTTACCGAAAAGTTATTTTTTCTTAAAATATTAAACTGCATTTTCTAGGCCTTTTAGGAAACATTGTTTGTCTATCCCTGATTGAGTAGAAATTAGATGTCTCTATTTCGAGGGTTTTTTAAAGCCATGTTCTTATCTATGGTATTCACCTGCATACCTCTTTGGCAAGATGTGCTCTGAGTTTAAAACTGCTGTTTGACTGGAATGACTTTTGGAAATTTTGCATTTAAGGATTAGATATTTCCTTTAGTTTTTTTCTTATTATATTATAGTCCTTTGTATTCTGACTTTTTGTTTTACTGAAATGGTTGTGTTCAGAAAGTCTAAAATGTTGGCAGAGGTCATTTAGGAAACACTCTTTTTTTGTTCATTAATTGTATATTAAATAGATCGAACTAAATGGAGCAAGGTACTGAGAAGGATTTAAGAGATTCTACTTATTCCTCTTCTATCACATGACTGCTTTTTATTTTTTTAATCTTTTTTGGATATGCATCATGAAAGATTTACATATTTTACCTGGTAACAGCTTGTAATACTTTATATTTTGTTTTAATGCCAAGGTTTTTTCTTGATATTTTAATTTTTAATTTCCTATATTTTATTTTAGATATTTTTGGTGTTGTTATCTCACATTTTTATCATATCTTAAATTGTTTATTTTTTGTAACTTTTTTCTTAAAGTATAAAAGTTGTTAGATAGGGTCAGTTAAGAAATGTCACTTTTGCATTCACTGATTGAATGGGAATTAAATCTAGGTAATTTATAGAAGCAGCTCATCAAAGGGACTCTCATTTAAGGCATTCTCCAATAACGCTTTTCAAATATAGGACCTCTGATTTTAAAACTTCTGTTTGTTTACATTTTTGATAATTTACCATTTAGTTTGGATATTTATTTTTTTCATTTTTTGTTATTATATTAGTTATTGCTGTAGCTTAAATTTTCTTTAACTGCAAAACATTTCACTTGAACTCATAAACTTCTGAATCCTATGTTTAGGGTTTTGATATATTTTATTACTTTCTAATCTTGGTGCTATTAACTTACATTCTGTTGAGTTTTAAATTTGGGTTTACAGCAGAGGTTTTTTGAAAAGTATTAAAACTTATAGGCTAGTGTTAGGAAAAATTATTTTTGTGTTCATTGACAGTATAGGAAATAAATCTACCTAATTAGTAGGGTTAGCTGAAAAAGTGTTGTCATTTAACGTATTCACCCACATTTCTTTTTAATTTCCAGGAGTTCTGAATATACAATTGTGTTTATACTTATTTTTGAATTTTTAATGTGTTGGCTTAGATATTAAAATTATATTATATTTTATTTGTATTGATTTTTGAATTTTTTACCATGTTAGGTTTAGATATTTAAATTATATGATTTTTATCTTATTGCATTCCATTTTTTTCATTTCAAATTTGTTTTTTCTCCAAAATTTTTTTTCTTCACTCTTATTGTTTTTTAAATTCCTGCATCTAAAGTTTCAATATTTATAGTACATATTATTCTTGGTTGTCTTTTCTTACAATTTGTCACATTTCTTTTTGGTTTCACTGCAAAGTTTATTTAAATGTATTAAAGGTTTCTGGCTAGTTTCATTTAGGAAAAATCCCTTTTGAATTTGTTGATTGAATGGGAATTAAATGTAGGTAATTTCTTGGAGGATCTGAAAAAGGGTTTCTTACTTGAGGTATTCACTTATATTCCTCTCTAGTTTCAAATAGGTCTGAGTTTAAAACTTCTTTTTGTATCGATTTTTGAATATTATTACCTTTTTGATTTCAATATTTAATTTTTTTTGCTATCTTATTATATTGCACTTTCTCAAATTTAAATTTTGTTTTACTCCAAGGAGTTTTTTTGAAGTCTTAAATTGTTTAATTCCTACATTTAAGGTTTTGATAGCTATAGTACATTTTAATCTTGGTAATATTTTCTTAAATTTTGTCGTATGTTAAATCTGGTGTTACTTCAGTGGGTATTGTCTGAATGTATTAAATATTTTAGGATAATTTCAATAAGGAATCATCCATTTTGCATTTGTCGATTGCATAATAATTATATCTATGCAATTAGTGGGAGGCACTCAGTAAGAATTTTCTTATTTCATGTATTCATTTACATTCCTATTCAGATACAAAAGCTCTAACTTGAAGATTATGGTTTGCATTAAATTCTGTATTTTCTACTTTTAAGGTTTGAATATTTCATTACTCTTTCATTTTTTAACTATTACCTCCCAGTTTTATTTAAAAATTTACTGTACCAAAAAGTTGTTTTTTCTTAACATATTGAACTGTAGTTACTAGACCTTTTTAAGAAACATTCTTTCTCTATCTCTGATTAAGTAGAAAATAGAGATCTATATTTAGAGGGGTTTTTAAACCATGTTCTTATCTAAGGTATTCACCTACTAACCTCTTGGACTATAAGGGCTCTGACTTTAAAAGTACTGTTTGACAAGAAAGACATTTGGATTTTTTGCATTTAAGGAGTAGGTATTTGCATTGTTTTTTTCTTATGTATTTTGATTTTCCTTTTCTGCAAAAGTTGTGTTCATAAAGTCTAAAGAGTTGACTGAGCTGATTAAGAAACAATTTTTTTGTGTTCATTAATTGTATATTAAATAGATCTAACTAATTAGAGGGAGGTACTGAGAATAATTTAAGATATTCACCTGATTCCTCTTCTGTCACATTGGCTGTTTGTATATTTTATAAATCTTTTTGAATATCTGTCATGAAAGGTTTAAATATTTTATCTGGTTATATAACAGTTTGTTATATTTTATAGTTTGTTTTAATGCCAAGTTTTTTCTTGAAGTCTTAAACTTTTGATTTCCTGTATTCAGGGTTTGGATATTTTTATTACCTTTTGATTTTAGCTTTGTTATCTCACATTTTTATGATCTCTTAAATTGATTTTATTGTAATGTTTTCTCTTAAAGTATAAAGGTTGTTAGATAGGATCTGTTAGGAAATGTTCATTTTGCATTGATTGATTTGGAATTAAATCTAGGTAATTTATACAAGCAGCTCTTCAAAGGGACACTCATTTAAGGTATTCACAAATATCGCTTTTCAAATACAAGACCTCTGATTTTAAAACTTCTGCTTGTTTAAATTTTTGATTTTTTTAACCATTTGATTTGGATGTATTTTTTTATTTTTCTCTTTTTATATTAGTCATTCTTGTAGTTTATATTTTCCTTAACTACAAAACATTTCACTTGAACTTATAAACTTCTGATTTCCTACATTTAGGGTTTTCATATATTTTATTACTATATAATATCGGTGCTATTAACTTACATTTTCTTGAGTTTTAAAGTTGGGGTTACAGCAGAGGTTTTTTGAAAAGTATTAAAGGTTATAGGCTAGTGTTAGGAAAAATTCCTTCTGTGTTCATTGACGGAAAAGAAAATAAATCTATCTAATTAGCAAGAGGAGCTGAAAAGTGTCCTTATTTCAGGCATTCACCTTAATTTCTGTTCAATTTCCAAGAGCTCTCTATTTAAAAATTCTGGATGCACTGATTATTGAATTTTTACCTTGTTAATTTGACATATATTTTATTATTTTTTTGTTTGTATTGATTTTTGAATTTTATAACATGTTAGGGTTAGATATTTAAATTATTTTTATCTTATTGAATTAAATTTTTTCCATTAAAAATTTCATTTTACGCCAAAGATTTTTTTACCTGACTCTTAATATTATTCATTCCTGCTTTTAAGGTTTCGATATTTATAGTGCATTGTATTCTTGGTCGTCATTTCTTGCAGTGTGTCACATTTGTATTTGGTTATACTACAAAGGTTATTTAAATGTATTAAAGGTTTCTGGCTAGTTTCATTTAGGACAAATCCCTTTTGACTATGTTGAATGGGAATTAAATCTTGGTAATTTCTGGGAGGAGCTCAAAAAGGAGCTCTAACTTGAGGTATTCATTTACATTCCTCTCTAGTTTCCAATAGGTCTGAGTTTAAAACTTCTTTTTGCTTTGATTTTTGAATATTTCATCTTTTTGATTTCAATATTTAAATTATTTTTTATCTTATTATATTACACTTTCTCAAATTTAAATTTTGTTTTACTCCAAAGAGTTTTTTGTAGTCTTAAATTGTTTAATTCCTACATTTAAGGTTTTGATATGTATATTACATTTTAATCTTGGTAGTTTTTTTTTGTATGTTGAATCTGGTGTTACTGCAAAGAGTTTTCTCTGAATGGATTAAAAATTTTAGGCTAGTTTCAGTTAGGAAACATCCCTTTTGCATTTGTTGATTGAATGGTAATTAAGACTAGCTAATTAGTGGGGGAAGCCTAACTAGAGACTCTTACTTAAGATATACAAATACATTCTTTTAATTTCAAATATTTCAGTGTTCTACTCATTTGTTTGCATTGGTTTTTGCATTTTCTAACTTTTTGGTTATGATATTTTATTTTTTGTATTAGTCATATTACATGTCATTTTGTGGTTAGTTACTTTATGTTTTACTACAAAGCTTTTTTTCTGAAGTCTTTAAAGTAGTTGGCTGTGGTCGGTAAGGAAGCAATCCTTTGCATTCATTAATGAAATTGGATCTACAACTTGCTAATTAGTGGAAGGAGGTGTGAAACACTTGTCTTTCTAAAGTTATATTGAATTTCCATCTTCTGCATTTAGAGCTCTGAGTTTAAATCTGTTGTTTGACTGCATTGATTTTTGGATTGTTTTACATTTAAGATTTGCTTATTTCCATTACTTTTTATTTTGGTCCTCTAAAACTATTGGCAAGGGTCCCTAAGGAAGGATTTTATTTGCATTTGTTGAATGCGTAAGAATTACATCTATGTAATTAGTTGGAGGAATTCAATAAGAGTTTTTTTAATGTATTCATCCACATTTCTATTCAGCTACAAGAGCTCTAAGTAGAAGAATATGATTTGCATGAAATTTTGTATTTTCTGCTGTTAAGGTTTGGAGATTTTATTAGTCTTTCATTTTTGCACTATTACCTCACAGTTTTATTTAACATTTTATTTTACCGAAAAGTTATTTTTTCTTAAAATATTAAACTGCATTTTCTAGGCCTTTTAGGAAACATTGTTTGTCTATCCCTGATTGAGTAGAAATTAGATGTCTCTATTTCGAGGGTTTTTTAAAGCCATGTTCTTATCTATGGTATTCACCTGCATACCTCTTTGGCAAGATGTGCTCTGAGTTTAAAACTGCTGTTTGACTGGAATGACTTTTGGAAATTTTGCATTTAAGGATTAGATATTTCCTTTAGGTTTTTCTTATTATATTATAGTCCTTTGTATTCTGACTTTTTGTTTTACTGAAATGGTTGTGTTCAGAAAGTCTAAAATGTTGGCAGAGGTCATTTAGGAAACACTCTTTTTTTGTTCATTAATTGTATATTAAATAGATCGAACTAAATGGAGCAAGGTACTGAGAAGGATTTAAGAGATTCTACTTATTCCTCTTCTATCACATGACTGCTTTTTATTTTTTTAATCTTTTTTGGATATGCATCATGAAAGATTTACATATTTTACCTGGTAACAGCTTGTAATACTTTATATTTTGTTTTAATGCCAAGGTTTTTTCTTGATATTTTAATTTTTAATTTCCTATATTTTATTTTAGATATTTTTGGTGTTGTTATCTCACATTTTTATCATATCTTAAATTGTTTATTTTTTGTAACTTTTTTCTTAAAGTATAAAAGTTGTTAGATAGGGTCAGTTAAGAAATGTCACTTTTGCATTCACTGATTGAATGGGAATTAAATCTAGGTAATTTATAGAAGCAGCTCATCAAAGGGACTCTCATTTAAGGCATTCTCCAATAACGCTTTTCAAATATAGGACCTCTGATTTTAAAACTTCTGTTTGTTTACATTTTTGATTTTTTACCATTTAGTTTGGATATTTATTTTTTTCATTTTTTGTTATTATATTAGTTATTGCTGTAGCTTAAATTTTCTTTAACTGCAAAACATTTCACTTGAACTCATAAACTTCTGAATCCTATGTTTAGGGTTTTGATATATTTTATTACTTTCTAATCTTGGTGCTATTAACTTACATTCTGTTGAGTTTTAAATTTGGGTTTACAGCAGAGGTTTTTTGAAAAGTATTAAAACTTATAGGCTAGTGTTAGGAAAAATTATTTTTGTGTTCATTGACAGTATAGGAAATAAATCTACCTAATTAGTAGGGTTAGCTGAAAAAGTGTTGTCATTTAACGTATTCACCCACATTTCTTTTTAATTTCCAGGAGTTCTGAATATACAATTGTGTTTATACTTATTTTTGAATTTTTTAATGTGTTGGCTTAGATATTAAAATTATATTATATTTTATTTGTATTGATTTTTGAATTTTTTACCATGTTAGGTTTAGATATTTAAATTATATGATTTTTATCTTATTGCATTCCATTTTTTTCATTTCAAATTTGTTTTTTCTCCAAAAATTTTTTTCTTCACTCTTATTGTTTTTTAAATTCCTGCATCTAAAGTTTCAATATTTATAGTACATATTATTCTTGGTTGTCTTTTCTTACAATTTGTCACATTTCTTTTTGGTTTCACTGCAAAGTTTATTTAAATGTATTAAAGGTTTCTGGCTAGTTTCATTTAGGAAAAATCCCTTTTGAATTTGTTGATTGAATGGGAATTAAATGTAGGTAATTTCTTGGAGGATCTGAAAAAGGGTTTCTTACTTGAGGTATTCACTTATATTCCTCTCTAGTTTCAAATAGGTCTGAGTTTAAAACTTCTTTTTGTATCGATTTTTGAATATTATTACCTTTTTGATTTCAATATTTAATTTTTTGTTGCTATCTTATTATATTGCACTTTCTCAAATTTAAATTTTGTTTTACTCCAAGGAGTTTTTTTGAAGTCTTAAATTGTTTAATTCCTACATTTAAGGTTTTGATAGCTATAGTACATTTTAATCTTGGTAATATTTTCTTAAATTTTGTCGTATGTTAAATCTGGTGTTACTTCAGTGGGTATTGTCTGAATGTATTAAATATTTTAGGATAATTTCAATAAGGAATCATCCATTTTGCATTTGTCGATTGCATAATAATTATATCTATGCAATTAGTGGGAGGCACTCAGTAAGAATTTTCTTATTTCATGTATTCATTTACATTCCTATTCAGATACAAAAGCTCTAACTTGAAGATTATGGTTTGCATTAAATTCTGTATTTTCTACTTTTAAGGTTTGAATATTTCATTACTCTTTCATTTTTAACTATTACCTCCCAGTTTTATTTAAAAATTTACTGTACCAAAAAGTTGTTTTTTCTTAACATATTGAACTGTAGTTACTAGACCTTTTTAAGAAACATTCTTTCTCTATCTCTGATTAAGTATAAAATAGAGATCTATATTTAGAGGGGGTTTTAAACCATGTTCTTATCTAAGGTATTCACCTACTAACCTCTTGGACTATAAGGGCTCTGACTTTAAAAGTACTGTTTGACAAGAAAGACATTTGGATTTTTTGCATTTAAGGAGTAGGTATTTGCATTGTTTTTTTCTTATGTATTTTGATTTTCCTTTTCTGCAAAAGTTGTGTTCATAAAGTCTAAAGAGTTGACTGAGCTGATTAAGAAACAATTTTTTTGTGTTCATTAATTGTATATTAAATAGATCTAACTAATTAGAGGGAGGTACTGAGAATAATTTAAGATATTCACCTGATTCCTCTTCTGTCACATTGGCTGTTTGTATATTTTATAAATCTTTTTGAATATCTGTCATGAAAGGTTTAAATATTTTATCTGGTTATATAACAGTTTGTTATATTTTATAGTTTGTTTTAATGCCAAGTTTTTTCTTGAAGTCTTAAACTTTTGATTTCCTGTATTCAGGGTTTGGATATTTTTATTACCTTTTGATTTTAGCTTTGTTATCTCACATTTTTATGATCTCTTAAATTGATTTTATTGTAATGTTTTCTCTTAAAGTATAAAGGTTGTTAGATAGGATCTGTTAGGAAATGTTCATTTTGCATTGATTGATTTGGAATTAAATCTAGGTAATTTATACAAGCAGCTCTTCAAAGGGACACTCATTTAAGGTATTCACAAATATCGCTTTTCAAATACAAGACCTCTGATTTTAAAACTTCTGCTTGTTTAAATTTTTGATTTTTTTAACCATTTGATTTGGATGTATTTTTTTATTTTTCTCTTTTTATATTAGTCATTCTTGTAGTTTATATTTTCCTTAACTACAAAACATTTCACTTGAACTTATAAACTTCTGATTTCCTACATTTAGGGTTTTCATATATTTTATTACTATATAATATCGGTGCTATTAACTTACATTTTCTTGAGTTTTAAAGTTGGGGTTACAGCAGAGGTTTTTTGAAAAGTATTAAAGGTTATAGGCTAGTGTTAGGAAAAATTCCTTCTGTGTTCATTGACGGAAAAGAAAATAAATCTATCTAATTAGCAAGAGGAGCTGAAAAGTGTCCTTATTTCAGGCATTCACCTTAATTTCTGTTCAATTTCCAAGAGCTCTCTATTTAAAAATTCTGGATGCACTGATTATTGAATTTTTTACCTTGTTAATTTGACATATATTTTATTATTTTTTTGTTTGTATTGATTTTTGAATTTTATAACATGTTAGGGTTAGATATTTAAATTATTTTTATCTTATTGAATTAAATTTTTTTCCATTAAAAATTTCATTTTACGCCAAAGATTTTTTACCTGACTCTTAATATTATTCATTCCTGCTTTTAAGGTTTCGATATTTATAGTGCATTGTATTCTTGGTCGTCATTTCTTGCAGTGTGTCACATTTGTATTTGGTTATACTACAAAGGTTATTTAAATGTATTAAAGGTTTCTGGCTAGTTTCATTTAGGACAAATCCCTTTTGACTATGTTGAATGGGAATTAAATCTTGGTAATTTCTGGGAGGAGCTCAAAAAGGAGCTCTAACTTGAGGTATTCATTTACATTCCTCTCTAGTTTCCAATAGGTCTGAGTTTAAAACTTCTTTTTGCTTTGATTTTTGAATATTTCATCTTTTTGATTTCAATATTTAAATTATTTTTTATCTTATTATATTACACTTTCTCAAATTTAAATTTTGTTTTACTCCAAAGAGTTTTTTGTAGTCTTAAATTGTTTAATTCCTACATTTAAGGTTTTGATATGTATATTACATTTTAATCTTGGTAGTTTTTTTGTATGTTGAATCTGGTGTTACTGCAAAGAGTTTTCTCTGAATGGATTAAAAATTTTAGGCTAGTTTCAGTTAGGAAACATCCCTTTTGCATTTGTTGATTGAATGGTAATTAAGACTAGCTAATTAGTGGGGGAAGCCTAACTAGAGACTCTTACTTAAGATATACAAATACATTCTTTTTAATTTCAAATATTTCAGTGTTCTACTCATTTGTTTGCATTGGTTTTTGCATTTTCTAACTTTTTGGTTATGATATTTTATTTTTTTGTATTAGTCATATTACATGTCATTTTGTGGTTAGTTACTTTATGTTTTACTACAAAGCTTTTTTTCTGAAGTCTTTAAAGTAGTTGGCTGTGGTCGGTAAGGAAGCAATCCTTTGCATTCATTAATGAAATTGGATCTACAACTTGCTAATTAGTGGAAGGAGGTGTGAAACACTTGTCTTTCTAAAGTTATATTGAATTTCCATCTTCTGCATTTAGAGCTCTGAGTTTAAATCTGTTGTTTGACTGCATTGATTTTTGGATTGTTTTACATTTAAGATTTGCTTATTTCCATTACTTTTTATTTTGGTCCTCTAAAACTATTGGCAAGGGTCCCTAAGGAAGGATTTTATTTGCATTTGTTGAATGCGTAAGAATTACATCTATGTAATTAGTTGGAGGAATTCAATAAGAGTTTTTTTAATGTATTCATCCACATTTCTATTCAGCTACAAGAGCTCTAAGTAGAAGAATATGATTTGCATGAAATTTTGTATTTTCTGCTGTTAAGGTTTGGAGATTTTATTAGTCTTTCATTTTTGCACTATTACCTCACAGTTTTATTTAACATTTTATTTTACCGAAAAGTTATTTTTTTTTAAATATTAAACTGCATTTTCTATGCCTTTTAGGAAACATTGTTTATCTATCCCTGATTGAGTAGAAATTAGATGTCTCTATTTTGAGGGTTTTTTAAAGCCATGTTCTTATCTATGGTATTCACCTGCATACCTCTTTGGCAAGATGTGCTCTGAGTTTAAAACTGCTGTTTGACTGGAATGACTTTTGGAAATTTTGCATTTAAGGATTAGATATTTCCTTTAGGTTTTTCTTATTATATTATAGTCCTTTGTATTCTGACTTTTTGTTTTACTGAAATGGTTGTGTTCAGAAAGTCTAAAATGTTGGCAGAGGTCATTTAGGAAACACTCTTTTTTTGTTCATTAATTGTATATTAAATAGATCGAACTAAATGGAGCAAGGTACTGAGAAGGATTTAAGAGATTCTACTTATTCCTCTTCTATCACATGACTGCTTTTTATTTTTTTAATCTTTTTTGGATATGCATCATGAAAGATTTACATATTTTACCTGGTAACAGCTTGTAATACTTTATATTTTGTTTTAATGCCAAGGTTTTTTCTTGATATTTTAATTTTTAATTTCCTATATTTTATTTTAGATATTTTTGGTGTTGTTATCTCACATTTTTATCATATCTTAAATTGTTTATTTTTTGTAACTTTTTTCTTAAAGTATAAAAGTTGTTAGATAGGGTCAGTTAAGAAATGTCACTTTTGCATTCACTGATTGAATGGGAATTAAATCTAGGTAATTTATAGAAGCAGCTCATCAAAGGGACTCTCATTTAAGGCATTCTCCAATAACGCTTTTCAAATATAGGACCTCTGATTTTAAAACTTCTGTTTGTTTACATTTTTGATTTTTTTTACCATTTAGTTTGGATATTTATTTTTTTCATTTTTTGTTATTATATTAGTTATTGCTGTAGCTTAAATTTTCTTTAACTGCAAAACATTTCACTTGAACTCATAAACTTCTGAATCCTATGTTTAGGGTTTTGATATATTTTATTACTTTCTAATCTTGGTGCTATTAACTTACATTCTGTTGAGTTTTAAATTTGGGTTTACAGCAGAGGTTTTTTGAAAAGTATTAAAACTTATAGGCTAGTGTTAGGAAAAATTATTTTTGTGTTCATTGACAGTATAGGAAATAAATCTACCTAATTAGTAGGGTTAGCTGAAAAAGTGTTGTCATTTAACGTATTCACCCACATTTCTTTTTAATTTCCAGGAGTTCTGAATATACAATTGTGTTTATACTTATTTTTGAATTTTTAATGTGTTGGCTTAGACATTAAAATTATATTATTTTTATTTGTATTGATTTTTGAATTTTTTTACCATGTTAGGTTTAAATATTTAAATTATATGATTTTTATCTTATTGCATTCCATTTTTTCCATTTCAAATTTGTTTTTTCTCCAAAATTTTTTTCTTCACTCTTATTGTTTTTTTAAATTCCTGCATCTAAAGTTTCAATATTTATAGTACATATTATTCTTGGTTGTCTTTTCTTACAATTTGTCACATTTCTTTTTGGTTTCACTGCAAAGTTTATTTAAATGTATTAAAGGTTTCTGGCTAGTTTCATTTAGGAAAAATCCCTTTTGAATTTGTTGATTGAATGGGAATTAAATGTAGGTAATTTCTTGGAGGATCTGAAAAAGGGTTTCTTACTTGAGGTATTCACTTATATTCCTCTCTAGTTTCAAATAGGTCTGAGTTTAAAACTTCTTTTTGTATCGATTTTTGAATATTATTACCTTTTTGATTTCAATATTTAATTTTTTTTGCTATCTTATTATATTGCACTTTCTCAAATTTAAATTTTGTTTTACTCCAAGGAGTTTTTTTGAAGTCTTAAATTGTTTAATTCCTACATTTAAGGTTTTGATAGCTATAGTACATTTTAATCTTGGTAATATTTTCTTAAATTTTGTCGTATGTTAAATCTGGTGTTACTTCAGTGGGTATTGTCTGAATGTATTAAATATTTTAGGATAATTTCAATAAGGAATCATCCATTTTGCATTTGTCGATTGCATAATAATTATATCTATGCAATTAGTGGGAGGCACTCAGTAAGAATTTTCTTATTTCATGTATTCATTTACATTCCTATTCAGATACAAAAGCTCTAACTTGAAGATTATGGTTTGCATTAAATTCTGTATTTTCTACTTTTAAGGTTTGAATATTTCATTACTCTTTCATTTTTTAACTATTACCTCCCAGTTTTATTTAAAAATTTACTGTACCAAAAAGTTGTTTTTTCTTAACATATTGAACTGTAGTTACTAGACCTTTTTAAGAAACATTCTTTCTCTATCTCTGATTAAGTAGAAAATAGAGATCTATATTTAGAGGGTTTTTAAACCATGTTCTTATCTAAGGTATTCACCTACTAACCTCTTGGACTATAAGGGCTCTGACTTTAAAAGTACTGTTTGACAAGAAAGACATTTGGATTTTTTGCATTTAAGGAGTAGGTATTTGCATTGTTTTTTTCTTATGTATTTTGATTTTCCTTTTCTGCAAAAGTTGTGTTCATAAAGTCTAAAGAGTTGACTGAGCTGATTAAGAAACAATTTTTTTGTGTTCATTAATTGTATATTAAATAGATCTAACTAATTAGAGGGAGGTACTGAGAATAATTTAAGATATTCACCTGATTCCTCTTCTGTCACATTGGCTGTTTGTATATTTTATAAATCTTTTTGAATATCTGTCATGAAAGGTTTAAATATTTTATCTGGTTATATAACAGTTTGTTATATTTTATAGTTTGTTTTAATGCCAAGTTTTTTCTTGAAGTCTTAAACTTTTGATTTCCTGTATTCAGGGTTTGGATATTTTTATTACCTTTTGATTTTAGCTTTGTTATCTCACATTTTTATGATCTCTTAAATTGATTTTATTGTAATGTTTTCTCTTAAAGTATAAAGGTTGTTAGATAGGATCTGTTAGGAAATGTTCATTTTGCATTGATTGATTTGGAATTAAATCTAGGTAATTTATACAAGCAGCTCTTCAAAGGGACACTCATTTAAGGTATTCACAAATATCACTTTTCAAATACAAGACCTCTGATTTTAAAACTTCTGCTTGTTTAAATTTTTGATTTTTTTAACCATTTGATTTGGATGTATTTTTTTTTATTTTTCTCTTTTTATATTAGTCATTCTTGTAGTTTATATTTTCCTTAACTACAAAACATTTCACTTGAACTTATAAACTTCTGATTTCCTACATTTAGGGTTTTCATATATTTTATTACTATATAATATCGGTGCTATTAACTTACATTTTCTTGAGTTTTAAAGTTGGGGTTACAGCAGAGGTTTTTTGAAAAGTATTAAAGGTTATAGGCTAGTGTTAGGAAAAATTCCTTCTGTGTTCATTGACGGAAAAGAAAATAAATCTATCTAATTAGCAAGAGGAGCTGAAAAGTGTCCTTATTTCAGGCATTCACCTTAATTTCTGTTCAATTTCCAAGAGCTCTCTATTTAAAAATTCTGGATGCACTGATTATTGAATTTTTTACCTTGTTAATTTGACATATATTTTATTATTTTTTTGTTTGTATTGATTTTTGAATTTTATAACATGTTAGGGTTAGATATTTAAATTATTTTTATCTTATTGAATTAAATTTTTTTCCATTAAAAATTTCATTTTACGCCAAAGATTTTTTACCTGACTCTTAATATTATTCATTCCTGCTTTTAAGGTTTCGATATTTATAGTGCATTGTATTCTTGGTCGTCATTTCTTGCAGTGTGTCACATTTGTATTTGGTTATACTACAAAGGTTATTTAAATGTATTAAAGGTTTCTGGCTAGTTTCATTTAGGACAAATCCCTTTTGACTATGTTGAATGGGAATTAAATCTTGGTAATTTCTGGGAGGAGCTCAAAAAGGAGCTCTAACTTGAGGTATTCATTTACATTCCTCTCTAGTTTCCAATAGGTCTGAGTTTAAAACTTCTTTTTGCTTTGATTTTTGAATATTTCATCTTTTTGATTTCAATATTTAAATTATTTTTTATCTTATTATATTACACTTTCTCAAATTTAAATTTTGTTTTACTCCAAAGAGTTTTTTGTAGTCTTAAATTGTTTAATTCCTACATTTAAGGTTTTGATATGTATATTACATTTTAATCTTGGTAGTTTTTTTGTATGTTGAATCTGGTGTTACTGCAAAGAGTTTTCTCTGAATGGATTAAAAATTTTAGGCTAGTTTCAGTTAGGAAACATCCCTTTTGCATTTGTTGATTGAATGGTAATTAAGACTAGCTAATTAGTGGGGGAAGCCTAACTAGAGACTCTTACTTAAGATATACAAATACATTCTTTTTTAATTTCAAATATTTCAGTGTTCTACTCATTTGTTTGCATT
Organism: Protopterus annectens; assembly: GCF_019279795.1. Taxonomy (NCBI): domain Eukaryota; kingdom Metazoa; phylum Chordata; order Ceratodontiformes; family Protopteridae; genus Protopterus; species Protopterus annectens. The sequence goes on from NC_056745.1 coordinate 597,788,784, forward strand.
GGTTTTTGCATTTTCTAACTTTTTGGTTATGATATTTTATTTTTTGTATTAGTCATATTACATGTCATTTTGTGGTTAGTTACTTTATGTTTTACTACAAAGCTTTTTTTTCTGAAGTCTTTAAAGTAGTTGGCTGTGGTCGGTAAGGAAGCAATCCTTTGCATTCATTAATGAAATTGGATCTACAACTTGCTAATTAGTGGAAGGAGGTGTGAAACACTTGTCTTTCTAAAGTTATATTGAATTTCCATCTTCTGCATTTAGAGCTCTGAGTTTAAATCTGTTGTTTGACTGCATTGATTTTTGGATTGTTTTACATTTAAGATTTGCTTATTTCCATTACTTTTTATTTTGGTCCTCTAAAACTATTGGCAAGGGTCCCTAAGGAAGGATTTTATTTGCATTTGTTGAATGCGTAAGAATTACATCTATGTAATTAGTTGGAGGAATTCAATAAGAGTTTTTTTAATGTATTCATCCACATTTCTATTCAGCTACAAGAGCTCTAAGTAGAAGAATATGATTTGCATGAAATTTTGTATTTTCTGCTGTTAAGGTTTGGAGATTTTATTAGTCTTTCATTTTTGCACTATTACCTCACAGTTTTATTTAACATTTTATTTTACCGAAAAGTTATTTTTTCTTAAAATATTAAACTGCATTTTCTAGGCCTTTTAGGAAACATTGTTTGTCTATCCCTGATTGAGTAGAAATTAGATGTCTCTATTTCGAGGGTTTTTTAAAGCCATGTTCTTATCTATGGTATTCACCTGCATACCTCTTTGGCAAGATGTGCTCTGAGTTTAAAACTGCTGTTTGACTGGAATGACTTTTGGAAATTTTGCATTTAAGGATTAGATATTTCCTTTAGGTTTTTCTTATTATATTATAGTCCTTTGTATTCTGACTTTTTGTTTTACTGAAATGGTTGTGTTCAGAAAGTCTAAAATGTTGGCAGAGGTCATTTAGGAAACACTCTTTTTTTGTTCATTAATTGTATATTAAATAGATCGAACTAAATGGAGCAAGGTACTGAGAAGGATTTAAGAGATTCTACTTATTCCTCTTCTATCACATGACTGCTTTTTTTAATCTTTTTTGGATATGCATCATGAAAGATTTACATATTTTACCTGGTAACAGCTTGTAATACTTTATATTTTGTTTTAATGCCAAGGTTTTTTCTTGATATTTTAATTTTTAATTTCCTATATTTTATTTTAGATATTTTTGGTGTTGTTATCTCACATTTTTATCATATCTTAAATTGTTTATTTTTTTGTAACTTTTTTTCTTAAAGTATAAAAGTTGTTAGATAGGGTCAGTTAAGAAATGTCACTTTTGCATTCACTGATTGAATGGGAATTAAATCTAGGTAATTTATAGAAGCAGCTCATCAAAGGGACTCTCATTTAAGGCATTCTCCAATAACGCTTTTCAAATATAGGACCTCTGATTTTAAAACTTCTGTTTGTTTACATTTTTGATTTTTTTTACCATTTAGTTTGGATATTTATTTTTTTCATTTTTTGTTATTATATTAGTTATTGCTGTAGCTTAAATTTTCTTTAACTGCAAAACATTTCACTTGAACTCATAAACTTCTGAATCCTATGTTTAGGGTTTTGATATATTTTATTACTTTCTAATCTTGGTGCTATTAACTTACATTCTGTTGAGTTTTAAATTTGGGTTTACAGCAGAGGTTTTTTGAAAAGTATTAAAACTTATAGGCTAGTGTTAGGAAAAATTATTTTTGTGTTCATTGACAGTATAGGAAATAAATCTACCTAATTAGTAGGGTTAGCTGAAAAAGTGTTGTCATTTAACGTATTCACCCACATTTCTTTTTAATTTCCATGAGTTCTGAATATACAATTGTGTTTATACTTATTTTTGAATTTTTTAATGTGTTGGCTTAGACATTAAAATTATATTATTTTTTATTTGTATTGATTTTTGAATTTTTTACCATGTTAGGTTTAGATATTTAAATTATATGATTTTTATCTTATTGCATTCCATTTTTCCATTTCAAATTTGTTTTTTCTCCAAAAATTTTTTTTCACTCTTATTGTTTTTTTTTAAATTCCTGCATCTAAAGTTTCAATATTTATAGTACATATTATTCTTGGTTGTCTTTTCTTACAATTTGTCACATTTCTTTTTGGTTTCACTGCAAAGTTTATTTAAATGTATTAAAGGTTTCTGGCTAGTTTCATTTAGGAAAAATCCCTTTTGAATTTGTTGATTGAATGGGAATTAAATGTAGGTAATTTCTTGGAGGATCTGAAAAAGGGTTTCTTACTTGAGGTATTCACTTATATTCCTCTCTAGTTTCAAATAGGTCTGAGTTTAAAACTTCTTTTTGTATCGATTTTTGAATATTATTACCTTTTTGATTTCAATATTTAATTTTTTGTTGCTATCTTATTATATTGCACTTTCTCAAATTTAAATTTTGTTTTTGAAGTCTTAAATTGTTTAATTCCTACATTTAAGGTTTTGATAGCTATAGTACATTTTAATCTTGGTAATATTTTCTTAAATTTTGTCGTATGTTAAATCTGGTGTTACTTCAGTGGGTATTGTCTGAATGTATTAAATATTTTAGGATAATTTCAATAAGGAATCATCCATTTTGCATTTGTCGATTGCATAATAATTATATCTATGCAATTAGTGGGAGGCACTCAGTAAGAATTTTCTTATTTCATGTATTCATTTACATTCCTATTCAGATACAAAAGCTCTAACTTGAAGATTATGGTTTGCATTAAATTCTGTATTTTCTACTTTTAAGGTTTGAATATTTCATTACTCTTTCATTTTTTAACTATTACCTCCCAGTTTTATTTAAAAATTTACTGTACCAAAAAGTTGTTTTTTCTTAACATATTGAACTGTAGTTACTAGACCTTTTTAAGAAACATTCTTTCTCTATCTCTGATTAAGTAGAAAATAGAGATCTATATTTAGAGGGTTTTAAACCATGTTCTTATCTAAGGTATTCACCTACTAACCTCTTGGACTATAAGGGCTCTGACTTTAAAAGTACTGTTTGACAAGAAAGACATTTGGATTTTTTGCATTTAAGGAGTAGGTATTTGCATTGTTTTTTTCTTATGTATTTTGATTTTCCTTTTCTGCAAAAGTTGTGTTCATAAAGTCTAAAGAGTTGACTGAGCTGATTAAGAAACAATTTTTTTGTGTTCATTAATTGTATATTAAATAGATCTAACTAATTAGAGGGAGGTACTGAGAATAATTTAAGATATTCACCTGATTCCTCTTCTGTCACATTGGCTGTTTGTATATTTTATAAATCTTTTTGAATATCTGTCATGAAAGGTTTAAATATTTTATCTGGTTATATAACAGTTTGTTATATTTTATAGTTTGTTTTAATGCCAAGTTTTTTCTTGAAGTCTTAAACTTTTGATTTCCTGTATTCAGGGTTTGGATATGTTTATTACCTTTTGATTTTGGCTTTGTTATCTCACATTTTTATGATCTCTTAAATTGATTTTATTGTAATGTTTTCTCTTAAAGTATAAAGGTTGTTAGATAGGATCTGTTAGGAAATGTTCATTTTGCATTGATTGATTTGGAATTAAATCTAGGTAATTTATACAAGCAGCTCTTCAAAGGGACACTCATTTAAGGTATTCACAAATATCGCTTTTCAAATACAAGACCTCTGATTTTAAAACTTCTGCTTGTTTAAATTTTTGATTTTTTTAACCATTTGATTTGGATGTATTTTTTTTTTCTCTTTTTATTTTAGTCATTCTTGTAGTTTATATTTTCCTTAACTACAAAACATTTCACTTGAACTTATAAACTTCTGATTTCCTACATTTAGGGTTTTCATATATTTTATTACTATATAATATCGGTGCTATTAACTTACATTTTCTTGAGTTTTAAAGTTGGGGTTACAGCAGAGGTTTTTTTGAAAAGTATTAAAGGTTATAGGCTAGTGTTAGGAAAAATTCCTTCTGTGTTCATTGATGGAAAAGAAAATAAATCTATCTAATTAGCAAGAGGAGCTGAAAAGTGTCCTTATTTCAGGCATTCACCTTAATTTCTGTTCAATTTCCAAGAGCTCTCTATTTAAAAATTCTGGATGCACTGATTATTGAATTTTTTACCTTGTTAATTTGACATATATTTTATTATTTTTTTGTTTGTATTGATTTTTGAATTTTATAACATGTTAGGGTTAGATATTTAAATTATTTTTATCTTATTGAATTAAATTTTTTTCCATTAAAAATTTCATTTTACGCCAAAGATTTTTTTACCTGACTCCTAATATTATTCATTCCTGCTTTTAAGGTTTTGATATTTATAGTGCATTGTATTCTTGGTCGTCATTTCTTGCAGTGTGTCACATTTGTATTTGGTTATACTACAAAGGTTATTTAAATGTATTAAAGGTTTCTGGCTAGTTTCATTTAGGACAAATCCCTTTTGACTATGTTGAATGGGAATTAAATCTTGGTAATTTCTGGGAGGAGCTCAAAAAGGAGCTCTAACTTGAGGTATTCATTTACATTCCTCTCTAGTTTCCAATAGGTCTGAGTTTAAAACTTCTTTTTGCTTTGATTTTTGAATATTTCATCTTTTTGATTTCAATATTTAAATTATTTTTTATCTTATTATATTACACTTTCTCAAATTTAAATTTTGTTTTACTCCAAAGAGTTTTTTGTAGTCTTAAATTGTTTAATTCCTACATTTAAGGTTTTGATATGTATATTACATTTTAATCTTGGTAGTTTTTTTTTGTATGTTGAATCTGGTGTTACTGCAAAGAGTTTTCTCTGAATGGATTAAAAATTTTAGGCTAGTTTCAGTTAGGAAACATCCCTTTTGCATTTGTTGATTGAATGGTAATTAAGACTAGCTAATTAGTGGGGGAAGCCTAACTAGAGACTCTTACTTAAGATATACAAATACATTCTTTTTAATTTCAAATATTTCAGTGTTCTACTCATTTGTTTGCATTGGTTTTTGCATTTTCTAACTTTTTGGTTATGATATTTTATTTTTTTGTATTAGTCATATTACATGTCATTTTGTGGTTAGTTACTTTATGTTTTACTACAAAGCTTTTTTTCTGAAGTCTTTAAAGTAGTTGGCTGTGGTCGGTAAGGAAGCAATCCTTTGCATTCATTAATGAAATTGGATCTACAACTTGCTAATTAGTGGAAGGAGGTGTGAAACACTTGTCTTTCTAAAGTTATATTGAATTTCCATCTTCTGCATTTAGAGCTCTGAGTTTAAATCTGTTGTTTGACTGCATTGATTTTTGGATTGTTTTACATTTAAGATTTGCTTATTTCCATTACTTTTTATTTTGGTCCTCTAAAACTATTGGCAAGGGTCCCTAAGGAAGGATTTTATTTGCATTTGTTGAATGCATAAGAATTACATCTATGTAATTAGTTGGAGGAATTCAATAAGAGTTTTTTTAATGTATTCATCCACATTTCTATTCAGCTACAAGAGCTCTAAGTAGAAGAATATGATTTGCATGAAATTTTGTATTTTCTGCTGTTAAGGTTTGGAGATTTTATTAGTCTTTCATTTTTGCACTATTACCTCACAGTTTTATTTAACATTTTATTTTACCGAAAAGTTATTTTTTTTTAAATATTAAACTGCATTTTCTAGGCCTTTTAGGAAACATTGTTTGTCTATCCCTGATTGAGTAGAAATTAGATGTCTCTATTTCGAGGGTTTTTTAAAGCCATGTTCTTATCTATGGTATTCACCTGCATACCTCTTTGGCAAGATGTGCTCTGAGTTTAAAACTGCTGTTTGACTGGAATGACTTTTGGAAATTTTGCATTTAAGGATTAGATATTTCCTTTAGTTTTTTTCTTATTATATTATAGTCCTTTGTATTCTGACTTTTTGTTTTACTGAAATGGTTGTGTTCAGAAAGTCTAAAATGTTGGCAGAGGTCATTTAGGAAACACTCTTTTTTTGTTCATTAATTGTATATTAAATAGATCAAACTAAATGGAGCAAGGTACTGAGAAGGATTTAAGAGATTCTACTTATTCCTCTTCTATCACATGACTGCTTTTTTATTTTTTTTTAATCTTTTTTGGATATGCATCATGAAAGATTTACATATTTTACCTGGTAACAGCTTGTAATACTTTATATTTTGTTTTAATGCCAAGGTTTTTTCTTGATATTTTAATTTTTAATTTCCTATATTTTATTTTAGATATTTTTGGTGTTGTTATCTCACATTTTTATCATATCTTAAATTGTTTATTTTTTGTAACTTTTTTTCTTAAAGTATAAAAGTTGTTAGATAGGGTCAGTTAAGAAATGTCACTTTTGCATTCACTGATTGAATGGGAATTAAATCTAGGTAATTTATAGAAGCAGCTCATCAAAGGGACTCTCATTTAAGGCATTCTCCAATAACGCTTTTCAAATATAGGACCTCTGATTTTAAAACTTCTGTTTGTTTACATTTTTGATTTTTTTTTACCATTTAGTTTGGATATTTATTTTTTTCATTTTTTGTTATTATATTAGTTATTGCTGTAGCTTAAATTTTCTTTAACTGCAAAACATTTCACTTGAACTCATAAACTTCTGAATCCTATGTTTAGGGTTTTGATATATTTTATTACTTTCTAATCTTGGTGCTATTAACTTACATTCTGTTGAGTTTTAAATTTGGGTTTACAGCAGAGGTTTTTTGAAAAGTATTAAAACTTATAGGCTAGTGTTAGGAAAAATTATTTTTGTGTTCATTGACAGTATAGGAAATAAATCTACCTAATTAGTAGGGTTAGCTGAAAAAGTGTTGTCATTTAACGTATTCACCCACATTTCTTTTTAATTTCCAGGAGTTCTGAATATACAATTGTGTTTATACTTATTTTTGAATTTTTTAATGTGTTGGCTTAGATATTAAAATTATATTATATTTTATTTGTATTGATTTTTGAATTTTTTACCATGTTAGGTTTAGATATTTAAATTATATGATTTTTATCTTATTGCATTCCATTTTTCCATTTCAAATTTGTTTTTTCTCCAAATTTTTTTTCTTCACTCTTATTGTTTTTTAAATTCCTGCATCTAAAGTTTCAATATTTATAGTACATATTATTCTTGGTTGTCTTTTCTTACAATTTGTCACATTTCTTTTTGGTTTCACTGCAAAGTTTATTTAAATGTATTAAAGGTTTCTGGCTAGTTTCATTTAGGAAAAATCCCTTTTGAATTTGTTGATTGAATGGGAATTAAATGTAGGTAATTTCTTGGAGGATCTGAAAAAGGGTTTCTTACTTGAGGTATTCACTTATATTCCTCTCTAATTTCAAATAGGTCTGAGTTTAAAACTTCTTTTTGTATCGATTTTTGAATATTATTACCTTTTTGATTTCAATATTTAATTTTTTGTTGTTATCTTATTATATTGCACTTTCTCAAATTTAAATTTTGTTTTACTCCAAGGAGTTTTTTTGAAGTCTTAAATTGTTTAATTCCTACATTTAAGGTTTTGATAGCTATAGTACATTAATGTTTTACAGGGATGTGAAAGCCAAGCAATGTAGGTATATTTAATTGTTTTTTCTAATGGAGGCTAGACTGGTGAGAGTATCAAGAAATATGAATTACATTTTAGGACTGCATTGTCTAGAGGTAAAGAGTAGAGGCTAGACCAGTTAATAGCTTTAAAAATATTGGTGACAACGTCTGGGTTAAAGTTGATAAGATTATGGCATTCCTTAATATTTTAATGGTTTGCTAGTTTCTGAACATAGGCAGGATGGTAGTCACTGAGGAAGTATGGGATGGTTTTGGAAGAACATTATAGACTAGGGTTTGAGTCTAGGATCCCGTCAAGTATGGAACCAGTGCTACCGCCTCTTTTGGGATGAGTATGGGAGAACATAAGTTGTGCAAAACCATATAGGTTCATACTAGTGGAGGGAAAATCTGATGTCAAGAGATGCCAGTCAGAACTGGAGTCCCGGAGGGATCCGTCTTTGGACTGCTCCTTTTTGGCATTTGCTTCTCAGAAGTCAAGGCCAATGTCAGTGGTCTCTGGCTGACTAAATTTGCAGATGATTGCAATTTAGGAGCTGTCATTGAATCTCACACTAACACAAATGTTCTCCAGGAGGGGCTGACACAGGCAAACAATTGGTGTCAGAGCCATGGACTAAAATCTAATGCAAAGAAATGCACAATAGTATCCTTTGGGAAGTCATCCATCCCTGGTAACTATCATATTGACAACACACCCCTTAGAGATGACTCAGTAGTCAGGGACTTAGGGACCCATATAGATAGTACTCTAGCCTTTGACCATCACATGTCTACAGTGGTGAGAAAATAATTCTTTGTTATGCAACTTATAAACAAAAGTTTGTCTTCTAAGTCAAAGGAAGTCACTGTTCCACTGTATTCGGCATTAATCAGACCAATCATTGAGTACAATGCCTCCTTTGGTATGCACCTAACCAGGTATATCCAACAATTGGAATATCTACAGAGGTTCCTCACTAAAAGAATACAGGGTGTAAGTAAAATGTCCTATTCAGACCTCTTCAAGACCTATCCTTGTATTCTGCCTCTTACAGGCTTTTGAGGGGAGATCTATGCCTGGCATACAGGGCATTGTCAGATCCCAGTCTAATGGACCCCCTACATATCCACAAAACAAACAGCACCAGAATTACCCATTCTAAAGACTTAAACGTTGTCTGTGATATAAATAGGACCTGCTGGAGAGATAGGTATGTATCCCAGAGACTACCCCATCTATGGAACAGGCTCCCTATCCATGTGAAGCATAGTTCCTCCCTAACCCAATTCAAGTGCAACTTGGACAGTTGGATGGGAAAATGTAAATTCATCCCTGGTTTGACATCTATGTCTCTAATGGGCACAGGCAACCTGTAAATGATTCATCTTCTTGGCCCATGCTTACACTTATCAAGGGTATCAGAACTTGCCAGAAATTTGAGATGCATGGCTAGGCTTAAAAAGGCCCTTGTGGTTGTTAGCCGAGTAAACACCTATGAACCTATGAAGTAAAGACCTTCCCTACATTGTAACTGTTTTGTTAGGTAAGTCCTGGATTATTGCAGGGAAATTTCACTGTAGCTGGTATTACCCTGCTTTAGAATGAGTACAATTGTCCCCTTTTACCTTATGATATGAATACTGAGGTATCTTAGGAATAGTTTCCACACCTGGCTTCCTTCCTACTGGAGCCCATTTATTTGTTACTCTACTGCTGTACCATAGACACTCTCCTGTTTGTCTCTCAATTGCATGGCTAGTGAATTACTATTGCTCTTCTTGTTGCTGTCTGTCCCATCTGCTACATATATCTAATGTGTAAATCCCTGTCTACTTTTTCCCATATGGGCTGGCTTAGTTCTCTCTTGCTTAGCACCCTCATACTGCTATATGATACCCTAGCCTTTTCTATCTCCTACTGATACTATCTTCCTTGTTTTTCATGTTAATATTTCTTTTTACTGATCTTGACTGATTGTTTTCCTGCAGGACTCCATTTGATCCCACTCTGCATTACCTCGCTATGCAAAGCTTCACTTCATTCCTCAACCTACCCCCATTTCTTTATGCTGGGCCTACCTCTCCCTGTCCAAATTCCAACCTATAACAGGACACATTCACTCCACCCACCAGCTACAACATAACCATCTGACAAATAACCACTCAAGCTGTCACCCCTCCCAACCACAGAAATTTACATCTATCTCATTTGCTTTTCTTACCATTACATTCACTTATATTTAATTCTTAGTGCACTTAGTTATCTTATGCTCCTTATACCTGTGACTGACTTCAAATATCATCGGTATTTCCTCCATTTCCTTTATCATTATTTTATAATTAGAATTAACTAATAAGACACATCTGTGCCAGATACTTCTCCTTATTTACTCCACTTCTGCCTCCCTCCACTTCATACTACTTGCTATACCTTGCATTTTTCCTCTTCTCTATAAACATTGACATGTCAGACGTTTCTCCAAGTATCATGTCTCTTTCTGCTGACAAACTATCATTATTTACTTTCACCTTTATACACCTCTGCTACTGCAGTTTACTCAGTACACTAAGAAATCAAGAGTAGCTATACCAATTTATCTCCATGCCTTTTTAGTCTCTCACCTTGTCTTTATTTTAAGCATTAAACACTTTACTATCACCACACGTCCCCTCTAAATCAATACCTACCTCTCAAAAATCCCACATGTAATGATGTCTTCCCCAACCCAGTCCCTGCAAATATACTAATTATTCTAAATGGTGAATAACCACCCCTACAAAATTATGACATAACTAACCCCTTTTCCCACCACTATCTGAAATTATACCTTTTCCAGCTGTAGTGTCTTACTATTAATCCACCACTTTATCTGTACTAGTAAAACTAGCGCATTAAACCCCTCACCCCATCATTATCTCATGAGTCTTCTAAAAATATTGAACGTTGCCACTATCAACCTCAATAACATGTGCAACAAAATTATAGAAATACATGCCTGAATATCACAGCATAGCCCTGGTATTCTTTCCATCACAGAAATCTGGCTTAAGCCTAACATTAAAGATTCTGCAATACACCCTCTAGGCTACAGTATTATCAGAGCTTATAGGCCTCACAAAGAAGCAGGTGGGGTAGCCTTAATTTATTTAAGTTCATACAATCTCTCTTTCTCTCTCGCTATTCACACAACATTCCAAAATTCCAAAATGACAAAATACTTGTATCACTGCTAAAGCTTAACAGAGAAATCAGCTATGATTTGTTATAGCAATAACCCATGCCTGGGTGTGGGTAATGCTGGATTTACCCACAGTTGGTGTGGTTTCACCCTCATGACCAAACAAAGCCAACCGTGGATAAATCCAGCATTACCCACACCCAGAAGTGGGTTATTGATATTATACAATGACATTATTTAAGAAAAAAAATTAATTTTCTTAAATAATGGCATTGTATAATGCCTCCTTGCTGCCCTTCCGCAGCTGTCTGGTATTCTGTGGCAGTTCTGATGTACTGCGCATGCTTATGCCTATGCAGTACATCAGAGCTGTGGGCAAAAGCAACGGAGAAAGCAAGATCTCTGTTGCTTTATACAAACTGTTTCACTATGTTAAATGGGTTTAACATAGTGAGACAGCTTTAAAAAAAGCAACAGAGCCGTTGCTTTTTTTAAAGCTGTCTTGCTATGTTAAACCCATTTAACATAGCAAAACAGTTTGTAAAAAGAAACTGTTTCGCTATGTTAAATGGGTTTAACATAGCGAGACAGCTTTAAAAAAAGCAACAGAGCCATTGCATTTTTTAAAGCTGTCTCGCTATGTTAAACCCATTTAACATAGCAAAACAGTTTGTAAAAAGCAACGGAGAAAGCAAGATCTCCATTGCTTTTGCAAACTGCCTCGCTATGTTAAACGAGTTTAACATAGCGAGACAGCATTAAAAAAAGCAACGGAGAATCTCCATTGCTTTTTTTAATGCTGTCTCGCTATGTTAAATGAGTTTAACATAGCAAGACAGTGTGAAGCAATGGAGATCTTGCATTCTCCGTTGCTGTAAAAAAAACAAAAGATTTATAGTAATGGAAAAAGTCCAGGTGACCGGACCTTTTTCCATTACTATAACTCTGATTTACAATGTGCACCCTGACCAATCAGCGTGCATGTTTTTTGAATATTAGTGGGGGTCATTGTATAATATAGTATTTATTCCACCTGGAAGTAATATAACAACTTTAGAAGAAATAATTTCCTAGAATACTAATAATATACCTTATGAAATAATCATACTAGGGGATGTAAATATTACTGCCAAAACCTTACGTCATACTTTCCCTCAGGTAGTATAAATCTTTATGATTGCACACAGCTTATGAAAACATATGCTAGATTTAATAATACAAGGTGTGATTCTGGACTAAATACTGGTCTTTGACCCTAGTGAATTTACAACTTCTGGAACTTATCCAAACTCACTTAGTGACAACCTTACAGGCCATACTCAGAATTACCACTCACCAACCTCTACCTCTCCTTAACTTAAAACATCCTGAAACCTTTCATCAATACAGTAAAGGCCTTTAATTGGTCTGCACCAAAAACTCTTCAACAAATTATGAGGCATAGCACTTTTAATATCATATTCTTAATTACTTTAAACAACCATGCCTCACTCAGGAAAAAAAGTGAAAATTAACAACATACCATGGCTCACTAGCCAGCCAAAAACTATGGCGAACAAAGACAAAGCTCGAAAAGAATGGCTTAAACTTAAAACTCCCTATAACTTGCACCTTTATAGAGAATTGTGCAATCTGAGTAAAAAACAAGTTAACCTAGATAAAAAAACAACATTACAGCCATCTACAATTTCAACACTAAAATGACGCCTCCAAAATTCTGGACATTGATGCATAACCTGTTACATCTGAGCTCAAACAAGGAACCCAATTCTTTTCATAATAGCTATCCTCTAGAAAATGCTACCTCATTTAATACCTACTTCAGATAGAGCATTGCCTCCCTAGCTAAAAACTCTCCACCCGTATCCAGTTCTTCTACCATCCTCACTATAACATCCAATCCTGGTAATTCTGTGAAGAAGAGGTTAAACCAAAGCCAACATTCTCCATACACCATACACACTACCACTTCCTTTAATTCCCTCCCCAGCATCCTCACATGAATATAGTTAGCCCTCTATAGCCTATAGCAGCTTCCATTTAGGACATGTCTGCAAATCAATGTAAAAAAAATTCTGCTTAAGCTCAGACCTTGCTCCTCTGCAGCTGACAACTTCCCTCCTAAATGCATGACGATAGCTGCTGATTCTATAGCATTCTATTCTATAGCATGCCCAGTCTTTATCCTTATCAATAGAGCAATAGCTGAATCCTATGTACCCTTACTAGGGAAAAACATCTATAGTAAGTAAAGGTGGCTTCCCAGCTGATGCCTCTAAATTTCAGCCTATTGCAATAAAATCACCTCTCTCAAAAATTATTGAAAGATGCATTCACAAGCAACTCCTCTACTGTCTTTAACAAAAGCAGCTCTTAACATCAACGTATCACGGTTTCTGCCCAACAGGCAGTATAACTACTGCCCTCCTGTCATTCCTTGATACCATAAACAAATATAGGGACTCAGATAAAGTTATTTCTTATTTCTTGACCTGTCAAAAGCCTTTGATACATTATCTCATCCCAAACTCATGTATAATCTGTCTCAACTTGGACTACCCCCTTCTTCATTACTGTGGTTCAATTGCTTTATAACTGACAGGTCCTAGTCTGTAATATAGTAGAATACTCCCTCTACCTACCTGCAAGCCTCCACTGGTATACCCCAAGGCTCGATTCATGGTCGCGTCCTCTTTAATTTCTTTATCAATGGCTTTTATACCTCCATAGGTCCAGTCTCCCTTATGCAATATTCTGATAATTCCATGCTCATATGTACTTCTAATGACCTGCCTCATCTGTTCCATATCACACAAGAAGCTTTTCCTCCTTTGAGAAATGTTTCTATAATACTCAGCTACTACTGAACCCTAAAAAACAAAGTTACTGCTATTTTCCCCAAATCACACATGCTTGATAAAGTAAATTTCAAAATATTCTCACTAAACAAAAGTCAAATTGAAGTAGTCTCACATACAAAACTTCTTGGAGTGATTATAGATGATAACATTAAATTTGACCTGCATGTTGAAAATAACATAAGCAAGACTAACCAAAAATTAGGAATGCTCTATAGGCCTAAAAAACTTCCTTAGCAACACCACCACTGCCTACCTTCTCCCATCTCTCTTATATGATGCACCAATCCTACCTGACCATCAGTCTACAGTTAAAAATAAGCTGGAGGCATGCTATAACATGGTTGCAAAATTTGCCACCAGCAAACAATATCACATCTACCACTGTACTGCCGTTAAGGCTTTGAATTCACTTGAACTGCCTCACCACTCAGACTACACACAGCTTATCTCCACATGCATGACATTATTCACAAAGCCAAAGACTGCCCTACCTTTACTCTTATTCTCCATTCCTACCTCCCTAATAGACTACTTTGATTTAATGAACAACATCTTGTCTGAATATATAAACCCCACAAATCCTCTGGCCAATGTCTGTTCTTGCACTCTGTCATTTCAAAAAGGAATTCTATACCTCTGCAAATCAGATCAACCTATAACCCCCCCAACTTCAAACAACTAAAAAAAGACTACCAAAATAACATTTGGCTGTAATCCTGCACTACTCCAGGTTTAACTAGTCCATCTCTCCTTCCACCCTTAGTGTACTTTGACTATGTTTGGAGAGAAGGAATTAGTTAAATATATTTTTTAGATAAAGGACAAATATATTTTTGCCTAGGCTATATTGTTTAGTCATCTCTGTTGCAAGAAAGGTAGTCAGCATGCTTAATGCCATCTCTATGAACTGCAACTTGTGAATAATTAAACTATTGACAATGTTCTTTTTCATCGTGTTACATCTGTGCAGATATTTGCACTATGTATGTATATGTCCACACTGTATGAACTGAAGTTGAATTTTTACTTAGTTAACATGTTGTTCTGTACTCCATTTTGTAATAACTTTATTTAATTGTAACAATATTATGTCATTGTGGAGCTTTTATCCCTGAGCCTCCACTGAAAATGGCTAACAAAATGAAGAAGGGCACAATGTGCATGACATTATTTGTCAACATAAACAAATAAATATCCTTTTGTCAAGAGAAAGCTCCCTCAATCTGTTGAACTGCAAGGAAACACACAATATGAAATGTATGTATTAACGAAGTACATGTAAGAAAATACAGCTAATTTAGACATGTTAAAAATAATGTTACAGATGTTTGCCATGAATTTTGTTTTCTGAAATGGATAATGAAATAAAAAATGTACAATGTTCTTTATCAGCAAAGTAAATGTAAATTGCTTTGACAGAACCTGATAATTCCATAAAAATCTTATTACATCATGAAAGAGTAATTGAAAAATCATATGTTCATGCCTAACATATAGAACAAAATACAACAAAATAAAAACATTGGATTCATGCAGTCTCTACAATGTACTATTTATAATGACAAAGAAAATAGCATAAGCAAGAGGACCAAAGAAAAATGCAGTAACTCAGTTGGCTATATTTCAAGACAGTGAGCCAGCAATGCAGATGTGAAGCATCAAGGGTATAGTCCTAAGCAACTGAGCAAAAATTCATCAAAAAGATAAAGAGATTATAGGAAGCTCAACATTCAAAATGGAAGCATTATAACATCCTAGCCCTGAATACATGTCAACAGTGGTCTAAAATATGTCCCAACAATGATTGTGTTCATAGTGTACATAATGAAAGAGAAAAACAATACTACTTTTATAAACACATAGAAGTACAAAAACATAATTTCCCTAACAACATAAACAGCTAAAATAATTTTTAAGTAGAGGCCATCCACACCCCAAATGTGGAATATGTGTTGCCACATGCCTCAATTTATATATATTCCTTCCTACATGTAATGTCACCTCAGAGAAAAGAAAAATTCCATTAACTAAATTGCAGTTTTGTATTTTTATATATTCAGCAATGTCATTGGCTTCAAGAAATTCAGCAAGAATAGTCCTAAACACAGTTCAATCACAGCCTTACCTTAGGCTATGCCCCTAACGAATGGCGCACTGTTATAGTAAACTCAACAAGAACAGTCCTAAACACAATTCAATCATAGCCTTACCTTAGGCTATGTCCTTAATGAATGGTGCACTGCTATAGTCATCACACTCCATAAAGGGGGAGCAACTACAGATTCTGGGAACTATCACCCCATTAGCCTGATGAGTCTGGTATGCAAAGCTATGGAGCACATTATCGTGGACCTGCTTAACAAAGAAATAGGCACTCTCCAAATCCTTGACCCCGCACAGGTTGGCTTTATCAAGGGGAGATCCTGCCTGCTGAACATGGTTGACTTCCTCAAGACAGTCACCAAGGCTGTGGATGAGGGTAAGGCAGTGCATACAGCCTACCTCGACCTGGCCAAGGCCTTTGATATCATTCCCCACTCAGGTATCATTGATAAACTCATCGAACTAAGCATCAATGTTTACATCACTAGGTGGGTTGCAAATTGGCTCACAGACAGGACCCACAGAGTGAAAGTTGCAGATTCCAAGTCAGACTGTTGACCAGTCATGAGTGGAGTCCCACAGGGCTTGGCCCTGGGCCCTCTCCTGTTTGGCATCTACTTTTCAATAGTCTGGGCCAACACAGAAGGACTCTAGCTGACTGAGTTGACTGATGAATGCAAGTTAGGAGACATTATCAACTGCCCAAGTGATGCAGACATCCTACAAAAGGGCCTCTCTGAGACCAATGACTGGTGTTGGAACCATGGCCTGAAGCTTAATGCCAAAAATTGTGTTATCACCCCCTTTAGAAAAAACTCAGTTCCCACAAATTACCATGTTGATGGGAGCCCACTGAACTCTGAAGGGGCCTTAAGAGATCTGGGCACACAGGTCAACAGCCATCTCACCTTCAACCACAACTTTGCCACTGTGGTCAGAAAGTCTTTCTATGTGACATATTTTATAACCAAAGGTTTTGCATCCAGGAAGAAAGAGGTCATTATCCTTCTCTACTCATCCGTCATTAGACCAATCATTAAATATAATGCCCCATTTGGCATGTACCTGACCAGACACCTACAACAACTGGAGAGGCCACAAAAGTACCTCACAAAAAGATCCTAGGCCTTAAACACATGTCCTACATGGACAGACTCAAGAAATCTCAGCTGTTCTCAGTCTCTTGTCGTCTACTTATAGATGATCTCTGCTTGACTTACAAAGCCATGTGTGATCCAGCCCTACTTGAAATGCTACACCTAAAGAAATCTCAGTCCCTCCACGCCACATGCTCCAGAGATCACAGCCTCATTGCCACAATTAACAGAGCATGCTGGAGTAACAGGTTCATCTCTCAAAGACTGCCCATACTCTGGAATAAGCTTCCCATTCATGTTAAGCAGAGCACCTCGCTGGCTGTCTTCAAGAGAAATCTTGGTATGTGGATGGGTAACAGAAAGTTCACTCCAGGGATCATTCCAGTTGCCCTACTAGATAGGAGCACTGTGAACTAACATCGGGTGGCACAGTGCCTGGGCAATTTATTTGGGCTGGGCTTGTAAAGGCTGCAGGGCCATTAGCCTAGTACACACCTATTAACCTATGAACTATAATGGAAAGATAAACATTTCATTTGCAAATCCAAATGTGCATATAATTAGAACAAAATATCAATGTCAAGGCAAACACCTACTTTGTACAGTCACAAACATACTGTGCTAAAGTATAAAGACCAATAACTCAATAAATAATATTATAAAGTTTGTGCATAACCATAAACGAATACGGAATAATCT
This sequence comes from Protopterus annectens, assembly GCF_019279795.1. Lineage (NCBI taxonomy): Eukaryota > Metazoa > Chordata > Ceratodontiformes > Protopteridae > Protopterus > Protopterus annectens. The sequence continues at coordinate 597,806,298 of NC_056745.1, forward strand.
AGTAAGGGAAGAATATTCATTTGTAACACACAGAAGGTAATTAAGAGGCATCCAGACATGGGGGAGCATATCTATAATGCTGGTCACCAATATATCTCCATTTGGTTAACCACTGATCTGTGAAGCAAAGTCACAGGAACAACCAACAAATGAATTAATGTCACAATATTATAGATACATATCCTTGTAAAGACACCCAAAAGTATATGATGCGTGTACCCACAGATTGTCCATATCATGCAATATTGTGCATATATACCAATGTAAGGTTAAACTCCCAATATTGTTTAAGTCATATTATGCAAAATCAGGCTTTGAAACCACCTGCAGGCATACCAGATCCCAGTGGGTATTGTACTGTAAATTCAAAACACACAGGACTGCTTAGTCACATTTGTCACTTCCCGGTCCTTTCGCTTTATGCCTTGGTGTTCATGGAGCCAGTAGGCACTATTTATTTGTTCAACAATGATGCTATCCCATGAAACTTGATAACCATTGACAAGATCTGTCTATAATGCAATACTTAAATATCCAACAGCAGGAAATAATCTATAAGTACAGTGAGTAAAGAATATGAAATATGTTAATCAGTTTACAGCTCTGAAGTTTAAAATGTATCATTATGCCACATGCTTGCTTGGTGTGATAACAGTAAATCCAAATGTATATCAGTACACTGTTTTCATCAGCCTTAGCCTACACATTTAAATAATGTGTATAATTTAAAGCTATTTATATATGGTTATAGAAAGGTTAAACGAAAAACAGTAGAAATAGATGGACTAATGATCAACCTGGAATTCCATTATGCACCTCAGAACACCAACACTGGGGGGGGGTGAGTGGGTGGAAAAAAATTATAATATGATTAGTTATTCTATCTTACACCTACTGATGATAGACAATGCCACTCTCAAGACTCTGAACTAGATTAGGTGGGTAGTAATGGGTCTATGATTAATTGTCGACTGGAATAACCATCAAATGGCTAATCATCAAAAGCACATCATCAAAAGTCCATCTATCGAATGTGCACTTCACTGAACCTGTGAGACAGGAAAAGTAACTAGTTGGCCAACACTTCCCTGTCTCAAAAATGGCAGTATTTCAAACCCACCCTGGTGGGGGGCTTTGACCCCACACACCCCCAACCCCCTCTAACTATATATATATATATATATATATATATATATATATATATATATATATATATATATATATATATATATATATATATATATATATATATATATATATATATATATATATATATATATATATACCAACTCCAAGATTGGACTACAATGGGGAAAAATGAGATGGGGAAGTGTTGGCCAATTGGTTACTTCCCAGTCTCACGGGTTTGATGAAGTGCACGTTTGATAAATGGACTTTCGATTATGTGCTTTTGATATATTGCCATTTGATGGTTATTCTCCTAGACAATTAACCATAGACCCAGGTAGTAAAAGAATGGATGTCTGAATAAAAGGGAACAAGACATAAGCACCGAAACACTAATAAGGCACAATGACTGTAAATCTGGTGGAGTAAGGGGTATATGCATGTATTACAGTAATATTATTATTTATGACTTTTGGGAAAAGCAGCAGATCAAGGAAGAGTTAGAGAGAAGCAAAAAGAATGGTAGTATTGGTGATATTACACAGGGAAGAATAAAGTGGTGTCACATATAAGCAGATGGCTAAAACACAATGGCATACATGCATAAGCTTTATATTGATATGCTATAGCAGGGATCATAGTAGAGACACAAACACTTACAGAAGGAGGCTACTTAATACTAGGCAGGATATGCCATCAAATATGACACAAAACCATATACAACATGGAAGATATTTTATGAGAGGGACAAAACAGTGCAATGGCAACAAGCAGCACAAAAACAATGCAAGCAAGAGGACTAGAGATCCTTCTACATGTTCTGATTTTAAACAGTCTGGTTCTGTATTATTGTACACAATGAACACCATCATTAGATGGATCTAGTAAGAGCACATGTAAAATCACCTCAATGATCTGTCGCAGTCAATATATAAGACTCAACCACCTCCATCTTACTCTATAAAACTCCTGGGCTTTGTAGGCTCATGTGCAACTGCGGGTAGAGCCACAATGCAAAGCTTGCAGGGCTGATCACATGCACTAGGCCTGACTATTTTAAACTTCTTTAAATATCAATAATTAATGGATTTAGTACATAAAGCATTTTTCTTAATTGCAGTGGTTTCTCGGGGGATTCCTATGCATATGAAATTAGACATAGCCTGCACAGTATAATCTGCTATAGCATAGACTGACAGACAAAAATTGGTTTCTAACTCACCTCAAACACTGCATTCTTTTCCGCACGTCTGCATATTCCAGTATCTCTTCCAGAACTATAAGTGAATATATTTATAGTTAACAACGCAGTGAAGTTCAAAAGGTACACATGATCCTCTCATAATGCATATGGGAATCTTCTTTTATATAACAACACATGCAAACAGCTTTTACCATTTATCTCACACTTGCATATGTAAACTGATATAACTAAAAGGTCTTATGTATCAATGATAATGAACATGAACTTCAGGGAAACGCTGATAGCTATTATTATCAGCACTGCCATTCCATTAACATTTTGTAATGGGTACTATACTGATATTGTCTGCCTTATTAAAGTTATATATAGTACAAGATGAAAAATGCAAAACAAAACCATGTTTACAGTACACTGATAATACTATCTGCATAATGAGCTAAGTGATAAGATTGTGTTCTGTTTATAAATTAAAGTAATCATATCCATAATTCATGCTATTGAAAGAACTGTGGTTAGACTATGGCAACCTATGTCCTTCATTCTTTTAGTTCTTCAGGGTGCTGATGATACCAGTTACCAATGCAGCAATGCAACTCATTGCCAGTGTACATCACAGTATGCAGTCAGAGGTGGCTGCTAAATTCATCTCATGTACAGTGAGGAGGAAAGTAACTCTTCACCCACTGAATAATCAGTGTTCATGACTCCAGAGGAGGAACACCATTAACAGACACTTCTGATGGCCTCAAATCAAACAGCAATAATCCACAGGCTGACAATTTCTGGATTATGGTAGACAGTTATGTGAAACGGACTAATCATGAATGCATCAGATTACCATAGTCAGATACCAAGTTTAGATACTGATGACAGCTAGAAGGGTTAGTCATTAATCTACACTACCATCAACTATTTTATCATTATCTCCTCACCATACACTATATAATTTAATAATAGTTTGATTCTAGAACTCTGTATTAAGAAAAGCTGATTTACTATGCTCGGTGGGCTACAATAAACAAAATATATTAGATAATTGTGTTGGCAATCAGATGCTACACAGTAATATTGTGGAGCCCTTCTTTCAGTAAACAAGATCTCTAATTGGTTGGATTATGTTGTGAGTGCAATTGGTCTTAAAGGTAGGATAAGCAATGAGCACAGCAGCTTAATTAAGATTTATTAAAACCTGTTTCTTGAAGCGATGACCAGTGCAGCACCTTAGAAATGCAAAGAGAGAAAGAAAAAAGGCTTTTCTCCATATACTTCTTTGAAGTGTCCTGAGTAAGAATGCAGATACTTTTAAAGTTTAACAATCTGTGAAAGTTTATTAATTGAAGCAAAGCTGAAGATGAATGATGTTGTCTATACCCACCGTTATTTTCTCTTCACTCTCCCCAAACTATTACAAACAACATTAGCCAGTGGAAATGTTTATTGAATAATTATGTACAGATAACAAACCATGAATTTATTTGCAACCTTTTGTGAATAGTACATCATAAACCTGAATTTAATTTCATACAGAATTTACCATTGATTATCAGTTGCCATCTACCTGCCTGAGCTGTCTAATTCTTCCCAACCAAATGGGTGGCATACATAGTGTCCCCTTGGCTCACTCAACAATGATCTCTTCCCCTTGGTCAAGCAACACCCAACCTGCTATGTCAGGAAAGCAATGAGGGAAGAAAGGGGAATGAGGCATCAAGGTGAACACCCACCAGCAAATTACTAAACCCCCAATGAAACAACTAGATTTTTTTATAACCTTTGTTGAAGAAACAGCTCACATCGTAGATCAAACAAGCCCCAACCAATCTCATTCAAGGAAACATCATCAGAGTGATAAAAATCTGGATCAGGTATGGCGAAATCAGAGTGATCGATTACTGTGCACCCAAGTTGAGCTGCTGCACTGGCCACATGATGGCTTATAAATCCTTGTGTAATCTCGATAGTGGTGTAGTTACATGCACCCCTCCAGGAGAATCATGGAAGAATTGAAGACCAACAAATTAGCAAATTTGGATAAAACTGCTGTAAACAGTCCAGGTCAGCTAGCATCTTTCTTAAAAGATATGTGTAGGAATATAATGCAGATCATTATCACCCAGGTGAACTACCAATGCATATGGCACTCTGTCAATGGCGAATAGTCTTTCTATAGTCAGCAGCAGTTTAAGCCCTAATAAACTGTAGTAGCCTTGCCAAACTACTGGCCAAAATGTTGGATTAAAGCAGAGGTTTAACCCATGGCGGGGATTTAATAAACTCTGTGCAGGAATACTGTACATCCTACAAGGAAGGTACCATGGCTGTGGTTGTGGCTCCCGTTCAGCAATGCACCTTGCATATTAATAAAGGCACACTACTGAGGAAGAGCCATGTAACATGGTTACTGAATCAGTGTAGGGGGTTTGTTACAGTGTCCAGAGATGAGTAACACACCCACTGTACTGTCAAAGTGCTGGATGGCACTGAAATATAAAAGGTAAATATTTTCTTTTCTTTTTTTTGTGTGTGTGTGTGTGTGTGTGTGTGTGTGTGTGTGTGTGTGTGTGTGTGTGTGTGTGTGTGTGTGTGTGTGTGTGTTTGCATGGCATGACACTTCACAATGGACCAGACATCTAAAAATTGAAACTGGATACTTTTAATTTTAACTTCAAAGGTCATGTTTAAGTGGGTTTGCGAGGCACAGAGCAGTGCTCAGCAGTGCTTACACATAGCTGAGAGGTATATAGAAATGCATAGCATTCATCATCATATCCATGTAGCTGAATGGTTAGAGTCATGGCCCTGTGTGCAGTAGGTGCACGGTTTGCATACACTGACAGCTCATTCAACATTTACATCTGATAGCAAAGTTTTTTTTTTTTTTATGTGTGTATTGACATTTGTTAACCGGGTTAGTCTAGCAGGGCCAGAATCCCATCATCAATGGAGATCCGAGGAGAAAAGATCCAGTTACACACAAGTTTACAATACCTAAAATCCAAACTCTAAGATAAAGAAATTAAAATACATAAGGTCAGGAAATACAGAAGTGTAATACATATGCATAATAATACAGTAGTAGTAATGAGCAAATAATTTAATTTTTGTTAACTTTTTTTTAAATCTGATTTGCCCTTTGCTAAGCTCTGCTAAGCACTGCTAAGCCAATCCAAGCAGTGCTTAAACAGGACCCATTTTAGCAATACTTAGCAACATGCAGGTCCGCTTAGCTGGTTTGGGCACTGCTAAGCAAACCCTGTTTACGCAGTCCTCAGCTCAGCTGGTTTGTGCACTGCTAAGCATTACTAAGAATTGCCAGTTTAAGCACAGCTCAGTTGAGCTCAGTGGGTTTGCAAGGTGCTAAATGAAGTGCCACATTTTTAAAAATGGTCCAATTGTGGCAAAGGGTGGGGAAAATAGCCTTTTTAAGTGCAACAGATGGAAATGCGGCCAGTATCTTTTGGAGTTTGATCTTGGCAGAAACTATGGCAGGAGTTGGAGAGGGTACAGTTTGTTACCAAGTGAGCTTTAGGCATATATTAGTCAGTCAATGCTCAGCAGTGGCTCAGTAGCTCAGTGTGATAAATGCTAGGTGTGTTATACATTTTGTCACACACAGACCAGGATTCAAATCTATGGACAAGTATTACTAAATATTAATAGAAACTGTTATGTAATGTTAACAGATGTCCTCACCCACAGGAATTACAGGTAAATAAATGGCTGTAGTAGCTGTTCAAATGGGTTACTAATTTGTGTGTCCAGATGTACCAGAGTGTTAACAACATTGCTCAGCAAGGTAATAAGACTGCAGTAAATAAAAAGTCAACAAGTACAATAGTAATACAAGTTATTAAAACAAATAAAACTGTTTAATCTTGGTAAAGCTATATGCCTGCTGTGTCTGTGTATGTCTGCTGATAGTCTAACCCTATGCCTGCCAAGGATGGCATGATAAGCATAAACTTTCTGTACTGTGCATGATACATTTCTCCTAAGTGTCATGCTGTCATGGACTGTGATCACTGCTGCCAAATCCCTGGGACACAGATTTAACAGCTGCTTGATTTATCTAAATAGCACAGTCACACTACATCTACATCAGTCCACAGTACACCCTGGTAGTTACATATGTTTCCCTGACATATAATAGTCCCCTGTAGTTGTGTAACTGTAGGTGTTACAGCTTGGCCCATACTGTCCCATGCAGAAAGCTTGAGAGGTATGTAGGTGTGACAGAAGCTACAGGGCACTTGTATATGTAAATTAAGGGCAGACCTGTAGAATATATATGAGTTCTGTTGCAAACAATATAGCCTATACTGGTAGTAATGGCATGTATTTTTCTCTCCCCCCACCTCTTATCTGCATCATAATTTATTATTCTTATGCAACAGGTATGGTTTACTTTTAACACATGTTGTTCTCAAAACATTATGTTGGGCCTTGTGTTTTATTATTGTTATGTATTACAATAGTTCATTACTAGCATACCTTGTTGAATTACATATGTTGTTGGCCTTATGCCGTAACTGTTACTGGTATATTGCGACAATACTGACTGTTATACCACTTATTGTTGTGTTCTATATGCTATGCAATCTTATGTTACTGGGTTAACTGGAAGAACCTGGCATGCTTTTGTAACTAATGTTTAAATGTTCTGTTCATTACTAATCTATACACTTTGAAAAGACATCAACATCATAGCTTGATTGGGTAGGCTGGTTCCCATGGATCTATCTACCCTATGTCAACCGGCCATGGCATCAGGTTCAAGCATGTCTCAGACTCAACCTGGAGCTACCCCCTCCACTGGTGCTGTACACACTGTTTCAGGGCATGGGGTCTGTTCCCCACTGGAGTGGGTGCCGAGAGGGAATGGTCACCCAACGTCAGCTACCAGTTATGGTGGGCAGGATTGTCCATCATGGTTTGAATGATTGCCTGTGCCAGATTGAGGGCAGACTGACCAATCTGGAGGGGCAGGCTGGCCCCAAAGCCCAGCCTCCATCACAGCCACCATTGGGGCCATGAAAGAGCAATGGTGACTGCCAGTGTGTGGGGAGCTCAGTCCCACTGCTGTCGTCAGGAAGCACATGGCTCTCCAATTCCACAACACTTTTCCAATTCAAGGTGTTTACCCCCCCCATGTGTCATACACTTTGCCTGTCTGCTGTCTTGTCTGTCTTGTCTGCTTGCAAATACTAACTCTCATACCCAAATTACCTCCCCACATGTACCTATATTCCTTCCCCAACATTCCACTCTCACCTTTAAAAAAGGGCATCTGTCCCACCAAAAAATATCACCCCGTGCATAGCTCTCCATTTTGCCCCCATGTACACTGCCCACAATCAATTATTACAGCAATTAATCAACATAGTTGTATCACCCACACCTCTCTGGGATGTGAGCCTCCAAATTCCAAATTGTTCACAACCTGCACAGCTTTTGCTGTGCAAGAAATGGAGAGCCATGGTCCTTTCCTACACTCATCCTGCACATCCCTACCTGCCTTTCACATTGTTTCCCCCAGCTTACCCCCATTTCAAAACTTTCCTATCGTCCCATTTTTCATTTCTTTTTTGGAAATAGTGCAGGTTTAAGCAGAGCTAATCAGCGTGCCATGCAAATATGCTTAAAGCTGCCTTATTCACCTTCTGTCTTGATGACACTGTTCTGCACATAAGCAAAATGATCAATCCTGCCAAGGCTCAAATACAGGACCCTGTCAACCACAGCATAGTGCATTAGCGCACTAGGCCACTCAGCTCTGAGGAATAGCATGTGTTTCCATATACTTGTCCTATCAGTGATGCACATCAGACAAACCTCAGCCCTGCCAAGTCTCAAACCCAGGACCCTGTCAACTAAAACCTAGTGCATTATGCCCACTAGGCTATTCAGCTGTGAAAAAGCATAGGCGTTTCCATACACATATCCTGAGTATCAGTGATGCACATCAGAAAAAACTTCAGCCTTGCCAAGTCTCAAGCCCGGGATCTTTTCAACTACAGCACAGTGCATTAGCCCACTTGGCCTCTCAGGACTGAAGTACAACATGTGTTTACATACACAGTGAGTACCAGTGACACACTGTTTGTACATATAATAGGAAAAATGACATCATACTTGGGACTGTGATGCAGACACCAAACCAGTACACAGCCAAATAAATGCTGATGGATGTATGTGAGGCCTAGACTGTTGCAGAATGTCCACAGTTGTGCCACCTACTTTTCACAAAAGCTATTTTGTGTGCTGAAGTACTGGCATGTCAGTACAGATTGAGAGTAGAAAATCATGACAGAGAGTTCAGTGTCACACGTCATACTCATCTGAACACATATGTTCATGCCAATCCTGTGGAACAGACTGTATGCATGCACATATGTCTTGCAAATACACCTGCTACAGTATTGACTCAGTAGCTCAATCTGTTCCATTCCTAAGCATGCTTTACATTTTGTCACCCTCAGTCCTTGCATCCATTCCAGTCTGTTGCAAGTCAGGTACATGCTTGTCCAAACAACAAATACATGACAGAGCCCTGCAATTTTAAGCAGAAGTGGTTACTGCTACTGCAGTCACTGCCACCCATATTAGCTTGGCAAAGGCCTGTAGGTTGGGACACACTTCACAAATATGTATAGGCATCATAAATGTGACCTACCACTCTCTGGATGGCACTATTACATAACATATGCACCTGAGGCACATGCCTCACCTGGACTGTTATGGGTACCATCACCCTGGCTATGCTGTAACAACAAAGCTGACACTGCTTCCTCACTCACATATAAAGCTTGCTGCCCCCCCCCCCCAATGTGCTCACAATCCCCAGTATGACTCCTGGCCAGAATGCAGCAGCTGCAGCTTGCAACATATGCAGCAGTATGTTCAGCTATCCGCTACAGAAATACCATACCTTCCAAACTCCTAGAATAGGGGATCCACACAACACCCATACAGAAAGTAGTGGGGGGGGTGAATGATCAAGTGACAGGGACATGAATCCTAGTCTTCCCCTACACATATACACAGCTGATAGACCAGCAGCTACTGCAGCAGCATGCATATTCTGATGTAAATGACGTATAACCCAAACTGACCACACAAAAACCTTTAAGACAGCTTTAAAATCACATTACCTAGATAATTCATCCTGTCCCTGCCACACAAGCAAACCACTCTAGAGATAGCCCTTTAAATAAATATCAGGATGGCGTAAGATAAAAACCATGTCCATGCTGTTCCCTCAGGTGTAACATTTTGTTTCTCTATTTGCATTTAATGACTCCAGATGTAATACTTCATGTAAACACTAATGGAATGTCTAATTATACTATGTTTTGCCTTTTATATATGCAATATTTGCTATATTTATGTTAAAACATTTTGTCAGCATTGTTTTATAATGTATTATCTTTGTAAACTGTGGACCTTTTCTCCCTGGGCCTCCACTGAAAATGGGTTTCTGACCCAGTGGACTTTCCTGGTAAATAAATGTCAATAAATAAAATAAATATAAATAAATGACTGACCTCAACCCACATCAACTCTCAACCTATAAGAGACAAGCTGCTGCCTACAGTAAACAGGTCTGAGACTTTCTTTACAAAACAGACTGCGAGAACATAAGCATTATAATGCAGCATTTCTGCACATAAAGGAGAACAGCACTATACCAGATAGATAATAGAAGTCCCGATGTAATGGGACTAAGATGGGAGGATGCAGTTATGGGAAATAGGGATTACAACAGTAGGTCTGTAGTACATATCTTGGAATAACATGTTGCTGTTAGTCAGCTGTCTGGCACCTACAAGCTTCCTTTTTGGCTCTGTCTGCTGTGACAGAGATCAGAGCTGTGGCCCTCTGAGTCCTTCCAACAATGGTTGGCTCATGTATGAATGCTACTAGAATGTATTTTAAACAATAGTGACAGTAAATACTGGTGGATACAGCTGTCATATCACATGATGTAATGTCAGTCAGCTTCTCTCAGTCTGTGAATGTCACATAGGCATACTCCAAACATTGTGCAGGTGTCCCTGACTGTTCCTGATGTACTCTGGCTACGACACTGTGTACTCCACACACATATCCCATCACTTGAGAGCTATGCCTAGCATACCTTTTGACCCCCTACAGCAGGACAGTAAGCTATAGTCAGTAATAGTGGGGGACACAGGCCCTGCCTCAGTGACAGAGTATACATATTGAGCATACAACGTAAGGGAATGAATACAGCACCAGATATTAATGTACGATAACTGTTTTCTGAGGGGTCTGGCATGTGACAGCCAGGTTACCCACAGTCTGTGAACAAACATTACGTGTTGTCCAACTGTTTGCCACACATTCACATTTGTCTGGCAGAGGGTTCACATATGTCAGGCACATATACACATTCTGCAAACTTCTGTGTACTGCGGATGTTGGACACCTACAGGGAGGATATCCCACAGCATGTTTGCAGTGCTGTCTGTCATTGAGTAACACACATGTTGCTGGATAGTCTGCATACACTTGTAGTACTACTCACCTATTTGTCGGATGGTGGCTGTATGACATAGTAATGAGACATTGCCTATAGGGGACACACTACAGTAGATGGCAGTGATGGGTGTGGAGACATGACAACACAGTCCATCTCAGCAAACAGGGGCATAACCGGTATACCTAGGATCATAGGCAGTTATTAGGCTACTGGCCTTGAGGCCCTCATAAGCCTAGCCCAGAGTTTAGGCAATGTTTATGCAAGTCAGCACCTGATGCCCCAGTCCAACAGGCAACACCTGGCAACAGGGTGTATGGCCTGTTTACCATCCAGTTATCCATGTTTTGCTTAAAAAGGGGTAAAGATGTGGACAGGGTGTCCATTCCACAGCTGGGTGAGTGTGTGGGACACACATCTGACCTGCCAACAAGCCCTGATGATGTCACAGACCAGGTTGAGGGCATGGGTGTGGGTTACTCAAATGGAGCTTGAGTTGCAGATGTGCAGCAGTCCCATCTAGTTGGAGTCCATGATCACCTTGTATGCCACACAGTGGTCACCTCAGAGGAGTCTGTATGAAACCAGGTAAAGAGATGGCCTTTTAGCCTACCTGTGTTTGGTAGATGTTTGAGGCCCTGGTATTCTCCAGTGAGGAAACTCTGTGGTCTCCCCAGCTACTGCATGTGCTTTGCAATGTACATGATGAAAGGGGCATTATACTCAATAATAGACCTTATTATGGAGGAATGCAGGGATTTTATGACTCCCATGTACCTGGATGATATAAACTTACATATGAAATGGGCCATGTAGAAGGTCTTCCTTACAAAGGAATCAACATGGTGGTCAAATGTCATGGTGCCATCACCCTGTGTGCCCATATCCCTCGTGATTGATTGCATTCTTAGGATGTTGTTAGTAATGTGATAATTTGTGGGGATATCACTCTCCCAAAGGGGATGATGCTGCATTTTCTGGTATGCAGCCTGAGGCCATGTGTCTGGCACCACTCATGTTTCTGCATCAGACCCTGTTGGTGGATGTCCACATCAGTAGGGGATTTGTTGACAGCACCCACCATCCACTCTTCTGCAAACATGGTTGGACATAGCCCACTGGTTGTGCCCTGCACCTCAAAAGAGAAAATCACACATAACAGAGGCCCCAAGGCAGAACACTGGGTTACTCCACCAGTTACGGGTCTACTGCTTGAGGTGGCTTCCCCTATATTGAGTAGGTGGGTGCTGTCAGTATGCCAATTTGCTCACCATCTGGAAACATATGGATTTATGCGTAGTTGAGAGCGTATATCTGTTATGGGCAAGTGGGGAATACCGTGAAAGTCTTTGGCTAGGTCAAGGTAGTCAGTGTGTACTGTCTCACCCTCATCCATGGCTTTGGTGACTGTGTCAAAGAAGTCAACCAAATGTAAAAAACATGTTCCTCCCTTGACAAAGCCAAACTATGTGTGATCGAGTGTGTGGAGGTTGCCAAAGTCCTTGTTAAGGAGGTTCATCATGATAATCTGTTACATGGCCTTGCAGATCGGGCTAGTTAGGCTGATGGGTCTATAATGTGCCAGATCAGGAGATGCTCCACATTAGTGTAAAGGGATGACAGTGGGTGTCCTCCACTTGGCTGGGACAAAGGTGGTATTCAGGCTTTGGTTGAATACAGTGCCTAATGGTGCTGCAGTTTCATGCTTTAGGTCATGTAGGATGCATCCTGTGATGTCACTGGGTCCCATGGAGGCTGTATTCCATGACTTTGAGATGCCAATGATGACCTGTTCCCTAGATATAAGGGGAAGGGGGCAGGTACTGGGGATGTTCTGATGTACTGACTGGGGGTGTGTGAAGCTTTCACTGACTCTGTCAGGCAGCAAGTTTGGGATATCTACAGCACTAGTATATCTGGCTTCCCTGACCACCATGTCTGAACAGGTCTGAGTGCTTCCTTTGAGGCTGCAGCCATATGAAAAGAAGGAGATATGACTGTCTGTAGTGGATGTCACCAATGTAGGCTTGGAGTTTGCTTTGCAGGATTTCAGTAGTGATCTTATTTGTTTGTACAGGCTAAGTAGACATTGCTTCACATTAGGCACCTGGTCCTTCTTGGTCTTGGACAGCAATATTTCACTCCTGCTATAGAGTGTATTTATTGCAGATGTCCACCACACAGGTTTACTTATCCCTGCAGAGGATGATGTAGTCCTGTCGGGTATACCTGACTTCATGCGTCTATACAAATACTCGTGTAGTGCTTTGGTGTATTTGTGGATATTGGTGCCAGTTCCTACAGAGGGAGAGGGGGCTGTGAAGCTGTTTATACCATCATTCAGGAGGCTGTAATCAACTTTGGAGATGTTTGTATGTCTGACCATAGTTAGATGGGTATTGTGGGAGATCGTGACTGTAAAAGTGACCACTTTATGGTTGATTTTACCATGGAGGATGATACTATAGGGATGCTGCAGTGGTAACCCATGTTGTCTACTGTCAACTCCCAGAGATCTTCATCTCATGTGTGGGTAGCAACTAGCAGTTCCTATGTGCCTGCAGTGCTAAATTCCATGAATCTCTGGGCATTTGTGTGCTGGCATGAGTTGTTCTTCCAATGTATGTTTGGGTACTCAGAGTTGAATCTTAATACAGTTGAACAGGTCCATATGGGCTTCCTGGCCACATGTGGGGGCCAGTAGCTAGCTATGATTTGAATAGGGGCCTTGGTAATGGTTAACTGCACCTGGAGTGTCTCTTGTGCATCTTACTGTTTGACCAGCCTGGAGGTATTTATGTCTTTCATATATAGTGAAATCCCATGTCCCTTGGCTTTACTGCCCACACCTTGGGGTCTGACTGTATGATAGGATGGGTGACCATGTAAGGCTGGGGTGCTCCCTGCAGCTTTCAACCATGTGTCTGTCAATGCACAGATGTCAGCATTCTCCAGGGTTACCACTGCTTGCAATGGGTGCAGATACATGTTCGGACTCCTAGCATTTATCAGCATGGCCTTCAATTTGGGATTTGTTAACAGTTTCATGTTGTAAGTGTTAACATCACCACTTTTCCTAATAAAGACACTATGGTGATGACAAGAACCATGACCAGAAGCCTGAAGAGCAGGTGAGACAGATGGAGGCCATCTCTGGCAAAGCATCATGATCTGTTGATCATATAATCTCAAGCTGTCAGGTTTTGGATCCCACTGGAATGGAACCTGAAACCAAGCTAATTGTTAAGGTCAATAATTTCCTTATTGCAACATCATTCAAGGTGACAGCAGACTGCTGCTTAAGGCTAGGGACATACCTGCCTGGGACACATACTCAGTGGGCTCAATCATGTGTCATGTCATAAAGTCCAGGGAGGTACATCTGAGATCAGGCACGTCAACATGGACTATGACAGACTCATAACAGTAACTGTTGTTGAGAGACAGCAGTGTGCATGTGATATGGCAGATTCTGGGACCTGACATACAAGTAACTGTGATCTTCTCCATATACAGCCTGGTGAGATGCACATCTGTGTGTCTCACAATGGAATCTGCTATGACTAATATGTTTGATTTATGGTGACACCTTTTATGGCTGTGGGAATCAGGTGTGTGGTTATGCATGGCATGTGGTGTACAGGGCTGTGGACTTCACATGTATTTCTGCCTTAGAGGCCTCCTTTGTTTGGGGATGTTTATGTTGAGGACCTCCACATATGTTAGTGTGTGTTTTGTAGGTGTGGCTGGTGTGTGAGGTGTACTGATGGTGTTGACAACTTTTTTGGTGCCAGACATGCGGGCTTGAGAGGGAGCGAGCATGGACTCTAGGTTCCTAATGTCAGTGCATCTCTCACAAATTGTGTTCCTTGGTGGTGTTTGCAGATGATTGTCCATGTACATGAGGCAGTTGCTACACTGTGTTAAGATGCCCATATTAACCAGACTGACAAGGGAAACTGTAGGACATTGTCCAGCCATATTTGTCAGAATATGAGGGAGGAAGGCCAGGGAGACCAAAGGGGTGGCCTTACAGCCTAGGTGCTTAAAAGAAACATAGGAGGCTTACACTGCCACATACAATGTAGGCAGGTAATAAACAAGCAGTTATAGGTGCAACAAAAAAGATGCAGTTGAACACCTTAGGGAACACACAACAAGTAGCAGGAAACAGTGGGATGAAGAGGGAAATACATGATGTATTGCCACAATGTTGCTGATAGCGACATACATACTGTGGTGAGAGATGGTGGAGTATGATGTGGGAATTAGCAGAGGATAGTGCTGGCAAATGTGTATGTACAGGGTTAGTAGATAATGGAGAGCAATGCATGTGGTCCTGTGACATGTTCCCCTCTTGTCTTTCAGGAGTGATATACATATGGAGGAACCCACCTTTTTCTGCAACTGAGAATTAAGTCATAGTTGACAACCTCAGACTACATCATGCCATCCTGCTGTCGAGGAGTAACCATATGCAGGAACAATGCACTGCACTGTGGGCAGACCTTGTTGCATCAGCAAATCACATCAAGCTACAGGACAGAAACTATGAGCAGGTCCAACAGCAGGCCACCTATATGATAAATGCTGCATGTCAATGGGGTGCAGCTGTGGCCAGGGACTGTGCTGGCACCGGTGGAGGACCTGTAACACAACAACTATTCTCAACCACTGAGGAGTTCCTTGCAAACCTGGGTTCAGCTACCAGCTTGCAAGCATCCATTACCCCATATGTTGTGGAGGTGGGTGGCACAGCTTCCACAGCAGAGGAGCAGTCAGGTAAGCCTCCTGTGGTCATCACTTTAATACTGTAGCAATCATAGTGGCAGCCTCTGCATACCTGTACAAGAATATCAGGTCAATCTGCATTGGAGGGTTTGTAATGCACACATGTGCACACATGCTCAGACTGTCAACAATGTGGACAGTATCACAGTTTGTACTGTAAATGTTGATATACACACATATTATCCTGTGCCTGTACCATATTTGTGTTTGCTGATGATACCTCTCCCCCACAGTTCCATAGGTACAGCTGGTGTAGCCAGAGTCCAACATCCTTTAGCTGGTCAGTGTGAAACTGTTTTGTTATGGCTCATCTATACAATAGGAATGTTAAGGGCTGCCAGTTTACCATGGACACAACTGTTCAACTTAGCCATAGTACAATACTTGTATGTTCAGTTGTGGAGGGGTTCACTGCAGTGTATTGACTTGGTAATCACAGTAGCATATTTGCAGGACCTGTAGCATATTTGTGCATATTTTTGTGAAGGTGTGTACAGTCTATCATACAGGGGGCAATAGTATAGTGGAGACTGGTGCACTGTTTTTAGGTGAAGGTCCATCACATACACTGACATGTTACTTATCTCACAGGTGTATAGTACTGGTAACATTAACTGCAAATAGCTGCACTGGATGTTGTTAAGGGCCTGTATTGTCTGTGTCTGCTGTGGTCTGCTTGTGTGTTATGCATGGGATCAGTAATAAGGTGTGGTATGCATAATGCGGTTGTGGCACCTCACGTGTGTGTGTGTGTGTGTGTGTGTGTGTGTGTGTGTGTGTGTGTGTGTGTGTGTGTGTGTGTGTGTGTGTGTGTGTGTGTGTGTGTGTGTTTGTGGATCAGCAGACATAATAGTGCATGCATTAATGTAGTCATGCTGTCTTCCTCCTCACAGGTGACCATGGGGCTTGGAGTCTGTCCGCTTCACAACTTACTGTCAGTGTCTCATTGGACTCTGATAATGATGGTGGCCATAGTGTGGCACAGGTGGGGTTGTTGAGGGCTGAATCTGTCCATGGGTTGACATCCCAATTCCTCCTTTAATGTCCCCACGCACAGTCAGTATGCCCACACATACCCAGTTCCTTGCGTCAACAGATATTGGAGAGTCAGTGGGTTATGGCATCAAACAGGAGAGTGTGGTGACTATGGAATCTGTGACTGTAAACACTAGTCATAGCCAGAGACCTGGTGAAGTCTCACACAGGCAGATTGACTGTGGTGCTTGAAGGAGGACTGCTGTCCATCCACCACCTGTCCAGGTTTCATGCCATGAGTCACTTGACATATGTTTCAGTCTGTCATGGAGACACATGCACATTCTGAACTCAACACCAGGCGGATGCTCAGGATCATGGATGCATCACTGTCTGGCATCCATGACTCCATCCACAACAATGGTGATGCCATGCATCATTTTGCTGATGTAGTGGACAGATGGTGGGGTGAGACATTGTCAGTCCTTAATCATGCATTGTCTGCACTGAAACATGTGGTGAGAGTTGGGCATCAGACACATGGATGTAGGTCAGAGCCACCATCAGTTGAGAGTCCATGTGGCCATGCACAGTCACACTTCCATACTGGCAGTACCACCAGCACTACAGAAATGAGGTTGCTGTCCACACCATGATGTGGCAGGCCATGGGAACATGGTTCTTTAGTGGTCCCATGAAGGAGATGGTCCCAGCAGACAACAGTCACCATCAGCAAGTAGTATTGCATCTGACACTGGGCATGGTGGGGCCAGTGCCACTCCTGACAGAGCCAGTTCCCATGTTTGTGGCCAGAGATGGTGAACTGTACTTTCTGCCATGTACAGACCACAGCTGTCCAACATACTCTCATGTAGGGTTAGCACATGGCTTGACTTTGTATGTGCACACACTCACACATCACTGTCACATGCAGGTCACCAGCAGACACAAACAGCCATATGGCCCAGATGACCAGCACCCCTCCAGACACACACATATGATGTCAACTGTGTGGCATAACCTAGGCCTTTGATAACACCACACCCTGTGCATGTGATGATACCTGTGCCACATCCCTATCATCCATACCATTGATGCAAGGACATGCAAATATGTGTCTGATAAACAGGGTGACTATAGTACATTTAATGACAGTTTGCAGTGCAGTAGTGTTATGCTCTGTAAGGAGCTGTCTGCTGGCATGTGTCATGAGTACACATCAAAGTGTATGTTCCATGATGCTTTATTGGTGGTAGTATTGCTGACTGACTGTTGTCTCTCACATCATTTTCTGTTTCTGTTCCAATGGTCTGTGTGTCTATGCCATGGAGAGCTGGTGCCAATACAGCAGCTCATGATGGCATGGTGACAACACAGAAATGTGCATGTTTACCTAGGTGCATATGTGTAGAGCAGTGTGTGAGGGACAGTAGGAGCAGACAGCATAATCTTGCATGAATATCCATGATGCAATATGCTACCCATCATACATGTCATCTGGGAGTTCAGTAGGATTATAGGTTCATAGGAACATAGGAGGTTATGAGAGTAATATCCCTGGGGCACTTACAAGGCTAGCTATTATTTTATCCACAGAAAGAAACATTAGTCTGCATCTGTTGCCTCTGTCAATGAGGGACACAGTTGGGCCCTAAGGGACAGGATTGTGGTTTCCCATCCACTCATCACAGTTGCACTTGTAGAGGGTCATCATGGTGCTCTGTTTGATGTGTATGGGAAGTGCATTCCTGAGACAGGGCAGCCTCTGGGAGACAAACCTGTCTCACCAGCAGGTTATGTTGATATCACATATCAGATTCAAGTCTGTCATACAGGCAATGTCTGAAGGGTTAGATTTATGGATATGAGGCAGTTGTAGTAGGGCAAGGTCCAACATTGCCTTGTAGGTATGACACAGTCCACCTCTGAGCAGCCTGTTTGATACTTAGTGGAGCAATAGTGATTCAAGCCTGTTTGCATGGGACAGGTGTTGGAAGCCATGGATTACCTTTGTGAGGTATTTCTGTGGCCTTTCCACTTGGTGCAGATGTCTGGATAGGTAAATGTCAAATGGGGCATTGTAGTAAAATGTACGGAGTGAGGACTATAGAAAGGTAATGATCACCTTTTTTCTGGATGCAATCCCTTTAGCTATGAGATGAACCACATACAAGGCTTTACTGACCACTGCCGCTACATGATGGTTTAATGGGAAATTGTTAGCAACCTGAGTACCCAAATCTCTCAATACAGGTTGTTGTTTAGGGGGTTGCCATTGAAGTGGTAAACAGTGGGGCTGTGTCTTTGCCGAATGGTATGTTGATACAGATTTTTGTATTTAGCTTGAAGCCAGGACCTTGGCACCAGTCTGTAGCTGATGTTAAGACCGTCTTGCAGTATGTTAATATCAATTGGGGAGTCACTGACAGACAGCACCCAACTTCCAGTCATCCACAGACTTGGTCAGTACCTACAAATGTAGGTGGTGGTGGGTAGCCTTTACGTCTACATGGTATACCTTCATTTCATCATAAGAAAGTTGTACGATGCACCAAAGTGTGAAAATGCAATCTTCAGATGTCGACTGCCACTGTTGTGAATCCAAATGAGTGAATGCACATTGTCATTTGCTCATTTAAATTCAGCATTCCAGGTGTACATTGCACTATAGCAGGGATCAGGAATGTAACCCTTTCCCTTACTGTAGTGAGATCTCAGAGTTTATATATTAAAGTAGCAGGGCTGTGTGGGGTCGCAGCCCCTCACACAGGAGGTACAGGGTGGCTTGCCCCCCTGCATAATGATGTTTGGAGAGATTTGGAGCTGTCTCCTGACATTTACTGTTGTGCTGCAGTTCGAAAATGGTCAAACCTGGTTTTCCAGATTACCATTTTCAACTTTTTTTGTGACATGTTGTGCTTCAGCATTTAAAAGCGCACAATAGTGCAATCATAGAAATGCCTTTCTAACAAATGAAGGCATACTGCCTACATACATGTAGGTTATTTGGGGGCAGCAGCTACTCACAGGGCCTCAAAACGTATACATATTGCACACACATAGGCAAGATAGACTAAGTTTGCCACCTTATCAAATGCCCAATGCGGGACACGTTTTGTAGTAACATGAGAGCTGGCAGGAGAAACCATACCCACAGTGATTGCAATGGACACAACCTCCCTTTTTTTGAAAATATAACAGCTTAGTTTTGTAGCATTTGCCTAGATTATGCTATTTCTCATAACATTCAGGGGTTTGTGCTGTAAAATGACTGTTTTATGCAACTATTGGAATAATTTAGGAAATGTTTGCTGTCCTACCCTGTCTTATGCAACTATTAGAGTAATATAGGGAATGTTTGTTGTCCCACACTGTTTTATGCGACTATTAGAATAATACAGGAAATGTTTGTTTTTCCATACACACTCATGAACTGCGCTTGTGGAGAGTAGAACCCCCTACCTGTCTAGTTGTACATACTATAGCACTACATATGTATCACATGTGCCACAGAGATTATGTGGTTTTGTAGTGTCTGCCACTACTGTTCAGGTGGATGACATCTGCAGATGCTATAAAGGTTGCCAGTGAAGGGGTTAACAGGTTTTCACAGGCCCTTAAATGTTTATAACCATTGCATACACACAGGCAAGACATCCACACTCCTATGAGAAGGATATGCTTACACAGATACACACAGAGTTGGTAGCTTTGAGAATAGAGCCCCTCTCTATCTAGTTATATACACTATAATACTACATACTTACAGCATGCGCCAAGCCTGTTTGGAGAGTGTCTAACTGTGTGTCTAAGGTGGATGACATCAGTAGGCCCTGAAAAGGTTGCCAATGGGGGGGGTTAACAGGCCCGTAAAATTGTATAACCTTCACCCACACACAGGCAAGACAGCCACACTGTTGCAAGGGGATATGCTTACACACAAACAGGTTGCCAGTTTTGAGAGAAGAACTCCTACCTCTCTAGTTATATACACTATAGTACTAAGCAATTATAGTATGCACCACTGAGCTGGGGTGCTTGCAGTGTGTCTTACTGTGCTTCTAAGGTGGATGACATCCGTAGAAAGGTTGCCAATGGAGGAGTCAATAGGCCCTTAAAGCTTGTATAGCCATCACACACACAGGCAAGACAGCTGCACTGCTGCAAGGAGATATGCTTACACAAATACATATACTTGTTGCATATACTATAGTGCGATGCACTTATCGCATGCACCACGGAGCTTATGTATTTGTAGAGTTTCTCAATGTGCTTCTAAGGTGGATGACATCCGCAGGCCCTGTAATGTAAGCCTATTTGGGGTTTAACAGGTGGCATGGCCCTTAGAAATGCATTAGTATTGCACGCACACTGCTGCAAGGGGATATACTTAAGCACACACTCAGAGAGTTGCTGTTGTTGGGACTAAAACCCCTATCTATCTAGTTGTATATACTATAGCACTGCATGCTTATCATATACACCACTGAGCTTATGTATTTGGAGAGTGTTTCAATGTGCTTCTAAGGTGGATGACATCAGCAGACCATGTAAAGTAAGCAAATTTGGGGGTTAACAGGTAGGCACGACCCTTAAAATGTATTAGCATTACTATACACACTGCTGCAAGGGAACATACTTACACACAAGCAGAGTCACTGTTGTTAGGATTAGAACCCGTACCTATCTAGCTGTATATATTAAAGTTCTACGCACTTATCTCATGCACTACTGAGCTTACGCATTTGTAGCATGTCTCAATGTGCTTCTAAAGTGGATGACACCAACAGGCCCTGTAAAGTAAGACAACATGGGGATTAACAGGTAGGCATGGGCCTGAAAATGTATAAGCATTGCACACACACACACACACACACACACACACACACACACACACACACACACACACACACACACACACATACACACACACACACACACACACACACACGCACACACACACACACACACACACACACACACACACACACACACACACACACACATGAGCAAAATAGATACACTGCTGCATGGGGATATAACCACACATACACTCACAGAGTTTGCATTATTGGGAATATAGCCCCTATCTATCTAGTTATATAGAGTA
The DNA here is from genome assembly GCF_019279795.1 of Protopterus annectens. NCBI lineage: Eukaryota > Metazoa > Chordata > Ceratodontiformes > Protopteridae > Protopterus > Protopterus annectens. Next base: position 597,828,006 of record NC_056745.1, read on the forward strand.
TACTGCTACATATATATTGCATGCACCACAGAACTTATGTGTTTTGAGAGTGTCTGTCCCAGTTGTTGGGGTGGATGACATCAGCAGCTGCTGACAGGGAGGCCACTGTTGTGGAGGATACTAGTCACAGTGCCATAAAATGATTGACTATTGCACAGATATAAGCCTGTTGAGCATGTGTATGATGCTGTATGTGGAATATCTACACACAGACAACTCTGATGTGAGATTAGAACCCTATCTGCCTAGTAATATACACTACAGATCACCATTCTAGTTGCATGCACCACTGGTATAAATTGGTGTGCAAGTAGTTGCACCACTACATCTCCCTCTCTCTCTCTGTAGTTGCACCAGTAAATCTCTCTCTCTCTCTCTCTCTGTCTCTGTGTCTCTCCCTATCTCTCTTTTCCTCTCTCACTCTCTCTCCAGCCCTATGTCTGTCTCTCTCTATAAAATATATATATATATATATATATATATATATATATATATATATATATATATAAAACTCTACAACTCTACAGATACATATATATCATATATGTGCCACATGTTGATAGATAAGAGTAATCATGTCTGATGGGGATAGGGAGAGACAGTTAGGTATACATAGCTGTCTGTATGCACAGAGAGATATATTGACATCTCAGTTCTATAGGCAGATGAAACTTCAGACATGGGCTGAAATTAGCTAAGTGTAGGAGCATGCCCAGTGTGACCATTAGTACTTACAAGGGGACTCCAGTCAAGACCTACATGTACTCCAGTCCAGGATTTAGTGTGCTACAGCCAGTTGGCTGTGGCACCTGAATACACAGTCCAGCACCTCCCTGATAGCATGCCAAATGGATTCCTCAGCTGTGTGCTGGCCATAATATCTGACTCATACCTAGGGTGTGTACAGATTGTATTAGACTGAACAGGGTTTTCATCTTATGTCTGGTACATTTTACATATCACCGTGATTTCCCGTTACATCAGTGGCAGATCATTATAGATTGATGTGAGGAACTGCTGACAGACATTTGAGTTACTGACTCCATACAAAGCAGGGACCCATGCCACTGCACAACCTGTTCTACTCTGCATTTTCTACATTTGTCTGGACAGTAGTTGACCCTTCTTCTTATCTGTGGCCTTTGTCCTGCTCCTGTTCCTGACTTTGTCCACAGTTACAACTTTATGTAGTTGTAGGTATGCTGTGACTGGGGTACAAGATGTAACACCATGCACAGGGTTACAGACTTTACACCTCTGACTGTACCTGTTTTGCAGGATGTCCAGCATTGCACCCCATATGTCTGCTGTGGTCCTCAGACAGTTTGTGTTGCATTGGTATTATAATGCTACATGGTGCCCATACCTTTCAACCTGTTAGAGCAAGACATCTGGGCAAAGCCGGGTCGATATTGGATTATCGAACTTTTAAAAGTTCGAGTGTCATATGGTCGACACCATATGATCGAACTTTTAAAAGTTCGAACATCCAAAAAAAATAAACTACACAAATAACCTACCCGAACATTTTAAGCAGGGGGGCAAGCCCCACTACACCCCATGTGGGGGGCTGCACCCCCACAACCCCCCACTCTTTAAATATACCAACACTGAGATCACACTACAGTGCAGAAAAGGGAAATTTTCCCATTCCCCGCTGTACGGATATCTCCATTAAAATGTTTGAACTTTAAAAAATTCAATCATATGGTGCTGACCATATGACACTCAAACTTTTGAAAGTTCGAGCATCCAATATAGACCTGACATATCCATATATAAAAGTGGGACACAGGCTCAATAATAGGGACAATTTTTTTAATATTGCTCTTACAAACTTTGTTGGTATAATAACATGTTTTGTATTAGTATGAATTTTCTGTAGGGTATGGAGTCTGCATCTCAAATGTCTGTCATTATTTTCTAATGTCAACCTTTATTGATTTGCCACTAGTTTGCTAGAAAACTGCAATGTTATGAAAAACGGAGCAGACAGATGAGGCTAAACTGTGGACATTCTGCAAAGCTCTGTGCCTTTGAGAGGTATGCTGGTGCCCATTGACTTGTTGTAAGTACTTACACAGTTATGTGATGGCCTTGACATCCCACTGCTACTCTGACTTGTTACAACCTGCTGTTCTACTAACCACCATGTAGGTAACTCAGAGCTATATGTGGCCCCTGTCCCTCCATTATCTCTGACTTTGTCCAGCTTTCTGGCATTAACAAATAGCGACATATTGACAGTCTGTACAACTCCTATCATAGGTGTAAACTGTCCTACTTGGAGATATCACTTTACAAGTGAAATTAAGTAGGTCTAGAAGAGACATAACCTGGCTAATCCTTACTTTATTTCTTAATAGAAACTCATAAATATATTCCCTCAGCTGCCTGAGCTGGTCCTCCAGCAGCTTGAAATTGGTGCCAGTGACATCATTCTCCCAGCCTAGAAATGTTATGCAATGGCTGGGTCCCTCAATCTTATCACTAGCTAGAGGCAGTCCAAAGTACTTACATAGATCCATAAAAATAACCATTCCTTCCCAAGTTGCTTGTTCTCTCCCACCACTGATAAGGAAACAGTTGAGGTAATGGATAGCAGCTTTTTTCTGCGCTCACTGCTACCAACACCAATGTAGGCCTGTGCTGAATGTCTCAAAAACCAAACAAGCAGTCAAGCAGCCCACATGCATTACCTTTAATACATCTGACCCTGAAAGGAGAGACTGAGCATCCGCCAGGCTTGTTCCTGGATGGCCACTAACTGAAACTCCAATTGTATGCCCAGCTTGGCTACCCAAGAGTCAAACTTCCTAATAACAGCAGCCGCATCAGCAAAAGTAGCATATTTTACCACTGAGTCTTTTATTTTTCATTTGTTAAGCAAATAAGTGAACTGATTCAAAGACCCTTTCAGTCACTGTTTCTGATTCCTCATGATTTTTAATATGCATCTAAAAGCAAGTAACAGTGACTGCAGGTGTGATCCCTAATACCAAAATACACTCTTGGTCTTGGGGTAAATTTGGAAAATAAAAATAATAATCACTTATGTGTTTTAGTTTTTAATGTAGCATATGCATCTTAGGTTCTGGTAATGTGCAAATTGAATAGCTGCTTTAAGGAATATAAAACTTACTATGTAAAGTCAAGTTATGGATAAAGTCTATAAATTCCAATGTCAGTGGTGCAGCAGGTGGCACACTCACCTTTGGGGTAGAACACTGTGGGTTCAGTTCTCACATCAGTTAGATTGATTGCTGACACTGCAATGTAGCACAAAGGGGGTGTTGCACCCCTGAGTGTGTCATCCTTTGGACAAGGTATTAAACTGAGATCCCATTTACCTGAGATTGTGGTAGGGGGATATAAAAATTCCCATGGCACCAATTGAAAACATAGGGGAAGTTCCTCAATGTCCTGGACAAATTTCCCTTAGTAGTATAAATACCACCTTGGGTTTCCCCTGCCAAGAGGCTCATTTGCCTCGTTGTCCACAACTGATTTAAAAGTTTGAGAGCTCATATGTGGGTCATCATTTCCTTAAGATTTATGTGTTTGTGTCTGAAATGAGGGTCCTAAATGCCTAAGACTTTGACTTCTTAAAACAATTCCCTCATGAAAGGTAAAATGTATCTGTCATGACTTATAGGGGGGGGGAGTAGGGGAGAAAGGGAAACCTGGATTTACATGGAAGTGACTGGTTCACCAAATTCATTTTTTCTTCAGAAAATTGAAAACAGAAATTGGAAATGTTAGAAGATACAGATGTTAGGTCGAGATGGATTTAAGGAATGAATTTATTCTCCTCATATGAAGTTTGGCAAATGGAGCCATGAGAATGTACAAGGCCAAAAAAACCTAAAATCCTCAGAAATGATTTTGCTGTGGCCACATTTTGATGGGATAGATTTAGAAAGTGGGATCTAATAAAGTACTTTCTGTGGAAATAGGAAAGCTGTCATCAGAGATATATTCAGAAAACAGCATACAAATACTGTCTTGTTGGAGGGGGCCAGGGAAAACTTTTTATGATTTAACTTGAAACCTGGGCTGCAGAATACATGTATAGTAAAGTGAAGAGCTGCCAGAGTGTCTTGAGTGGAGGATTATGAAATGAGGCAATTTATCAAGTGGGTGTTTATATGAATGTCTTTAGAAGCCTTTTTTTTTTTTGTGAATTAGGCAGGTTTAATAACTGGAGTGACAAGAAAAGCTCTGGATGATAATAGAGGAAAGAAGACTTATAAAGTTATCATTTTGAATTTTGGAATCAGAAGAAAGGTGTTCAGTTTTGAAATGTGTAACATGAGCCTCCTTGTGACTTCTTTTCTGGATAATAGAAACAATTTTGAATAGAAGACTTTCCATTTTTGAGAAGTGACAAACTGTCTTTATTATCCACCAAGATAAACTAATTTGAAGGAAAATATGAGTCTGGTTTTATGGAAGGAGAGAGATCTCATCTTGAATGCTAGGGGATGCTCAATATAGTTTATAACCATGCTGAATGATTTATAGAAGTCAAGAATCTGAGGTGACTAATTTCTAAAAAGGAAGACAGTGGCAAAGATCCCCTGCAATTTTGGGGAAGAAGACTTAGTTGGGAAAGGGAGTGGAGGGGGGGGTTAAGAGGCAAATAGTCTGTTTTAGTCTATTTGTTGTGTTTCTTTCTTTTTTTTTTTTTTGAAAGGAGGGTTCTTGAGATCAATCATCTTTCCTTTTGACATATATTAACATTTTTCTTTTAATGTTTTTGGAAGACTTTTTCTGGAAGGCTTTAAATGTTTTTTTTTTTTTCTAAAGAAAGGGTCTAGATTCAAAAGATAATTTCTTTGGTACTTAGTAGTGGGAGACAAAACAGTTGCATGATCCCCTGCATCAGTTTCTTCTCTGACTTCCAGCATATAGAGGGCCTAATTTAAGGAAGTTCCAAACAGGAAATATTTATCAACAGAGGAATTTAACACTGAGCCTTTAAATCTTCTGGGAAGTTGTAAAGTCTTACCCAGGCATTACCTAGCATAGCAATTTCAGTAGCAGCAGCTCTGGAAACAGCATTAACAGCATCATAAGCATACATAATAGAGTGTTTATGACTTGTAAAGCAGGGATTAACCATTTCCAACAAATTAGTTAATCTGAGATTGATCTATAGAACTCAAGAGTTTGAGGGTGTTGAAGGCTAGCTAAAGATTATTGCATGTGAGTAAAAGTATAAGAAAAGTATTTTGAAATGTGTGTTTCACATTTTATAGTTCAGAAAGCCAAAGTAGATAATAGATAGAAACACAAAACACTGGAAAAAATAACTCAAAAACCAAACTCACCCACAAAGGAAAAGAACATCTGTAACTCAGCCATGTTCAGCCGTAACTCACTTAAATAACTATCTCAAATAAAAAGAAAAATGAAATAAGCACTTTCGTTCTACTTAATATCAAGAACCTTATCAGAATACCATATATACACAAATGTTCATATTTAAATAAAAAATCTCATGATGTCACAATTACACTCCAATTAGAAACAATGATCAATTATCCAATGTTAAACATTAAAAATTGAGAAAACATGATTACACACTTATAAAACTAAATAAATACAAAACAAATGATGTATGTTTATATTTCAAAAGACCTTTGACTGAAATATAGTCATTAATGCCTGGTGCATGGTCTGCTCTTAAAAAAAGTTTGCCATTTTAACTCTAAAAATTCTAAACCCATAGACAGGATAAAAGAACATATCCTAGCTATAAAGAAAATAGACAATACTAATGCGTTGACTATGCATGCTCAGATACGTAGGGACTTTAGGAAATTTCTAGTTATGGAAAAGATAGATAAAAAGAAATTTGTACGGCATTTCAACACATATTTAGAATTTTTAGAGTTAAAATGGCAAGCTTTTTTAAGAGCAGACCATGCACCAGGCATTAATGACTAAGCACAAGATCATTTCTCTGCCAGATATACTATGTTAGATCAAAGTGCATTAGCTCTAAGTACAATAGTGAGTGCATTTTCACACAAAACCTGATAACTTGAGCACATACAAGCACTGAACATATCTAATTTAAAGAAGTGGGAATTGTTGCAAATGGATCAATATTTGTAAATAAGCATGTTTGCAAAGAGGCAAGCCTCCTAAACATCCATACATAGGTTTTTTTTATATATTTTCATGCCAAGCTTGCTACTAAAATAGATGATGATCTCTGTCTGTTACTCCTTGATCTCAGAGAAGACTGGATTATACTGTCTTTCAAGTTTTCACACATTTCTTCAGTGAGAATTGAGGAAACATCTGCTGAGAAAGTAACAAACCCAGGAAATGCACCTTGAGCAATTCAAGGTCAAACAAATCAAAGTAAACCTTTGCCAACATAACCATAACTACTGAAGAGGAACAATTTCATAAATATGTTCTCCATGGATGATGAAAATATGTACTGGTCAAGTATTTTTGATATCATTACGAATTCACTAAATATAATTTGATAGTTTATAAACCGTGTAGAAAAATAGAAGAAATGGGTTGATGAGAACAAATATGATGATAATGATGAATTTATAAGCTTATAGGAAGTGAGCTTGGGTTATAGTACAGCAGGAGAGAAGCCTGACAGATGGTACATCTAATGAAGTCTGGTGTCCATGATAACTCACTTCAATCTTACCATCAGTTAAATGACTTGTATTTTGCAGCTGATGAGTTCTCAAAGGTAGAAAGTTATATTTTCCAAAATGTGTATTTGCAACATTTACTTTTGTATCTTAAAATACAGTTATTCTTAAAACTCGCATAAAAAAACCTACATGATACAATATATTGTGGAAAAGGCAATAATTGTCTAGGAAACTGCAAAGAAGGATGGACCCTGATCTAAAAAGATGGAATGACTTTTCAAGCCATAACACTCAACTGCTATGATTTACACATAGTATGGTGCTCTCCCTCAGATTAACTACTACTCTTCCTAAAATATTTAATCTTTTCATGAAGTTAAACCTGTTAAAAGGCTCACATATTGCTAAATAACTTAAACTAAGCTTGTACAAAGTCTCCTATAAGTGACTGTGTAGTGTTCATTACTTGAAGATCTTCTAATATAAAAATAAAAAAGTGTTCCTCTTTTTGACCCTCTGCTGTGATTTTTACAAGTGAGTTATATGATTTTTAGACCTTAGATGTTGAGAGATATGATCCAATCTTAAGTACTAGATGTCTAAATTCTGAAAACCTTGGCATGTCAACAACAACCAAGTAGGAAGAAAAATAAAACTAACAAGCTGATACAAGGTTTCATCCACATTCTTTTCCCAATAGTAATGTAGCCAAACAAGTTTGTCCTACACCACAGCCACCTTTGTGGATATGTTAGCAGGCTGATCCTCCACATTCCTGTCTCAATAAAGGACATCAGTGCATAATATATGATTCTGGTAGATAACACAAAGTGGACAAAGGCAGAGTCCTGGAAGAAGCAATTACAGGGTGTACCAAACCATAACAGGAGAGCAGCCCATGGGCAAGACCCATTCTCCCCATAAAGAAAAGATTAACTGAAGCAATAACAAGTTCAGAGAACGAGGTCACAAAAATAAGGGAATAGGTGGAAGAACTCAAAACAAGGTTCCCTGAAGCAGTCACCTTTGATGATTACTGTTTCTCTGTTACCTGGCCAGTGACACCTGTCAGCCCTAATCCATTAACCAATAGTGACTGTAAGCTACAATGCAAAATTGTTTTAACATTATTATACAATCAAGAGCAAAAACAATCCTTTAAAGTCACTTTTCTCTGTCTTGCTAATCTAATCTTCAAAGAGAATGCAGATAAACTCAGCTTTGACATAGATGAGAAAAGCACCTTAAACCATACATTTTTGACAGGCTGGTGAGTTGAAGTGACTTAAATGTCAAATGCTTCTGTGATAAGATATGTAGGAAAGTCAGTTACAAAATGATTAAAAATCATTCCTGAAGGCCTAGAGGGCTATGTTCTACAAGGGATGAAAGCATCCAACCTTATGTCAGTTATGGCTGGATCCCCTCAAAGGGGATCCATTTTCTGTCAGCCTGTGAAGCCATGGTCCTCAGACTTTGCTGCTTTGCCAGAGATGGTTTACACCTGGCACCACTAAGCTTTTGGCTGCTGGCAAAGTCTCTTGCCTTTCCATAGTACCTTTTTAGGCAAGGTTTCAAAAACAAATTTACAGACATGAAATTTGCCAATCATAAAAAAATAAGGGTCATGCTGCTAAATGCTAAGAGCTTAAATCAAAAACTGCACACCCTGGAAACATTTCTATCACTGAAAGATTTAGCTGTCTGTGCAGTCACAGAAACCCTGTGAGAGTACCCCAGCCTTGCAAAGCTATAGTGCTTTCCACACCTTTAAACCACAAAACAAATGTGTGAGAACTAAAGGAGGTAGTGTTTCTATCTATAGTAGAGATAGATTTACCTCCCATCTAGTTAGACAGGACAACTCCATAGAGTTAGACAGGACAACTCCATGGAGTTACTGCAAGTTCAGGTTACTGTGTGTAAGACCCTCATTCAAGTCATAACCAGTTATAGATCCCCCTCCATAGATCATGACGTGTACTTGATCAAACTGGAGTCAATCCAAATATTCCTGAACATTCTGTTTATGAGGGATTCAAATTATCCCACCATCAACTGGGAAACCTACGCTAGCCCTAATTTGCTAGTGCAAAAGTTCCTTGACTTTAACTTAAATGCCCTGGAACAAATTGTTCATACACTGACAAGAGGAACAAATATACTAGATTTGGTCCTCACTAACATGTCAAACAGATGCACTGCCACAACTGTCAGACCCTCATTAGTTAAATCTGATCACAAATCAGTCGCCTTCAAGCTGGTACTAACACCAGAACTCACAAAGGGTGAAATCAGACTAAAAAATTTCACGAAGGCAAACTATACCCTCCTAGGTGAAGGTATAAATGCATTCCAAACCCCACCTCAGTTGGATTTGGTAACTACACCAAAGCTTACATTAAAGTCCTTTACAATCAGTTGCATAAGTGTATAGACTCAGCTGTACCAGAAAGAATCAAAATCAGAACCCCAAATGAAAACAAGCCACCATGGTGGACATCCAGCATCAACAAACTTTAAAATAAAAGCAAAAAGTTGCTGTAAACAAAACAAAGACAAGGCCCCAACAATGGAAAAGCACCCTCCTCAGCCTCAACAGGCAAAAAAGACAACATGTCAAAATCTCTAAGGGCTTCTTTGAGACAAACATAGCAGGCACAGCCAAGGTTAACAATAAGGCTTTTTGCAGCTATGTGCATAGCCTAAAAGGTAGGCCCAAGCATGTGCAGACCTAGCGGTTAATGGTATCACACTCACTGAACTCACAGAGATAGCAAACCTGCTATTTGATAGGTTTGGTGAAAATTTCACTTGATTATCCCCTCCAAACTTATCACAAACCTTCCCCCAAACTTCCCCCTCACCCTACTTATCTGAAGACCAGGTCAATAAAGCCTTGTACAAGGCAAAAATCACAGCCTCTGTGGGATCAGACGGCATCCCAGGCTGTCTTCTAAACAGGATAAAACATGAATTAGTATCAGCATTAAGTACCCTTTTCAATCATAGCCTAATCACAGGTTGTGTTCCTGCAGAACGGAGCACAGCAATGGTTATTTCCCTCCACAAATGTGGCCTAGCAACAAACTCAGGAAATTGTAGACCTGTAAGCCTGACCAGCCTCATATGTAAGGCCATGGAACACATCATTATGGATCTTATAAGTAAAGGAATAATAATAGGAAACCTCCAAAACCTAGTTCCAACCTAATTCAGCTTCTTCAAGGGCAGATCCTGCCTGTTAAATTTGGTGGTTTTCTTTGAAAATGTGACCATGGCCATTGATGAGGGCAAATCTGTGCACACGGCATACCTTGACTTGGCAAAGGCTTTTGACACAATTCCACACTTAAGCATTACTGATAAACTTAGCAAACTGAATGTAAACTCTTTTGTTGTAAGATGGGTTGCCAACTGGCTCACAAACTGGACATACACTATCAAAGTGGGTGACTCCACATCTACCAGCCGACCAGTCACCAGAGGGGCGCCACAGGGGTCAGTGCTGGGCCCCCTACTGTTTGCTGTATACTTCTCAGAAGAAGATGAAGGGTTGTGGCTGACCAAGTTTGCAGACAACTGCAAACTGGTGAAATTATCGAATCCCCAAATGATGTCAGTATACTCAAGGAGGGTCTTATGCAGGCCAACGATTGGTGTTTTAGTCACGGTCTCAAACTGAATGCAAAGAAATGCATAATAATTCTTTTCAGTGAAAATAATGTCCCTTTGCATGATCAAACCATTAATACCTAAGTACCCATGAAGTGGTAAGGGAGCTGGGATCACAAGTTGACTGTGACCTTAATTTCAACCACCATGTCTACTGTATAAATGAAGACTTTCTATGTAGCACACTTGATTGGTAAAGGCATTGCCTCGAGAGCAATGAAGGTTATAACCCCTTTATACTCAGCACTAATCCGGCCCATAATTGAGTATAACACCTCATTCAGCATGTGCTGTACAAAGTACCTGCAGCAATTAGAGAGACATCAGAGGTTTCTAACAAAGAAGACCAAGGGACTCCAACACATGCCTCACACAGACTGACTAAAGTCCCTGTCACTATAATCTGCATCATGTAGACTTCTAAGGAGAGACTTATACTTGGCTTACAGAGCAATCTCAGACCCAAACCTAATGAACTTGCTGCATATCTATAAATCAAACAGGACTAGAGCTACCCATGCCAGGGACCTAAATATGGCCTGTGACATAAATAGGACATGCTGGAGTGACAGATTCGTCTCCAAATGACTGTCACATCTTTGGACTAGGCTAACAAACCATGTGAAACAGAGCACCTCTATGACACTGTTCAAGAAAAACCTGGATGAGTGGATGGGGCACTGTAAATTCTTACCGGGGATAGTGTCCTTAACCCTCCTGGACATGGGCAGTCAATACTAAAATGCAATCTTGGGTATTGACTAGCATATCTATGGTATTACATTTAGATGAAATGGCTAGGCTTGAAATTACTTCTGGGTCGATAGACTATTAATCTCCTATGATCCAATGTTTATGAAATAGAATTGAGCCACCTAGTCCATATAACCATTAAGACTAAAGATTTATTTATTTATGTTTTAATTTTATTGTCAGAAATTAGTTTAAAAGGCTTAGTCCTGTTTCTAAATATCTTCATGGCATTTTGTACGCATAAGTGAAAACATCTAAAGGAAGGTTTACATATGCAGCTTTAAAAAAGATATCAAGATTATTAAACTGAATTTTGTGTGGTCTGATGTACCAGTTATATCTGAGCTGGACAACTATAAAAAATATGGCGCTTTAGAAGGAACAAAATTGGTGTAAGGCTCTTGTCAAAACAGAAATACATGAAATGTGAGAGGAATGATAGTGGTTTTAATATAAAAAGAACGCATTGCAACCATGTGAAATATACCTGGTAATCTTCTTCAAAAAGGCAATGCAGGCTGTTCACAGTGGTCACAAGGTACACGCAGCCTACCTTGAGTTGGCCAAGATATTTGACACACCTCATGCTAACCAAATTACTAAACTAAATGCATTTCAAATAGATTACTATGTGGTAAGATGGACAGCTAATTGGTTAAAAGGGCTATTGAAAGTGCTAAAAGACAGAACCCATGTGGTACAGGTAGCAGAGGCAGTGTCAAAATGTTGACGAATGGTGCCCCACAGGACTCAGTGCTGGGACTGCCTTTGTTCAGTATTTACTTTTCTGAACTACAGACTAAAAAGCAAGTCATAAAAAGCAAGTCATATAGTGAACTACATTTGAAGTCATTGTCAAATCTTCTGTTGACAGAAGACCTCCAACAGGAAGGTGTACTTATATATGCTTTCTATATTGGAAATTGGCTGAAATTAAATGACAAAATATGTAAATAATCACATGTGGCATGTAAACTGTCCCCAGCTTATAGCAGTGACATATCCTACTTTAAAATGAAAATGTAGCAGGAAACCTGGGAACCTGTGTAGATAATTCCTCCTCCTTTGATCACTATGTAACAATGGCTGTCAGGAAATCCTTATACTTCATGCAGTGGATCACTAAGGGAATATCATCCAGATCTAGAGAGGTTATTGTCCCTTTGTATTTATAACTGATCAAATCAATTATAGGATACAATGTCCCCTCTGGGCTTTACCTTAACAGATATATCAAACAATTTGAAAGACATCGGATGTTCAAGGTCAAGGTTCAATGACAAGGTACAAGGTTCGATCCTGACCTCCGACCAGTGCCTGTTTGGAGTTTGCATGTTCTCCCTATGTCTCCATGGGGTTTCTCCCATGTCCAAAAAACATGGTGAGTGTTTCCATCTCAAACTCACCAATGAATGGAGCTGTGGGCAGCAGCACAGACTCTACACGGTGCCCTGTAGGGGGAAGAGTTGTACAGACCAACCGCTATGGGCATCTACTGTGGTGCACAGTATCCTCAAGATAGGAGGACACAGATCACAGACTGCACGCCATGGCAAGGCTAGCCACTTGATGGTGTAAAATATGGCTCTAGGTGATTCAGTCATGTTGACTAATGTCACTAAAAATGGGCATGGGTAGTTACCGGTGATAAGTGGGTTGAGGACCTGGCCTACTCTGACCCATGCCAGGGACCCTTGCTAATGGTGGGAGGAGTATATGTGCCCCTATTGGCCAGTATGTGCCTGCCATAAAGCCCAGCAGCCTGGGTCAATAAGCTACAGGTTGGCTGGTGTCTAGTTGCCTAGCCTGGGTTACCTGGGATAGCTCTGTTGAGTGAAATCTGGACGTAAAACCAACCAACCTGCCAAACATGAACTGAGAATTGCTACACTTCGCAGCTTGGAAGTGGATGACATGATGATATGGAGGAGGCTGAACATACTATGTATCCAAGAGACGAGATGGAAGGGCAGTGCAACAAAGCCAGTTGGCTTGGGATCCATACTCTACTACTCAGGTGGGGGACAGGCTAGAAATGGTGTAAGAATTGTGGTGAGAGAGAGGCTTCAGAAGGGAGTGAGGGATATCATCAGAATTAATGACAGACTCATGGCAATCAGACTCCAGTGTAATGATAGGGCAGTATTCATAATCTCAGCCTATGCCCAACAGCAGGGTTGTGATAGTGAGGAAAACAGTGCATTTAGACAGCAGCTGCAGGACCTACTAGATAAAACAGGACAACATGAATTGGTGTTGATAATGGGTGACTTGAATGCACATATCGGGACAGACAGACAGCCAGGTGGCTTTGTTGATTGTAGTTTTTTTCCTCTAGTGCAAATGAGGATTTTTTAATTTTATTTTTATTTATTTTCAGTAGTACTTATGTGTTGCTTAGAGCTGTCAACTGAACAACATATTAAGAGGGAACAATGTTTGCTGCATAGTTAGAGGCAATGCTATCATCTAGTATGCTGTTGGATTTTGTGGTTACTCTGTTAGAACTAGCCAGCACTCTGATGCATAGCATATTATCTGGAAGGAGTGATTTGCATGCATGGAGTACATGAACTGTGTAGTGGGGTAACACAGAGGAAGAAAAAAAAACATTGTGCTATGGCTTTTATGAAATAAAACCAATATAGTTACACTGATCTACAGAATACCTAGCCTACTCCACTGTGCACAATGTCTATAATTTGTAGCCAGATTTTAGATAAACAAGTACACTTTCTGAAATGATGTAACGTAGTAGCACTAGACTGTATTTATACACTGGAGTATAAATAATACTTTGGATGGTTGTAGTATATAACAACCGATAGGAACAGTACTCCACTGAAACATTTTACAATAGATCTGTGTTTAAAAAGTCTCCAATTTATTTCATAGAAAATAGTTCAGTGCTGAAAAAAGTCTGTTCCATAGCAAGTAATTAAAAATTTAAGTTTAACCATGAGCATTCAGGATGAGTCTGTTTTGATGTAACTAAGACTCTTTTTATTGATGCTACCAAGTATAAAAAGTAATTTTCTTTCTTTAAGTAACACTACCAAAATATGTTTCATTATGTAAAGAGAGAAAATATTTACTGCCAAAATATGTTTTATTATGTAAAGAGAGAAAATATTTTTTCTTAACTCTTTTCTGCAAATACAGTCAGAAGATATGTTAGAATGTGCTGCCATCTTGTGGCTAGTTATGAAAATGGCAGACTGTATGTAAAATATATATATATATATATATATATATATATATATATATATATATATATATAACACTGTATGAAATGATTTCCTCACTAACAAAATATTGCATCACAACAATATAAACTAACAAACTAACTAACTAATCCTTACAGCCATACTAATAGATAATAATTTATTAAATCCAGTGAACCATCTTCATGAGTTTGTATCACACTTTATAAACTCTAAATGCATTAAAATTAATAACAGATCATGCTGTCCTTTCTGTAAACATTAATTTAGATCAAGTGAAAAATAATGCATCAGTGATCTATTCTTGTTCCACCTTAGTAAAAATATACAGCCATAGCTCCTTGCCAGTGGAATTTGTGACAGTCAGTTTTGTCATGATGTGGAGCAAGTGCCTGCTGGTGTTTATCCTGTATCTGTTCTGCAGTTGCATTCCTTTTTCAATATATGTTTCTTTAGTTTTGAGATTCCTGATGACAAGCTATTCTAAGATACAGGAGCAATTGCCATTTACATTGTGAAATAGATACAAGGAAGCAAAGAGTAAAATATGAGTAGTATAAAACAAACATGTACAGTGCAATTTAACTAATAACAAGTCTGTGCTTAGACAAACAAAAATGTCTGTTCAAATAGTATGACTTGTAGTGGCAATAGCTTATATTTATGCACTGTCATATGAGTCATACTTTGGGTGACAGTAATTTAGAACCGTAGTTCCCTGTCCAGTAGGATTTCTTGTAAGCAATTGCGTGGTGGTGATGTGGAACACGTGTCTACTGGATTTTATTCTGTATCTCTTATGTGGTCGCACTATATTTTTTAAATATATTTTAATAGCATATTTTTAAATAGAGAGAAATCATCTGGTTATCAGATTCCAATGGGCAAGCTATTCCACACTGCAAGAGCAATCATAGGGAACATGTTTGCAGATAGCTAGGGAATGTTACAGATTTGATATAAAGACATCATCTTGGTTTCTTAGAGATTATCTACTATTTTGCTGACTAAGTAGATTTTTAGTTAATGCAAAAGTTATTGTTGAGAAGTTCGAATTTTCGAGTGTTATGCAGGAAGGTACCTGTTGAAGTCATGGGCAGACAACTGGTCATTCTGTGATCAGACTATGATATTCCATGCAGTTCAAAAGGTGTAATTAATTAGAAAGATGAATTTTTTTCAGTAGTTTGACAGCTTATAGTGTTTGGAGTGGAAAGCAGGGAGATGATGGGTAAGGCATACTCAAGCCTTGACAATAGGGCATTCATTTCTATGGTATGCCTTACTTTAAACAAAATGAATGACTTACTGAGATCCTGTAGCTGCTTTAAGAATTTGTCTATGAGCTTCCTTATGTGGAAATGGAAAGATAATTGTTCATCTAGTACCACTCATAAGCACTTTTGTTCTGTAGTACTGAGTACTGGCATTTCATTTGGATCTTTACACAATAAGGCCTGTTCAGGGGAGAGTCATTGTGAAGCAACAGATACCATTCAAATAGCTTTATGGTATTAATAATGCACTTCTTGTTTGTAAGGCAAGTCTACATGGAGTAGATGTCAGACTCTTTGATTTTGTTTAAGATGGTGGACAGTCTACCAGTTTTAATAATCACTATAGCATTAGCATAAAAATGCATTTCTTTTGTGGGAGTTTCCAGGAAAGATTGTTTATAAATGCGGAAAAATGTAAATGGCCTAAAACAGATCCTCAAGAGTTTACAATTGCAAGGCTGAGTATCAGTTACTCGACTAGAGAAATTCTGAACTTGGAACACCAATGTTTAGAATGCCAAAGACGGACAATACCGAATGTCTGACTTTGTCCCTTGTCTGGACTCATGTTAACATTTGCTCCTGGGTCTAGAGTGGTAGGGTGTTTAGAGATTCAAGGTATGTTTTGTATTGTCTGTTTCTGGTGTTATGTTTTGGTGGTCCATTGCAGTCAATATGTTAGACGAGTTTCTGATTCCCTACCTTATAATAGTAAGCCTTCCTGGAAAACAACTTTAAACAAAGTACTAGTACCTTATCAAATGTTCTGGAAATGATTAAAGGTACTTTTGAAGAGATAACGAACTGAAAAAACACAAGTGAGCTAAATTTTGAATAAGTGCACCTTGACTGATACTTTAAAGATCTTGTGTTAAGTCTAGGATGATGGATCCAGTAAAATTTCTGTGTTATATTAGATAGAATTTAATTGGTACATGAGTACAGTGCTGTAGCAGTATTACAGCCCATTAAGAAACCATGTCAGGTGGGTTTGGCATAATGGTTAATGTCTTCACTTCATTAATGCAGAGCACAGGGTTTGATTCTGACCTCAGTTTATTGGCTAGGCTTAAAATGTCCCTTCAGGGCAGATAGCTTAGTATTCACCTATGAAAATTGTTGTCTGTTGACAAGAATATTATATTCCTCAATATAATGAAAGGATTGTTCAAAGATTATTTTTCAAAAATCTTTCCACAGGAGCAGATAACTGTGTTTTCAAGAGATGCTTATGTGTAATGTTAAGTAATGTTGCTGTTGCCTCCCTCTCACTCCCTACAACTGCAACAGGCAATTTATATTATATATATATGTATATATATATATATATATATATATATATATATATATATATATATATATATATATATATGGATTCACTTTATAACCTCGAATTACTGAAATGTAGAATTTCAGTATCTCGAGGCTATAAAGCCGAATGTGAAAAATAGCGAAAGCTCATAATTGCAAATTCGAATATATGTCAAATTCGCAGTTATGACCTTACACTGCGTAATGTCCGGGATTGTGTTTTGATGGTGCGCGGTGCCGTGTGTGGATGTTTTGTCAGGTAAGTGTTTTCTAAGGGTTGTGAGTGGGAGTTAGAGTGTGTGTGAGTGTGCTGATGTGTTTGATGTGTGCGTGAGGGGTCGAAGAATGTGCGTGTGTGAGTCGGCTTCTGTTTTGTGTTTGTGCGATCTCGGAGTTAGTATATATAAGAGGGGGGTGTAGGGGCACAGCCCCCCACATAGGGGGTGCAGGAGGACTTGCCCCCCTGCTTATGTGTGTATGTATGTAGTTTTGTTTGTTTTTGTTGTGATGTGGGTGTTGTGGTGTATGTGTAGTGTTGTGTGTGCGGTATTTTCGGTGTTTTGACTTTCGCGTTTTTTTTGTGTCAGTGTTTTGTGGATTCGGTTTTATAGTCTCGAGATACTGAAATTCGACATTTCAGTAATTCGAGGTTATAAAGTGAATCCATATATATATATATATATATATATATATATATATATATATATATATATATATGGGTCCCCTTCCGTTTGTGAAAAGTACACTTCCTCGTCAAACAGAAGGTCGAGCCCACTTCCGGGAAAGTACACTATATCAAAAGTGCACTTTCGTGAAAGCCGATTCGCCGAATCGCATTACAGTGGTGATAAGGGAAAATATCCTTTTCCCCACTGTAGTTCGATCTCAGAGTTATTATATTTAAGTAGGGGGGTGTGGGGGCTTGCCCCCCTGCATAAATGTGATTTCGTGTTTTGTTTTTTATTTTTTTTAATTTTTGTTTTATGTTTGTTTTTTTTTTCATTATTTTATGTTTTGTGAAAGTGCATTTTCGACAAAGTGCACTTTCACGAAAGTGAGTTTGACGGTTTACATTTCGATTAAATGTAATTTCGATGGATCAACACAGATCCATATATATATATATATATATATATATATATATATATATATATATATATATATATATATATATATATATATATATATATATATATATATATATATATGTGTTACCTTCATTTGACTGAAAACTCATTTGACTGACACTCATTTGACTGAGACCAAATGACTGAAACTTAATTTCACTGGCACTTCATTTGACTGACAGTTTATTTGACTGACAATTAGTACTGGCAGTGTCTAGAGCACTGTAAGGCAAGTAAAAGGAATATGTCATTTTCCCCAATGTAGTGCAACCCAGGAGTTAGTATATATAGTTAGGAGGGTGTGGGGGCTGCTTTTGGTTTTATATTGTTTAGTAAAACCAAGGTAAGTGGAGGGTTGCTTTTGGTTTTACATTATTTAGTAAAACCAAAGTAAGTGGGGGGGGCTGGGCCCCCGCTAAGTATATACACTAACTCCAGGGTCACACTACAGTGGGGAAAAGGACATATTCCTTTTACTTGTCTTACAGTGCTCTAGACACTGAGACACTGCCAGTACTAATTGTCAGTCAAATGAACTGTCAGTCAAATTAAGTGTCAGTCAAATGAAGTGTCAATTAAATGAAGTTTCAGTCATTTGGTCCAACTAAAATGTTTGGCAGTCAAATGAGCTTTCAGCCAAATGAAGGTAACCCATATATATATATATATATATATATATATATATATATATATATATATATATATATGGAAAGACAAAACCAAATAAGACTAGGAAGAAATAAACATACTACTGAAAACTTCCAAACTATTAAAAACAAAAACAACAAAAACAATGAATAGATGCTGAGCCAGAACTGTTATTTGCTGAGCGCTTTCGTTCGCTTTATTGATAACAATCGAACTTCATCAGAGCAAAATGTGATGTTTTTGCAGTACTGTGTGAGCTTTAAATAGTGTAACTGGTATAAACAATGCTTCACTATGATTGGTAGATAGACTGCGCTAATGCAGTAGTATTTGGACTAATGAGAGACACTGCTGTGAAACAAAAGGTTTTATCTGCTAACATCCTGCCCCTAGAGGGAGTGCTATAACTTTTTAATTGTACCACTTTAATGCACATTTAATGTTGAGATTCTCATTGATCCCTGGTGGGGTATCTGCTTCAAGGAGGAGTTGCCATCTTAATTCCTTCAGCTCCAGTAGTGTTTTGCAATCTCCAAAAAACTGCTAGACCTGTTCTAACACTAGAAATTTAAAACGGGCGAAGCCATTGCAGCTCGTGGTGTGTTTGCTTAATGCATTGTAACTATCATTATGCCTGATGGCTGCAAGGTGTTCCTTCTCCCTGTCTGAGAGCTTTCTAATCATTTTTCCAATGTAGAAGGAAAAACATTTGCCCCAGTAGGCTGCGTAGACTAGAAAAGTTGAGTGGCAGTCGTGTTGGGCTTTGAAATGCACCGTGATGTTGCAGTGTTGAAAAGTGTAGGATGTGCCTGAGTGTATGAAAGGGCAGACTACACAATGCTTGCAAGGGTCCATACCTTTGGGGTTTGGTGGGTTAGCAGGCTCATGGGGGGTCTGTGCCATTCCTGAGTATGGGGTCTCTTTCCTTTCAAAGGTTTGTTTGAGCGTTCTGGTCTTCTTGTATGAGAACACAGGCCCATTACCCACTATCTGGTGGGTGTTGTGGTCCACTCTTATGATGTTCCAGTTTCTGGTAATGATATCCCTAATGGGTTGCATATCTCGGCTGATGGGGATACTACAGTTTCTATTCTTGGGTTCAGTAGTTTTGGTGGTCGCCTGGGGGGTGAAGCCATGAGTAAGGATGGGTCTGTCTGTGTGTCTGTCTGATCTGTGGGAGGCCACTTCTTGAAAGACATCCACCACTAGCTGTTTGGGGTAATGTCAGAGGATGAACATTTTTGAAAGGAATTGGCTTTCCTTGAGGAAGGTATCTTCATCAGAGATGATCCTGGAGAGGTGGATGTACTGCCCTTTGAGCACATTCTTCTTCATAAAGAAGGGGTGCTGACTTTTGAAATTTAGGAAGTTGTTCCTGTAAGTGTTCTTCCGGTACACATTGGAGGTAAGCCTGCCAGTGCTGGGGTCAATGGTTAACTGAGTATCAAGGAAGGAGATGCGGGTCCCTTGTCCTGAGACTACAAAGTCTAGTTATGGGATGCTGTTTGTGAGTGCCGTGAGGAAGGTGTCCAGCTTGTTGTTGTCACCCTCCCACATGAAAAAAATATCGTCAATAAAATGACGATATAAGTGGGCTTTGTGGAAGCCTTGTATATGGGTCAAAGTCTCCTTCTCCCATGTGCTGAGGACTAGGTTGGCGAAAAAGGGGGCCATTTTGGATCCCATCACCACCCCCTTGGTCTGTAGGTAGATGGCTCCATTGAAGCAGAAAAAGTTGTTTTTTAGAACCACTGTGGTTAAAGCTATAAGAATTTCAATTTTAAAAACACTGAATTCATATATATATATATATATATATATATATATATATATATATATACATACATGCATGCGTACATACATACATACACACAAATATTTCAAGCATGGGCATTAATTCCCTTCTAGCCTGCCAATATACTAAAGCACTTGTTCCCATAATGTGTCCAGGCTGTTCTTAAAAATATCTAAACTAGTATTTGCCTTAATGTAATTTGGTAGTCTGTTCCATGCATCAGCTGCTCTGTCAGAGAACCAATTTATATACTTCTCATTCCTATATAGAATCTTCTTCATAGGTTGTTTGATGATTCTGTAGTACTTTTTGCTAACCCCAAATATTCCCGGAGATAATTATCTGTAAATGCCCTATATACCTGGAAAAAATCTTCTCTTAGATATCTATAAGAGACACTGCACAAGTTCAGATATTTTAGTCTTTCATAATAACTTAAATTTTCACATCCATGGATGCCCTATGTATATTTCTCAGGTACTCTTTCCAGTTTACTCTTGCTTTTTTTCTTATAAGGTTTCCATATTGTTATTCCATACTCAAGTTTGGGTCTAATCTAACTAATAAATGACTTCATCATTTCTGATTTCCTAGACTTTATAAATCTATTTCTACAACCTGTAGCTCTATAACTATCATTAACCAACTGGTTGATATGATTAGAGAAACTCAAAGCTGGATCTATCCATATACCCATGTCCTTAAACGACTCTACAGTTTCAAACATTGTGTGCTGTATTAAATATTCACCTTTCAATTTATGCCTCCCAAATCTCATATGCTTAGTTTTTGATGTATTATATTATTTTTCTGTGCCCAAATGTTTAATTTCGTCAAGTTATTTTGCAGACATGGCTTATCTGTAATACATGTAATCCGTTTACACAATTTCAGGATATCTGTATATAGACTATAGAACACCTCAGATGAAAAAATCAGGTCTGAAAGATACAATCTAAACAACCAAGAGCCTATGAGAGAGCCCTAAGGGCCTAAGACAGAGCCCTGTTGGACACCCTGACTGTAATCAAGACTTTCACCTTTCCAGTTGCTGTATCAAATGTTTGTAATGTTGAATATTTTTTCTTCTGCAAAAGTGATCAAAACTTATCTGATTGCTTCTGTGAGCATTAAGTCCATGCAAGATTGCAAACAGCGGAATTCAGGGAATTTGCTCTCTTCCCACTGTAGCATGATCTTGGAATATAATTATATAAGTAGCAGTTGGTGTGGCTGCTGTAGCCTCCTGCATGGAGGGTGGGGTGGGGGGTTGCCCCCCTGCATAAAACAAAAGGGTTTTTTTTTGGTGTTTTGACTTTTAAGCTATTGGTATCAATGTTTAGCCATTCGACATTTGTGCATTTTGATGCTTCCAAGTACTTTTATATACATATTTATCATCTAATTTTCTCCAGTTCGATCCTCGGCTGGGGTGCTTTCTGTGCGGAGTCTGCATGTCCTCCCTGTGGTCGCATGGGTTTCCTCCGGTTTCCTCCCACATCCCAAAGATATGCTGTAGGTGGATTGGACACTCTAAATTGGCCCTAGATGTGTGTGCGTGCATGTGTGTGCCTTCTGTGGAAGGTTGGGCGCTGGGCTGGCAATGTGACACCGTAAAAACTCCACTGCCAATCATGAGCAGACAGGTGATCCTCTGTGGTGACCCCTAACTGGGAAAAGCCGAAAGAAGAAGAAGAAGATTTATCATCTAATTCTCATGACTAGTTTCCATCCAGTATTTTGGTGTTTTGACTATCTGTGTATTCATTTTACTCCAGTGAAGGGGGGTGAAAAAAATTTAGAGAAACATTCCTATGTAAAATCCAGGACATTAACCAGGATACCTGTTACATTTGGGCACAAGCAAGTCTGTTACCCTGTAGGAGTTACGTTTTGAACAACTGCTAGGAAACATGAGGCATATATCTGCAACTTTCTGTTAAATACAGCATTGAAATAGGTGTCTAAAGCACTTCTGCATGCACCCTAGGCATCAGAGTAGAGGCTGATTATAACAAAAACCCAACTGCTACTGTTTCAGCCAGACAAATGAAGGAACCGATGTAGTAGTATGAGACTTAAATATGGGTTTTGGGGCAGGAAGAGAGAGGACAAGAAGTTAAACTGAAATCTAACAAATAAGTAGCATTCACTCATTCATTCTCTCATTTTTCCACTACTTGTTTTATCTATTTTAGGGTTGTTTGCATAGGAGCCAGAGACCATCTGACATTAAAGTGGCAGGCAAATAATTTAATCCTGAATAGGGTGCTTTACTGCCACAGTTAACTCATACACAGACATGCACACACACACACACACACACACACACACACACACACACACACACACACACACACACACACACACACACAAACATATGCCATGCACGCATGTGTAATACACACTTTCTAAAGGCAAATTAGATCACTAATTCACTTACAATGTGTTGTTGTGATGTAAGAAGAAACCCTAACTTCTAGTGAAAATCCACATGGACAGAGGGTATGCAGACATCACACAAAAAGCACCCAGGATAAAAACTAAACTTCAGAGCTAAGTACTGTGAAGGAACAACATTAGATAATATCTTAAGAACAAGGCAGAAAAAAATCAGGGTACATCTTTCAAAGTGTGACCAGGCATTAGAAAGATGCTGAAATGAACAGTTTACTGAAATATATATATATATATATATATATATATATATATATATATATATATATATATATATATATATATATATATATATATATATATATATATATATATATATATAAATATATATATATTGCAAGGGAAAAAATTAATACAAAATTTAGAAATAATTTGTGGTAGCAGCTCATAATCTTTGATTTTAGAACCACATTTCTGGAGAGAGAATATAATATGTTATTACATAAATTAGAACTTTTGAAAATCAGAAAGGGATTTAAGGACCCAAACTCAATATATCACCATGATCAATTATTCTCCAGGGATTTTAAAATATTAAATTTATAATCATTTAAATGATCAATCAGTTGGACATCATAAAAAAGAAAACAAATGTTACAATGCATCATACATAATTAAGCCTTATTTAACAATAAAGATTAAAAAACTGAGATCCTAACTTCTTAAGCTTACATTTTAGAAACTATATCAGTTGTATTGCTCTGTTGATTTTCTTTTCTGCGCAAGATTCATTTTGTTGTGTATTACTGATAGATGAAAATAGATTAATTTAGACAGCTTACAAACAGAATCTGCCGTTAGATGTTCTGCATCCCAATACAATGGGAGCTAACACCCCCCCACCCCACTTATTAAACAGTACCTCTAATATCTACTGCTCAACTCTTTCATAACATCATTTTAAAAATTGTAGAGAATTAGCATTATCCTTTGAATACCCTCAGTCCTTAGTTTAACTCATCTGGCATCTACTAAACATTCCAGGTAAAAGGTCTTCATTTCTGTGTTATTTTAGTTTATAGACTACAGTTTCCTGTTCAATTAAGGTTCAGTGTCACTAGATACTTTTCCTACCTACTGATTGTTTTTCTTTGATTGCACAAGCCTCTGACTGGAGTAGCCCTGCTCCATTCACCCTTGTTGTGCTCAGACTCTCTTCGATTCCCCTAACCTTCCCCCATTCCCACCCACCCTCCACTTTCAATACATTTATACTTCTTGAAGCCCAACCCTCTTCTAAACAAACCACTTACCTCCCTCTTTGACATAGCATTATCCACTCTGCTACCTTGCCCCTAACTCCTCTAGCAATCTAGTACCTTCCATCCCTATCCAACCCCACAGTTACTCCTACCGCATAAAGTTAAATCTCCAAATTAAATAGACTGACCTACACAATACAACTCATACTCTTCTTAATTATCCTTACTATCCCATGCTCATATTAACCCATGCTACCTGCCCCCAAACCTTCTTAGACACATCATCAGCAAAATCTCTAACCATAATCATACATTTACATATAAATACAAGCAATTACTCTGACATTTCCTCCTCCTTATTCAGCTATAGCCAAATAACTCTAACTAAACTAAAAACATGCCTATTAATATTAAACTTAAGTGGGTTTTATTTACCCAACTTAGATCTCCTACAAAATTCTGTCACCGACAAACAGTTATATATCATCTTATAGTACTATCTCAAAATGGTGATATTTATCCCAGTCCTGGCCCTAACAACTTACCAACTCCAATCCAACCTTCAATCAATCAAAAACTATCCATATTTACAGTAAATGCTCATAGTATCTGTATTAAAATTACTGAGTAACAAGCCTGGCTATCTCAATATACCCCCAATATTGTAGCAATAAAAGAAATCAGGTTAAAACTGCATATATCTGATACTAAAAATTTCCTATCAGGATACAATATCCTTCTAAATGATAGACTTCATAAAAAAGGTGGGGGTGTAACTAACTATTGTGAATCTTTAACAATCACAACCTTTCCCAAATCAATCCCTACTTTTGGCAACATTGAACTAATCCCTATACCTTAATAGTACTAAACATTTATGTATTATGGAATTATAAATTCCCCCAGGCCAAAATATCCCTACTTTAGAAGATTTTCTATCCTGGGCAAACCACAACATATCCGATGAAACTGTCATTCTTGGTGACACAAACATTAATTGGCAAAACTTAATCTCAAATTCCCCTGCAAATAGCATAAACGTGTATATGTTTACACAGCTCATTACAGGCCCTACCTGTGCACTAAATAACAAATCAGAATCACCCTTAAACTTGATCTTAATATCCCACCCCCATGAATACTCTAACACTGGAACCCTCCCTAACATCTTAAGTGACCACTTACCAGCCTTCACCCATAAAACTCAAACTCAAGTACCCAAAACACACTCCTTTAGAGCTTCCAAAAACCTTGCGCAGTTCAACCAAAACACATTCATAAATACCCTAAAAGCTCAAAATTGGATCCCAGTAAAAACTCTACTTCTGGGTGATGCTATAAATTATTTCAGCAAAGTCTTTCTTAATACACTAAATAGCTTAGCCCCCATATGCACCAAAAGAACAAAACTTAACCATGCTCCCTAGCTAACAAAACAGAGTAAGCAAGCTCTTCTTTCCAGAGAATGAGCCTGGAAAGAATGGCAGAAAAATAGGAACCCACAAAGTGAACTTAACAACAAGCACCTTTACAACAAAGTCATAAAAATAGTTATAAATGACAAGAAAACATTTTTCTTGACACAATTATCCAATCAAAAAAAATGCAAAAAAGTTTTGGAAATCTGTTTGCTCCCTTCTTAATCCTTGTACCATTCAAAACCCACTCCTCTTCCTGACAAAGACCCACTTCAAATTGCCCATATGTTTAACTCCTACTTTATCGATACCATCTTAAAATTATTCAAAAACTCATCTCCAAAAACTAACCTATACTCTGATAATCTAGTTAGTCATCTAAACCTCACTCAGCATAATCCCAACTTACTTTCATCCTCCCCTAGTGAAACCTCTACTAACAACCCTTAATTTCTCAATTCACTATACAACCTGTACTCACCTTCCTAGTATCTAAACTTCTAAACAAATGTAGACCATGCTCTCTCTCCGCTGATGAGCTTCCATCTGAATATCTAAAACTTGCAGATGAATCAATAGCCTGTTTAGTCAGAATACTAATAAACTGATCCATCTCAGAATCATATGTTCCCCAACTGTGGAAAAAATCCATTATTACTCCATTACATAAAGGCAGTAATACTAATGATCTCTCAAACTATCGGCCTATCTGTATACTCTCACCACTATCAAATATCTTAGTAAAATATGTGTGCACCCAGCTCCTAAAGCATGTCTGTGACAATTATCTCCTTGAACCCACCCAACATGGATTTCACCCATCACACAGCACTACAACAACACTTATGTCTTTCACCAATGCTGTGAATAAAGCTCTAGATTCTGCCTAATAACTACAGTAATCCTATTATACCTATTTAAGACTTTCAACACAGTATCGCACCCCAAGCTTTTGTAACAACTCGAAAAACTAGGCTGCTCCCTAAATTCTCTAACATTATTTTCCAACTACCTAATTAACAGAAAACAATCTGTCAGATGGAAAAATAAACAATCTGAATATCTGGTCAATAACCCAGGAGTTCCCCAAGGATCTATCCTAAGGATTCTGCCTTTTAATATTTTAATTAATAATCTTTATACAGCCTCCCAACAAAGTACACTCACTAATAAGCAGATGATTCCACAATCATCTCCTCTTCTAGCAATTTTGCTAATCTCCTTAGGGTTATACAAACGGCCTTTACATCTAGAGAAACCTGGCTAAATGATGCACAACTACTACTAAATCTCAAAAAATTAAAGCTCTTAATTTTCTAAACTCAACCAAACCACCAACTCCAGACTTTAACATTTTCTCACAAAACAACACTGAAATTGAATTAGTGAAGACAGTTAAATTATTAGGTATAACTATTGATGATAAACTTACCTTTGAGCCACATATTCTCAATACAAGGAAAAAACACTTTAAACTGGGCAAACTTTATAGACATAAACTTTATATAGACAGGCCAAGAACAAAACTTGCAAACACTGTCCTCATCCCTTCCCTTCTCTGTTTATGTCCCATCTTCACCAGCCTTTGCACGTCTCTTGGTAACAAACTGCAGTCATGTTACTATAAAATAGCAAAATTTGCCACTGGGATGCCAAACCACCCACACTATTGACATGCTATCATGGAACTGAAGTGGCTTGAATTCCCCCATTATCTCAATTATACCCAACATACTTTTGCCCACAAACTGACATATAAACTAAAAAATTGCCCTGCTCTTCATTCAGTCCTACAGTCTTATATCCCAACATGCAATCTTCAGTTCAACAACAAACAACTATTAAATATAACCAAACTTAACAAAAGAGCTGGACAAAGTCTCTATTCCTATATCATTGCCAAATTATGGAATGCCCTGCCCTGGCTTCCAGAATGATTAAGCCCTTTTAAATCTTCACTAAAATGCCATTTCCTCAATAATCATATATGTTCCTGCATGCACAACTCTAAGCCACCATAAAGAAATAAAAATTTAACTAGTCTTTCTTTTTCCTTTCTTCCACTTAGCAACTGCTATCAAATGACTATGAACTTTCTCTTTAGCATCTAACATATTCTATTATATCTATCTTCTCTTAGACAATTTCTAGGGTCTCAAGTATTTTAATGAACTATATACATTGAATCAATCTACAAATGTATTTGAATGCTTTTATTCATTAGGTTATTGTATTTTATATACTAATATCCAGTGTAAATGTCTACTCTGATCATTGCTCATTGTCTATTTTAAGTATACTGTAATAAAAATGTTTTGCTTTTCTCCCCAGGCCTCCACTGAAAATTGGTTTCTGACCCAGTGGACTTTTCCACTTAAGAAATGTCAATAAATAAATAAATAAATAAATAATAGATGTCAACTCTCCGAAGTATATTTTTGTTGATATAGTGATATTGCTATCAAGGTGACTGCGTTTATTTGGAACACCAAGACAAAAGTTCTAAAATGGCACTCTGTGTACTCCAAATTCTATAACCACATTCTGTTAGCATAATAATTGAGTGATCAACATCCATCCGAGAATGCTTGATATTTGTTTATTTATTCATGTATGGCTGAATGCATGTATTCATTCATTTGTTTGACTGTTTTTTTAGTTAGTTAGTTACCTGAATAGTCAGGCTGGATCCTTTGCATATATGTCCCTGGCCAAAGGCAATACAGTAGAAATAAGGAATATAATAAAGAAATATGTATACTAGATGACTGATGAATTACAGTTTTGGTCCACTAGGATGCATTTTAAACACATTAAAGACAAAGAGTCATTTTAGATTACAAAAGTACAAACAATTTCATAAGTAACAGTTGTGTTAGATCACAGAAAGTTTTATATCTAAAACAGGTTCTCTGACAACGTAAAGATTAACAATGGTGTTACATCACATGAAGTACAAAATCCAAACCAGATTCTCAGGAGTCCCTGGAGAATTGTCTTAGCAAAGCTTGAATAGACCTGGAGAAGAAATCTAATGTTTAGTGCCTTGAAAAAGTGTATACAGAGGACCAAGTTGCTCCTTTAAGAATAATTCTAGAGACAATCCCCTTCAAAAAAGCCATATATGAAGCTTGGCCCTGGTAGAATCTGTCTTAACCCTGCCTGGAATAGTTCTGTTGTGGTGGGAATAACATAAGGTAAGAGATAGAGATAACCATTTGGAAATATTCTGCTTTGACACAGGTTGTCCCTTCTTACCTTCACAAGAAATGAACCACTGATCAGAAGTTGTGAAAGATTTAGTTCTGTCAAGACAATACCTGAGTTGTCTGTGGAAGTCCAAAGTATGATGTATCCTTTCTCCCTCATTTGGGGGTTTAGGGAAGGGCACAGAGAGATGGATAGTTTGACCTTAAGTAAACTGGGATACCACTTTAGACATAAAAGGATTAATTCTCAAGGAAAGCCTGTCTCTGTGGAAAATGGGATAAAGTTGTCACAGCATAAGAGCTTGCAGCTCAGTGAATCTTCTTGCAGAAGTTAGAGCTACCAGTAAAACTGTTTCCCATGTCAGGAACCTCAAGTCAGCTGGATAATCTGGCTGAAATAGAACAAGCTTCTCTAACACAAAATTAAGATCCCAAGGATGAGCCACTGATTTTCTTGGAGTTCTCTTATTCAATACCCATTTCAAAAACATTTTGGCATGGGAGTGCCTTGAAAGAGGGAGGGATCCATGGACAGACAGGCTGAAATGACTTGACAGAGGAGTAAGACAGAAAATCGGAAAGTAACTCATACAAATAGTATAAAAACAATAGCCCCTGAATGGGTGTTCGGTGTTGGCACCAACTTGAATACCTTTTCCATTTACTAATATATGATCTTCTGTTAGCAGGATTAGTGGTCTCAATTAGTAGCTGCATGTCCTACAAGTGCCTAAAAGACTCTATAATCCAGGCAGTCAGTTGAAGTTGTTTTGGGTTGAGATGTATCAAACATCCCTGTTCTTGTGTGGGTCGAACCAGTCTGTGTGGAAATGTATCATAATTGTCCCTGGTCAATTCCAAAAGAAGGGAGAACTACTGTTGCCTGGGTCAGGAGGTAGTCACCCCATATACCTTGGGGTATTCCTTCTGAATCTTCAGAAGTACCCTGGATATCAGTGGAAAGAGTAAAAAAAAGCATACAAAAAATATTGCCCAAGGAAAAGAAATGAAAAAGCACCTGTTTTCCATGTCTTCTTGCATGGAGTCCTGGTACAGAATTTTGCCTGCTGCTTGTTCAACAAGGAGACAAAAAGGTCTACTTTAGGAAGTCCCCAGACAGGGATCAAATCTTGAAGACCCCCCCCTCTATTTTCCAGCCATGAGGGTCTGCCTTTGTCCTGCTCAGCTTGTCTGCCACACAGGTTTGCTCTAATGGAATGTAGGAATCCTATAGAGTGAGCTTGAGCTGTAAAACTATATTTCATGCTAGTACAGCTAGTCTGCAAAAATGGTAAGACCTGGTTTTCCTTTGCTTATGTATCCCATCACTGTGGTATCATCTGTAACAACTTGAAGTAGCTTAGGGAACAAAGATGATTCAGAGAGTTGACTGCCCAGATAAGGCCAAGCAACTCTTTTACATTTATGTACTTATGTCTGTTTTTGTTGTCACAGACACTTTGGGCTTTTATCCCCATTGACAAAGTCTAAGGTGCTTGTGGTACCTGGCTGCTTTGGAGCAGTAGGGGGGAAGGGGAGACCCTGATTCAGGGATATTTGATGTCTCCACCAAGTGATTCCTCTTCTCACATATTCTAGAAATGGAATATGAAAAGATAATGGATGTTGGTGCTGGGACCCATGAGATTTCAGATAGCATTGTATATTTCTTATGTGGAGTCTTGTCAGAGGTTTCATGAGAATTATAGATATCGTGAACCCAGAATCATGATATATTCCTCTCTCAGTGACCAAAGTCTGAGTGGAAAAAATGTGGAGAAGATCTATATATGTGTGTTTTTGTTTTTCCTGTGGAAGAAGAGCTCTTTGTAATAAGGTGTCTAGCAGACATTCCAGGAGCACAGTCTTGTGTGATGGAGTCAGACAGTTGAATGTTCTCTTGGAATCCCAGCCTGTATAGGAGATCTTTCACCCAGCTGAGAGATTCCTGGTGCTTTGAAAAAATTCTGCAAAGATCGGCAAGTCATCTAAATATAGAAAAAATATGGATACCATGTAGCCTGCAATATGCTTTGTGAATATTCTTGGGGCAATGGATAGCCAAAGCAGTAAGGCAGAGAACTGATTATGAGATCCAGACACATAAAGCCTGAAGTCTGGATGGATAGGAACATGATGACAAGCATCTACTAAATCTAAGGTTACCAAAAACTCAAATATGGAAGATAGGGTAAGAAACTGCATAATGAAAACATTTTGAACTTGGACACTGACACAAACTGGTTTAGGCATGAAAGCTCCAGAACTGTCCTCCAGAAATGTTCTTTCTTTGGCACCAGAAACCTCATTGAAAACACTTCCTTCCCCACTGGAAAAGAGGAACTGTTTATATTACCCTTATATCACATACTGAAGTAGCCAACACAGAACTCAGGTAAACTTCCTCCTAGTAAGGAATGGCACAGGGGTATAATCAGTGATTGCAAGGTCATCCACAGGGAAGCAGTTGACCCCATATCATAAACCACTGGTTGCCACAATCATAGGCAAACAGTGGTCAGAGAAGGCTCTAAGGTCAAGAAAAGCTAGGCTGAAGAGATGAAAGATTACTGGAGAAAAAGCAAAAGAGTTAAAGGAATTAATCAGGGCACTAGTGTCCCAGAAAGAAGAGGAAATAGGTGGAGTCAAAGAAGAAGATGAACTGCAGCACGTCAAAACAGCATAACTGAGGATTATAGAACAGCTATGTGGCCAACACAGGTATGGAAATATCTTAAATAAATTGTAATAGTAGCAAATGGGGAAATTAGAGAACTGAGATAGAAGAGAAAATAGTGAAACCATACCTCTCAACTGTACCGAATTCTTTGGTATTTACTGGTTTGTTGGGCAAAATAATGGGCTGCCACAAATTCTCAAGTGGCCCCTTCAATTCCTGATTTTTCTTTTTTTTTTTTTTGTACAATTTTATAGCTGACATCACCAGGGTCTATATCACGGAAAAGTTTGAATGTCATATGGTCGACACCATATGATCGAAGTTTTAAAAGTTCGAGCATTTGAATGGAGCTCTCCATACAATGTGGAATGGGAAGATTTCCCTTTTCTGCACTGTAGTGCAATCTTGGAGTTGGTATATTTAAAGAGTGGGGGGTTTAGGAGGGCTTCCCCCCGGCTTACACCATTCAAGTAGTTTTTTTCCTTTGGTTTATATTTTTATTTCATTTTAGAACTTTTAAAAGTTTGATCATATGGTGCCGACCATATGATGTTTGAACTTTTAAGTTCGATTATGTAATATAGACGACATCACCACGCATCGCCAAGGTTCTGATTGTTATAATTAGAACCTGGATTGGAAGCAATACCAACAGCAGTAAGTGGAGTGGAGTAAGAGCTGTGTGCACTGTGTGCACGTTACATAAGTTAAGCAGGGGCAGCTCATGCTATTGGACTGCAAGACTGCAGCCTCCCCAGCTGTAAAATGAAAAGAACAGAAAACTAGCTGCAAGTCCTGTGCATGTCTGCTTTCCTCTCTGGACTGCCGTCTAACCAGTTCAGACTACAAAAAGAAGGCAATCAGTGTAGATGCCCCAGAAGTCTATGCGGTTACAAACTGAATAGACTGCAAGGAGAATGAACAGCAATGTCTGAGTCTACATAGCAACTGCTTGGCTCCCAGCTCATATTTGATGCCCTCTGATTGGCTCCCAGCACGCACGCACTCTGGGACTTACTGCTGCTGCAAGGGAGTAATGGCAGTTCTAGAATTAGACTTTTTGTTTGACCTCGGTCTAATGCTGTAATTCAGAAGCTTGGTGGCTCAGAAGCAAGCATTCTTACTGGTAAGGAATATACAGGCAACGGTAATTCAGAAGCAAGGAACACTCTCTAACTGACTGCTAGGGAACTGAATTGTGTGTGTGTGTGTGTGTGTGTGTGTGTGTGTGTGTGTGTGTGTGTGTGTGTGTGTGTGTGTGTGTGTGTGTGTAAAATGCTCCAATTCAATAAAGGCTTAAACCCTGTAACTTGAATACTGGTAGCAAGAGCCTGACTTCCCTACCCACCACCTGATGACAGGCATTTGAATTTCAGACATCATACCTCATATGTTTGTTCTGAATCTGATGACAGGCATTTGAATTTCATACTTCATATTCTTCAGAAAATACATGGCAACATTACACAAAACCTTTTTTTCTAGCAATTTTCTAAGTTTATAAGATCAATATTTGAAAATTGTCCCTATTTTTGGGGCTGTGATCCCCCATTATTGGCTTTGTCCAGTTTTTTTGTGCTAAGAGGTTGAGAGCTATGGTGAGAACTGAGAACTGAATTCACTGAATATGTTTGGGGGCTGTATTCCCCCATTATTGTCTTTGTCCAGGTGTTTTGTGCTAAGATGTTGAGAGCTATGGTGAGAACTAAATTCACTAACAGATAGCCATTTAAGTTTCAGTCTCTGGGTCTTTCATGAAACAGAATGGTATGTTGCTTTAACTGTAGTGCAGAGGATCCTGAGTTCAAGACTTGGTAGTGAAATGCATGGTGGTAGTATAACATTTTTTCTTAGCAACTTTCCAAGAATATACAAGCAATGTTTAAAATGTGCATGTGGTTTTTGGGCTTTTGTCTCCCCCCCAATAAAGTTTGGCTTTTTCCAGATTTCTTGTGCTGCAAAGTTGAGAGATGCAGTTGAGTGGTGAGTGGATTTTACAAGGAGCTGAGAGCTTGAAGAGAAGTTTAGTGTTGCTTATGGTGAGTCTGTTTGCATTGTTAATAGCACAACAAGTACTGTACTTGCTTTTGATGTAGAAGGCTGTGAGTTCTACTCCCTCAATATGTAAATGCATTACTTTACTGTGTTGCATTTTTAAAGGGGGTGGATGCTGCAATCCTGAGAATGTCCTCTTTGGCGGAGATACCTATTGACTATGAACCTGTTATCAGTTTGCTACCCATTCCCTATTGCAATATTACTAGCTTATCATTTTTCATTGTAACATAGGCAGCTTATTCCTCAAGGGCAACAGGCACTTTATTTGTAGATGAAACAATGAAATATAAAGTTGTTTGCTAGCAGCAACCTCTTCATTAGTTACAGATCTCTTTACTGTGGAATTATTTAGATGATGTTTACTTCTGCGGAGATTGTGCATATTTACTGATACTGGCGGATTGTAGAAGTTTGAGTAGACTTTTATGATGGAAATGTTCTGAATTGGGCAGTTTTGTCATTATTGGTGCATGCATTTTGTTTCATTGTTTACAGGAAAAAATGTTCAAAACAATAAATTTAAAACACCCTCTAACAACTGTACTGTATTATACAAGGAATATAAAGTAAAAAGAGAAGAAGGCTCTAGACCATGGCAAATAAAATCATATATTTTTAATACACAAGAGTAAAAGGTGAGCGCTTTTGCAGCAACCAGCTGCTTCATCAGAGAACAACTTCAGTCATCCACTATTTATATTCAAGTCAGCCAATGAAAAATCACTATAATTAGACATGTAAATGATTTCTTAAAGTACTGTGACAGCCTAATAACATATTATAAGCTATTAGGAAACACATATACCTAACAGAAAATGTAACTGAACTTAAAACCTTCACATGCAATTTAATGTTAAAAATGCAATTTGGAAGGGATATAGCAACACTTGGTGGCCTAAAAGTATTTAGAAAAAATAGTAGTTATTTACCTAACAACAATGGTGTAATTGAGACATTTGAAAAAGCTTGTTTGAAAGACATTTATAAAATATATGATGAATGTGCAACAACAAAAAAATTTGTTAATTTAACCTGTAATGAAAGAGAGGCTTTACAGTGTTTATGTCAAGATTGATCTATATCCATTCAACCTGCTGACAAAGGGGGACTGCTAGTAATTATGGACTATTATCTCTACAGGAAATATATTCTCAATATGATAAATGATGCTAAAGTATATGAAAAAATTGATTTAGAAATTGATTTAGAAAGCATTAAATGTAAAACAGCTGTTGTGTCTTTTGGCTTTTACCGGTTAGGGGTCGCCACAGCGGAACTCCGGTCCGCTAATGATTGGCAGTAGACTTTTACGTGCTGAGTTGCCAGCCCTGACACACAACCTTCAGTGAAGGTATGCCCATTCATGCATGTCTCCACACAGAAGACACTCTAGCTGAGAATCAAACAGGACAACGTCTTACTGTGAGGTGACAACGTTACCGCAGCATCACCACCACAGTATGTTAAATGTAAAACAGCTATATGTAAAAATTTGTTTGATTGTTTACAATCCAGAATTATAGATTTAGAGCTTTATAACTATTTCTTAGTAGAAGAACCTGTTACACCCATAATCCAGGGGTTGCTGAAAATACATAAACATCCATACACTCCCCCATTGAGACCTATTGTCGCAGGGCAACGATGGAACACTGAGCCCCTTTCGATCTTTGTTGAACAGCATTTAAAATAATTACTAGCAAATAATGCTTGCATTTTGAAAGATACTAAGCAATTTTTTAAAAGATTTATTTGAACATATTAAAGATAAACCACCCATGAAGCATTGTATTATAGTAACCCTGGACATTCAGTCCCTCTTTACAGTTATTCCTAATGATACAGGCATCATGTTTTTGAAACAGTACTTAGTCGAAGATGGTACATACAATTCCAAGGTTACAGATTTGATATGCTTTTTGGTAGAAATCATTTTAGAAAATAACATCTTTATGTTTGAACATCTGTTATATCGACAGTTAGATGGCGTAGCTACGGGCCCTGTTTTTTCCAATAGTTACGCCAACATTGCCATGGCCATTTGGGGAAAGCATAACATTCTGAGTGAGGATATTTGCTGCAATGTCGTTTTTTATTGAAGGTTTGTTGATGACCTCTTTCTTTTTTGGGAGGGTGAAGCTAATGCTTTCACATCTTTTCTGGATTACATTAATAATAGTACCCACTTCCTTAAGTTTACTGCACATAGTTCTACCACGTCAATAGATTTATTGGATGTAAATATACAAAGGACTTCAATGGGTGACTTTGAAACAGGAATTTTCAATAAGGAATGTTATAGAAACACCTTTGTCCAAAGAAACAGCATGCACCCACAGCATGTCTTTAGAAATGTGATGAGAGGACAGGCCCTAAGGGTGTCACCACTAACAGCTAATGAAAATAAATTTAGAGTTGAGTTATATACTTTGGAGAAATATTTTGTAGAGAGGGGCTATGCTCAAGACGAGGTTCGAAAAGTAATGACAAATACATTTAAGATGAGAAAAGGGAAAAGTCAACCTTACTTTTCAGATACCAGTGATAATGATGGATGGGTACCACATAAACACAACTATATGAGAATACCAATGACTTATGCTAGCAATACTAAGTTATTGCTAGATGTCTTAAGTTATTGATAGATGTCTACCGAAGAAACTGGAATATTCTCTGTGCTGATGATTAGGTTAAGGGACACTCCCCAGTATGCATATAAGAATAAAAGATCATTGAAGAGACTTTTATATGGCCCTCGGCAGGATGATTAGAATGCTGTTAACTCATCTAATCACAATAATGGTACCTTCCCATGCAATAGATGTAATTTTTGTAGAGTTTTGGACACTAGTGACAGATTTATGCATCCTGATACCAAAAAGCATTTGTTTTTTTAGATTAGTAGCTGATTGTAATACTACCAACCTGGTATATTTAGCCTATTGTGTGACATGCCACTCTTTTTATGTGGGCATGACCACACGTAGGCTAAGAGATCGTATCAGAGAACACATATATGACATATCCAGACAGGCAGAAACAAATGCTCTGGTGAGACATGTTTTTAAAAATGGTAGTTCACATGAATTTAAATTTATGGTTATAGAGACTATTGCCATGGGGTATAGAGGGGGAGATAATAAGAATAGAGTTGAAATGAAAGAGCTGGATTGGATTATCAGAATGCGTATCAATATGGGCAAGGGGCTCAATGACGAAGTGTCCATTAAACCTGCTTTGCAAAACAGAATCCTCACCAAGTAATGTGTTGTCATGTTTTTATTCAATATATTTTTTATATTTTTATATACTATATATATATATATATATATATATATATATATATATATATATATATATCTATGGATCACCTTAATTTGCCTGAAAGCTCATTTGCCCGACACTCATTTTTCCCAGACCAAATGACTGAAAGCTCATTTGCCTGAAAGCTCATTTGCTCGAAAGCTCATTTGACTGACAAGTAGTATCAGCAAGAAAATGGAATATGCCCCCCCTCCCCACTGTAGTGCGACTCTGGAGTTAGAATATATAGGTGGGGGGGGTGTGGGGGGCACAGCCCCCCACAAGGGGGGGTGTGGGGGCGAAGCCCCCACTTACTTTCCTGTTACTAAGCAATATTACATCAAAAGGTAACAATATCATATGAAATGAAGTGGGGGCTTCACCCCCCCCACACCCCCCCACCTATATATTCTAACTCCAGGGTCGCACTACAGTGGGGAGGGGGGCATATTCCATTTTCTTGCTGATACTACTTGTCAGTCAAATGAGCTTTCGGGCAAATGAGCTTTCAGGCAAATGAGCTTTCAGTCATTTGGTCTGGGAAAAATGAGTGTCGGGCAAATGAGCTTTCAGGCAAATTAAGGTGATCCATATATATATATATATATATATATATATATATATATATATATATATATATATATATATATATATATATACATTTTTATATGTGTTTCCTAATAGATTATAATGTGTTATTAGGCTGTCACAATACTTTAAGAAATCATTTACATGTCTAATTATAGTGATTTTTCATTGGTTGACTTGAATATAAATAGTGGATGACTGTTTGAAGTTGATGTCTGATGAAGCAGCTGGTTGCTGCGAAAGCGTTCACCTTTTACTCTTGTTTATTAAAAATATATGATTTTATTTGCTGTGATCTAGAGCCTTCTCTTTTTACTTTACATTTTGTCTGCATTGTTGGAGGGCCCATTTACCTGCACCATAAATTGGTTTTGGACTATTATAAAAGGAATATAATTTAGTACAAATCAGGAGATGTTTATTGATTATCTGATCAGCTCAGGTACGCCCCTTCCCAGTTCTTGCTTAGATGTGTTCAGTTAGGAACCAGTTAAATCAACTGCCTACAAACACAAACTTTTTTTTTTACTGAATATATCACAGAGTCTGAATGTTACTGAAAGTGATGAAGCCAGACTGAAGCAATCACTTCTCTTAGATTGTCTTTTTTTTTGGGGGGGGGGGGTACTTATTGTCCACACCTAGGGAGCTAAGTCCATCATGTAGGATTTCTGCCACACAATTCTCCTGGCTGATCTATACCTCTCAACTGTCCAGATTTTCACAGAATGAATAGATTTTTCTTCTTATTTTTGGTTTGTTCCTCATTAAATTTGTGGTTTTCTGTCAAATCATTTAGGATTGAAGTCAGTTAATAATTACAGACAGAGTTTCAGACTTCATATCCTTCAGAAAAATGCATGCTAAAGCAAGACCTGTTCTTCTATCAACTGTCTAAGTTTATACACGAGCAACTTTTAGTACTGTTTGTTTGTTCCCCCAATATATTTGGCCATGTCAAGATGTCCTGCATTAAGAGGTTAAGAGATATGCACAAATAAACCACTTCATAGAATTAGGTATATCCAAACCTCTCAACTGTCCTCGATTTTGGCTCAAAATGTTGCTCTTGCCCTAATAATCCCTCCACAAAAAGGCAATTTTTGAAAAAACGTGGAGGGTTACAATTAATAAATAATTGTAATGATCAGAGTTATAGATTACTTTTATTTTAGAAATGCATGTAGATTCTCTCATTTTGTCAGCTGCTTAACTTAACAGAATAATATTTAAAAAGTGTCCCTTTTTTGACAGGTACTCAGCTGTGTTGTGTGGCTATTTTATATTTTTGCATTACATTTTTGGTCTGTTTTTCATAAAATTGTGGTTTTCTAGCAAATTAGTGGCAAATCATTAAAGATTGAAGTTAGAAAATAATGACAGACATTTGAGTTTCAGATTTCATGCCCTTCAGAAAATTCATACTAATGCAAAACCTACTATTCTATTATCTTTCTAAGTTTATAAGAGCAATATTTAAAAATTGTCCTTATTTTTGGGCCTTTGTCCCACTTCTATTTATGGCTTTTTCAGATTTCTTGCTCTAAGTTTGAGAGGTATGACAAATATGTCAGGGCCATCACCATCAGCCAGAGACATTTCAAATTGTGACATACTTGATGTACCCCACTCCCCCATGTAGTAACTTTGGATGTGTCCAAGAAGTCAAGGATCAGTTATGCAGTGTAAGTGTGCAAAGTTTCCCCCATCCAAGGTAGACACAAGTACTATAGTGGCTTTTCATCTATCCTTGATTTTGCAGAATGTTCTGGTTTGCTGTCATATTTTTATACTGTTGATTTATGCTTCTTATTATTCAGAAAATGCATCTTGTTGCACTGCATGTTGCTTTGTGTTTAAGCAGCAATGCTCTAATGACCATTAGATAAGCTTGTCTGGGATTGTAAGATGCAAGTAAACTTTAATAAGCATACTGTTAAAGAATTATCAACATTGAAAGCCTTTTTGTTGCTGCCATGCAGAGAATATTTAAATATCTAGATAACGTATAAGCCTTAGATATTGAAATGCATATGACAGTATTTGTAATAAAGGACAGGATTACAGTATTTTCAGAGTCTCATTACATTTGTTGGAGACTTGCAGTCATCTTTGCAGGCTTTACCTGTAAACTAAACAAAATGCCAATCTATCATGTGTGGTCCATAACCTGTGCAGTAACCCTTTAAGCAATTTATCCTGAGCTTGTTTCTTGCTTGCTGTTCATTTTTTACTTTGATCATGTTTTCCCCATGAAACAAGTAAATTGTTGCTGCCAGGCAGCACCACAGCAGGTCTTTTTTGGATAAGAAGCTTGTTTTTTATACTTTATTTCAACTGGCATTCCAGTAATGTATTTAAAAAGTAATTTATTTTTTTCATGCCTAACAACCTCTTTGTTTCCATCTAGATGTTAATTAAGCTGTCATGTAGCCAATGTATCGAAATATTTTTTTTTCTTCTCCACTTCATTTTGTCTTGATTGGACTCTCATAATGACAGTTTGGCACCCAGAGCAGCGTATTTAATTAAAGTCGCAGTTTTGTGGTTTTGAGCAATAGCTCTGCCCCTTTCTAGTTGCCCACACTGCTTCAAATTGGCCCCACCCATTCACGTCTCTCCTGCAGCCCCCCTTTGATTTGAAGTCACCAACCGCCACTGAAGTTAAGTTCTAACATTTTCTGCCCACATGCGTGATGCGGATGAGAAACTTAACCTTGACCAGGTAAGTATAAAGGAACTAAAAAAAACAAAAAAAAAAAAAAAAAAAAACAATGATAAAAGAAACCACAAAGGGAAGAATGTTCCTGTGATAAAAGTAATTGAGTAAACCAACAACAAATTCCACCTCATAAACAGGAACGAAAAATGGCAGCCTCAATACATCCAGCAAGTATCAGCAACAGAAAAGTCAAAGTCCATAAGTATCATAAAATCGTTATTAAAATATTCAAAACTTCTTTATTGTGACAGAAAAGTGAGCGCTTTCACCATAAGGCTTCTTCAGACTTTGTTACCTGTATAAGGAGCGGATTTTAAATAGCAAAAACAGATAACAGAAGTCATTGACGGCAATGCTATCTGTTAAGGGTTTAAAGTGACAGAGCACATAAGCCACCTGTAAATATATTATAATTACATATATAAAAATAAATTTAAATAACAAAGACAGATGATCAGAATCGTTGACGTCAGTCTTGTCTGTTAAAAGCTTAAGGTGACAGAATACATAAACCACCTATAAAAATATAAAAATATATATAAAAATGTTTAAAACAATGAGTATAAAAATAAACAAATAACAAAACAAACATGAATGCCTAAAATAAAAACATAGGCAATTAAAATATAAAATTCTAAACAACAGTCACTGTTTGGGTCTAGGTAATCTCCTTTTCTTTAGAATAGGTTGCAAAGGAACTTTGTCATTTAACCCAGGAGATTGATCTGCTCTACAACGAACAATCCAATGCAGTTCACTTTCCTGTGTATAGTTATCTATGTCTCCACCTCTAATATTAGACTTTATAACCTGCATGACACAGAAAACAAAAGTGTGTGCGGCTCCTAATAACTTACATTGCTTGGCTAATGCATTGTGTTCAGAGCCTATATGCATATGATAGATATGTTCCCTAATGCGCTCTCTTAACTGCCTGTTAGTTTTGCCAATGTAGAATGCTGGGCATAATAAGCACTTGGCAAGGTATACCACATTGGTACTTAAACAGTCCGCCCTAGTCTGAAAAAAGAATTCTTGGCCTGTAACTGGTTGTTTAAAGACACTATCAGTGTCAATATACCTGCATTGATTACAGTGGTTACAAGGTATAGTATTGTAACTGAAGGCATTGGGTAGTGAGTCATTCAAACCCATCATGTGATGACAAAGCAACTGCTTCAGGTTTCTCTTATATTTGTATATAAACTTAGGTTTAGTGCCCACAACACTACTAATATCATTATCTAGAAGGAGTGTCTCCCAACGTTTCTCTATGATGTCTTTTATATACTGGACATTACTTGTAAAATATATTGGTACACTCAGCTCAATGGTCCTTGTCGGCTGTCTAGTTTCTAGATTATCGCCCCTTTCTGAAAAATATGGGCGTGCCCTAGAGGACCTCAGATCATGCACCACTGAGATGGCTCTGTTGACCTCTGCCTCTTTGTAACATCTTTCAACCAGTCTAGATCTAAGGTCTGACAATTCCTTCCCAAACCCGTCATCTGAAGGATTAAGCCTTGATGCTCTCATGATTTGCCCCTTTATTACATTATCAAAAACATATTTGGGGTGCATGCTATTTCTATGCAATAGAGTGTTCCTATAGCATGCTTTCCTATGGACCGAAGTGTTCAATAAACCATTCTCAAGTCTCATAACATTTATATCTAAAAAAGATATATGGGTCCTAGATGAACATAATGTAAACTTAAGGAAGTCAGTTAAATTATTCATTGATGACACAAATTCTACTAACTGGGCCTCATTACCCCTCCAAATTAAGAAGAGGTCATCAACGAACCTTCTATAGAATCCAACATATTGTTGAAATTGCCTTAAAGGAAAAAGGGATGCATGTTCCCAGTCAGCAATTACTATGTTGGCGTAGCTATTGGCACACGAAGTGCCCATAGCTACGCCATCCTTTTGAATGTAGATTTCCTCATTAAAGATAAACACATTATTATCAAGAACTGTTTCCAAAAATAATGTCAACAAATCTATGGTATTACTATCCAGATCAGAATTAAGATCTAAATACCGTTGTACCCTAATTGCACCCAGATTGTTCGGTATAACCGTGAACAAACTTTTAACATCAAGTGTAACTAAAATATAGGACTCATTATCTTCCAAGGTTCTGGTGTAGTCATAAAGATCTAAGAGAAATTGTTTGCTATCTTTCAAAATGAATGGGTTGGCCTCAACAATAGGTCTCAGATAATATTCTAAACATATTGAGAATGGTTCAGTGAGCCATCCCTGCCCTGCGACTATGGGTCGCATAGGTTTATTGGAGAGGGACTTATGAATCTTGGGAAGACCTTGTATGACGGGAATCAATGGGTTATTTACTTTTAAATATTCAAACAAACTCCAAGTTACTATATGACTTTTTACTAGGTCATCCAGCATGTCATAGACCCGAAAAACTTTGTTAGTTATAGCCATCATGTCTGTTTTCAAATAGTAGGTATCATCACTTAACATGGTACTCATACCCCTCAAATAATCCTCAAGATCCAATAAAACGATGGGACCCCCCTTATCAGCCGGTCTAATAATTATCGACCAGTCCTTCCTTAATTCAGAAAGTGCTTTTCGTTGTTGAAAAGTTAAATTATTCTTCTGACCTCTCACTTTATGCTTAGGATTCTTCTCATAATACTTGTATAAGTCATTCTCCACCAATTTGGAGAACGTATCTAAAATAGGGTGTAACGAGGGTGAATAAGTACTAACTGGTTTAAACACATTAGTGTAACCTACTTCATTGTGTTTCATGTAGTCACATCCAAAATCCAATTTCAGTTGCACATTCCGCACATACATCCTAATGTCTAAAATAGACTCAGTTACATCACTGTTCCTACTAGGTATAAAAGTAAGTCCTTTTTTAAGGACCTGTTCTTTGTATTTACTTAGCAACTTATGGGACAGGTTCATAACTAAGGACCTTCCACTCTTCCCCACATCTTCTTCAGAGTTGGACCAACATAATCCCCTCCCAACCCCTTCCGCTTCTGTCGTCCCCTGCTCATAGATGTGGATCTCCTGCCTGGGCGGGGGAGCTCTATTGGGAAAGGGGACTGCATAAAAAAAAAAAAAAAAAAAAACTTATGCATGCCAGGC
Organism: Protopterus annectens; assembly: GCF_019279795.1. Lineage (NCBI taxonomy): Eukaryota > Metazoa > Chordata > Ceratodontiformes > Protopteridae > Protopterus > Protopterus annectens. The sequence goes on from NC_056745.1 coordinate 597,871,226, forward strand.
CAGCCTATTCCTAATAGAAATTGTCTACAAAAGAATCAGAACAATTCTGCAGTCTGCTGCAGCCTGCACACATATTTTATTTTTAAGAATAGTTAGTGGTTACCCGGTTAGCGGCACAGCATTTCTGTGTGAATGATGTGTGTGAATGTGATTTCTGCTGTGAATTTCTGAACTAAAACCCAAATAGCAGTGTGGATTGGGCTTGTATTAACAGAGTTAAAGACCAAAAAAAAATTTATTGATGTTATACCTTGATTCGGTATGCTGGATTACAAAGAACAGCAAAATTCTAAAGGAATGTGAAGGGCTTCCAAGTTCAACAATGTGTTACAGCATATAAGGGCACCTGCTAACAGCATACATTATATTCCAGTGTAACTGTATAACCCTTAGAAAGCTACTAAAGCACTCAAGCACATAACTTTGGTTTGACTGCTGCAGCGATACTTTTGTTGGGATGTATTGCTAGATTTGCTAAAGTCTATTATTTGTTAAAACATTGGTAATTTATCCAAAGGCAGATTGTCATTAACCTTGCAACCCAAAAATTTAAAAAAGTTGCTTTTGACAGGTAAAGTATTTAGCCCTGTCTGTGTTGAATGCGCCAAATAACTGTACAGCCACAAGTGAATAAGTTTTCAAGATTTTCTATACTCATACTGTCAGTTTTTCATGCAGTTGTGGTCTGAGGCATGTGGCATTTAGAAAACAAAGTGGATCTTTTTTTATTACACTATACAAACTTTTTGGGGTTTATAAAATGTGTCTTTAGGGCTTGCTTTGTTTTTTTAACAATTCACATACCTGCTTTATGTGATTTTCGCCTTGTACAGATTAATATGTTTCACTCCATGTATATTTACTGTACTTGATTCAGTTTTATGTTATTTCTATTTTATTCATTTATACAGTGGTTAGTAGTTAAATACTTAAATTTGAACTTCAGAGTTTTACTTAGTGAAATGTAAAACTTCAGTTGGTATGCTGTCTGTATTTAAAATGTTTCTTGTCATTAGAAATTAAAAGAGTAAAATGCCCTTGGGCAAACAACAACTGGCATCTGTGATTATATGCACGCAGTTCATGTCACCTGCAGTCCACTTAATGTTGTCCAGTTCAGGGATTTTTGATTGCATTATCAGTTCTGTTTATATCCTTTAATTGTTTATAAATACCATTCCAAGATCATTTGCAACTGTACTGTCATTTTAAATGAAATGAATCTACTGCTGTCAAATTAATTCCAAAGTTGCAGATACTAGAGTTATGTCCAAGGCTGATCTAGTCAGGGTATATTCTATTTACCTGGGCTTTTGCATGTTGGAATGTTGACTATCTCTGGTGCTCAGAAAGAATAGCTGTTATATTAAGAGTAGAGAGCATAATCATCCTGTGCTTACACTTACGCCATACAATTCCAATGCCTAAGAATTCTTCAGAAACATACTCTTCCTATTTTACATCTGTCTATGTGTGCTGTGGTGGCCATGGCTGACTGTGTGCATGTGGAAGTGTGTGTGCGTGCATTCATATGTGTGATATGTGTGCATGCATGTGTGTGTATCCATGTGTGCATGCAATGCATGCATATGTGTGCACTGTGCACATATGTATATACACAAACACATACCTACATGCACATGTATACAAGGTTTAATATTTTGTCTGTTCTTCAATTTGCATTTGAATGTTGCTATCCCACAATTTCATTGGAGTGGGTGAGGCCACATAATTATGTATGCAAATTTTATGTTAATCGGTGCACAAACTTGTGGCCAGTTGAACCTACTTTTCATGGGCCTCTGTCCAGATTTTTGATGTTTCCAGGTTGAGACGTATGAGTGGAACAGGTTAACAACTTCAAGTACCTGGGAAGGGGTGGTTGAGAAGAAGGGAAGTCTGAATGAGGAAGTCAGAGCTAGAATCAGAGAGGCTAAAGCCAAAAGGCACAGAGTATCATAGGTGCTGTATGACTGAAGGATGGCAAAGAAGATGAAAAGTAAGGTGTACAAAACAGGGGTATGACCAGTACTACTGTATGGTACAGAAAACTGAGCAATAAATGCAGAGCAGCTGAGGAGTCTAGAGATGATGGAGATGAGGTACCTGAGTTGGGTAATAGAATACACACTGTGGGACAGATAAAGAAATGAGAGCATCACAACAGAAGTCAAAGTAGCTCCAATTGCAAAGAAGGTTAAAGAGAATGGATTACAGTGGTTTGGACATGTGCAAAAAAGTAAAAGTCAGTCTGGTGGAGAAGTTTTGGGATAGGTAGGAAAAAGGTAAGAGGAGACAAGGGTATCCAGAAAGAGGTGAATGGATCGTGTGAGGGAAGACCTATGACATTCAGGCATGACTATCAGAGAAGATGGGACATTAGCATTAAATCAAGAGTGATGGAGAAAGTTAACATGACATCCCGACCCCATGTAGAAAATGGGATAAAGGAGGTTGATGATGATGATGATGATGATGAAAGCATGTACTGTAGGTCTGCAGGGAACAGACAGGTTTGGTCTAAAAGATGTAGAATAATTCCCTGGAAAGGAGGGATTTCTTGCCACTGCCATCTGTACCCCTTTTGAGTCAGTATCTAAACCTGTTTGTCTAACATGTTCTGTTACCAAATCAGAAATGGAAATTCTGGAAAGGAAGAGTCTGCCAGGGTGGGGATGGAGGTGGAAAATTCCGTAAATAGTCATGCTGACTTATTTAACTTTCCTTTCTTTTGGGGGAAGAGTTCCGGCTTTCGTTTTGGAACCTATCTGATATTGTTTTTAAATGTCTGCTTACCAGCATTTTGCTAAGACTGTTTATTCTTCATTTTTGCCAAAAGTTAATGAACAAGCAGGAAAACTCTTGGAAATGTTAAAAAAAGAGGGCTGAGAAATACAAGAGACTCCCTGTATCAGCTTACCTCTCTGCAGCAGAGGGGCAGAAAATCCATCTCAATCAAAGGAGAATTTAAAATCTCATTTTTACATCCTCTGGGAGCTTTTGAGAACAGAGCCCATGAAACCTCCTCAAGACTGTACCAAGGTAACAGTCCTGGATGTAGTATCTACAGAGTTATAAACAGACTAAACAATGAGTAGTGATCTGGGAAATAGAAGAAACTAACCCACATAAAGCACGTCTCACAGGAAGGAACTGCAGATAAAAACCTTCCTCATTACATTCATAATTAGTCAGAATAAACTTTCACATATGATCCTGAGTATTCAAAATTCTAAAGAAATTAAACTTGCAAAAGCATAATCCAGTGCTGGTAGCACTGCAGGAATGGTAGCAGGTTATGGGACTTCCATTTGTACTTTCTGAGGTACTGAGAAACCTCTGTGCTCTCCCAATGAAAATAGTATCTTATTCTGGAAATACTTTCGTAGAAAGAGAATCCTTGACAGGGAGATTCATATAACATGTCCTCTTCTGAATCTGAATCCAAATTCTGAAGAGAAAAACCTATATTTCTCCCATAACATTTCATTCCAGATTTTATTCCTTGAATCTCTTCAGGAAAAGAGAAATATTTCTTTCTCTTACCAGAAACTACCTAATAAGAAGGGTCAATAGTATGCTCAAGACACTGAGGCAGACTTAATACTTAGTTTTGTGTTTCTTTTTGACAGAAGAATTAAGGCAAACATGATTTTAGTGGCAGCAACAGCTTCCCCATGGATGGGTACAACATTCTGGTGAGTTAGGGGCACCTTCCCTGACACTTCTCTCAACACCGATGAAAGTGGCTCTCCCTTGGCCACCAAGGGGACCCCAGTAGCCTTGGAGGACATAGTTAACCCCTGATTCAGAGTGGCTGTGCGAGCAACACCAGAAGTATCTGTGGGAAAAGATGAGTGATGACCTATCCATGACTTGACAGCTACAGTGCTGTTTTTCTTCGGATATCTATCACTGAACGTAGTGCAGAGTTCTTGTAGGTTCATACTTACTATTATGCCTTGTTTCTCTGATGTTATTCCAAAGTTATATGATTTGCACTAGCTATCCACATGTTTTCCATTTGTTTTAAGATTTATTTAAAGGTGCTCATCATTCTACATGACTTGGGTCCATGCTACCTCAGATAGTTCTTATTACCCAAGTAGCCCACTGTTGTACAGCAAGTGGCCACTTCAGGCTGCTAGTGGTTCCAAAGCTGCAGGTCAAAACATCTGGCATTAGACCATTTGCTTTTCAAGCACCACACATTTGAATCTATAGGGGGATGCCAGACTCAGGCCAGCATTAGCAGACCCTAAAATTGCATTTTTTTTTTCATTTAGAGTATTTTGATTATAAACACAAGCTACTTCTTCATATAAGCTAAATTATTGCCTTTGCACTTGACAAGTGTTTTTGTCTTGCTATATTCATTCATTTTTACTTCAGTACCAGCTTCATCCTATTCAGGTCTGCAGGACAGATAACACCTCTCATGGCAAGTAATAGATGTAAGTGGAGAACAGGTCCTGGACAGGTGCTCATCTATCACATAATAAACAGAGAACCAGTCCTGCAGGGGTGCCATCACAGAATGTACACACACATACTGATTTACCCCGCACACACACACACGCAGCTGTGGGAAGTTAAAAAATTGCTAGTATACCAATCACTATATCAGTATGATGTCAGAGGAAGCAAAATACGCTAGTGACAACCCATACAGGCAGTAGGAAAGATTTGTAGGCTATGCACAAAAGGCAACCCAGCCAAGAGCCAAAATGCAGAAAAAAGAGCAATGACGCATCAGTGCTATTGTTTGACATTTTATATGTATTCTTGTATGTGTATGCTTTTTTTACTTTGCAGTATTTGCTTGTTTTTTTTCTTCTAAGCACATAAATTTGAACTTGAATGTGAACAAGTACTCCTTTTCAGATGTTATCTCTCTGTCATTTACTCTATTCTCAATTTGTTTCAGAAGACATTATGGCAGGTATCCAGGTTATTAGATAAATTGTCATACAGAAGTAATATAGGGCCAGGTGGCCTGTGCTCTCATAGGTTCATAGGTTCATACTAGGCTATCTGCCCTAGGGCATTTATAAGCATAGCCAGAGTATGTTTGGCTTTCGCCACCCATTTTAAATTAATTTTGCTATGCCCTTTTTCGAGGTTAGTATACTGTGCCTCTGTCTAACAGTGACACAGAAGTGATACCCGGGGTAAACCTATGATCTCCCATCCACTCATCAAGATTCCTCTTGAAGAGAGTCAATGAGGGACTCTGCCTAACCTGGACTGGGATTTTATTCCAGAGTGAAGGGAGCCTCTGGGCTATGAATCTGTCCCTCCAGCATGTCCTATTTATTTCAGTGCTGAGGTTCAAGACTCTTGAGCATGTAGCTCGATGGGATTTGGATTTTTTGAGGTGCAGCATGTCCCTTAATTCCGGGTTGGACATGGCTTTATATGTCAGGCACAGGTCGCCTCTGAGCAGGCGGCATGCCACTGAGTAGAGCTGGAGTTTCTTTAACCGGGCAGCATATGGCATCTGTTTGAGCCTTTTGATCCTCTTGGTGAGGTACTTTTGGGGTCTTTCCAGTTGCTGCAGGTGTTTGGTAAGGTACATCCCAAAAGGGGCATTGTACTCAATTATGGGCCTGATAAGGGATGAGTAAAGAGGCACGATGACCACCCCTAATCTAGATGTGAATCCCTTCATGACTAGGTGGGCTATATAACATGTTTTTCTAACCACTTTGGCCATGTGGTTGTCAAATGAGAGATTGCTACCAACTTGGGTCCCCAGGTCCCTAATTACTTCTTCTGTACTTAATGGATTACCACCTATGTGGTAATTTGTGGGCACTTTGTTTTTGCCAAAGGGGATGACTATACACTTTTTGGCATTTAGCTTGCGGCCATGGCTCTGGCACCAGTTGTCTGTTTCTATGAAGCCGTTTTGGAGGATGATTGTGTCAGCTGGAGAGTTGATTATGGCACCCAGTTTGCAGTCATCTGCGAACTTGGTCAGCCACAGTCCTTCTGTGTTGGCCTGTACCTCTGAGAAATATATACCGAACAAGAGAGGTCCCAGGACTGAGCCTTGTGGGACGCCACTTGTAACTGGTTTGGAGTCTGACATGGCTCCAGCAATTCTAACCATGTGGGTTCTGTCCTTGAGCCAGTTTGCAACCCATCTAGTAACATAGGGGTTTATATTTAAGCTGGTGAGCTTATCTATAATGCCAGAGTGGGGTATTGTATCAAAGGCTTTTGCGAGGTCCAGGTAGGCTGTGTGGACCACCTTCCCTTCGTCAATGGCCTTGGTGACTGTTTCAAAGAAGTTGACCAGGTTTAAGAGGCAGCATCTGCCCTTAACAAAGCCGAACTGGGTGGGATCCAGTGTCTGTAGGTCCCCAATATCTTTATTTATGAATTCCATGATGATCCTTTCTATAGCTTTGCAGACTAAGCTAGTCAGGCTTATGGGGCGATAGTTTCCAGGGTCCATTGAGGCACCACCTTTGTGGAGAGGGACCACTGTTGCTGTACGCCACTCTTTAGGTACATATCCTGTAGTAAGGCTGAGATTGAACAGCAGTTTTATGTTTGGGTTTAGCTCTTCTTGGAGTTCATGTAGAACGCAGCCCAGGACACCGTCTGGTCCCATTGATGCTGTGTTTTTTGCTTTGGAGAGGGTGGGTCTTACCTGAGCATCTGAGATGTCAGGGGGCAGCACTCTGCTGGGATAGATATTTGCCCTTTTGGTGGGGAGCAGGGGGGGAGTTTGCGCTGAACCTGTCAGCTAGGATGTTGGCAATGTCTGTGGGTTTGGTGTATTTTTTTGTCATTTTGGACTAATTCTGAGCATATCTGGGAATTCCCACCCAGGTTCCTAACATAACTAAAGAAAGCCTTGTGATTATCCTTAGTGTCCTGTGCAATTTTTCTCTCGAAGCTGGCCTTAGACGACTTTATGAGTGCCCTTAGTTTTTTGCTAATACTGATCAGAGATGCCTTCCCTTTTTGGGAATTTGCTCTATCATGTAGTAGCTTCCTCCTTCTGTTGTATAGTTTGTTTATGGCTGGGGTCCACCAGACGTCCTGTCTGCCTTTGGAGGATTGGGTCTTGGTTTTATTTGGGATTGCATGATCCATGCATTCCTGAAGGTGTTCATAGAATGCATTTATAAAGGATTCTGTGGTCTGGGCCGCATTTTCCACAGGCCCAGGGTCTTTGAAGGATTCCACCTCGATTTTGAGGAGTGTGAAATTTGCTTTAGAAAAGTTTTTCACTGTGGTTTTCTGGACAGGGGGTGGGGTCGGGATGTGAATATCCAGTGAGATCAGTTTATGGTCTGATCTTACCAGTGAGGGATACACTTCTGGTCTGGAGCATAGAGTCCCCATGTTGGTGATGATCAGGTCCAGTATGTTTTCCCCTCTTGTGGGAATGGTAACAAGTTGTTCCATAACATTTGAGTTTATGAATTCTAGGAACCTTTGGGCTAGAGTGTTGGAGCTAGAGTAATGCTCCCAGTCTATGTTTGGGTAGTTGAAGTCGCCCAATATAATGGTGTTTGGAGAGACCTTCATATTTTCCAGTGTTCTCAGGAAGGCTGAGTGGGGTTTCTGGGTTTGGGAGGGTGGTCTGTAGCAGGCTATAAACTGGAAGGCAGTTTTACCCACTGTTAGTTGCACATGGATAGTCTCTGATGCTTCGTGCTTTGCCACCAACCTGGAGGTGTGGGTATCTTTGATGAATATCGATACTCCCCCTCCTTTTGTGGTTCGGTCCAAGTTTTGGGGCTGAAAAGCATGGTATGAGTTATAACCTGGTAGTGCTGGGGTGCTCTCGGGAGCCCTGAACCAGGTTTCTGTTACTGCACAGATATCGATGTTCTCCATGCTAAGGAGAGTTTTGAGTGCGTGCATCTTGAGGTTTAGACTTCTGGCGTTGAGTAGCATTACTCTTAGTTTCTTATCCCTTGTGATACCTATGGGGGTGGGGTTGTCTTTTGAGCCTTGCCTAAAAAAGGCACTATGGGGGTAGCAAGAGCCTTTGCCAATATCCAAAAGCCCAGGGGGGACAGGTGCAAGCTGTCCCTAGCAAAGCATCGTGGCTTGTCGAGCATATCATCCCAGGCTGACAGGCATTGGATTCCCTTTGAATGACACCAGTACTTAAGCCAATTGTTGAAATTGATCATCTTGTCTTCATATTGTGGCATCATCCTTGGTGAGGGTAAGATGCTACTCAAGGTCAGGGTCATACCGGCCTGGGCTACATGCTCAGAGAGCTCCTCTATGTCTCTTTTCATGTAGTCCAGGGAGGTACGTCTCAGGTCAATCACACCAGCATGGACAATGACTGAGTCATATTTGTACTTGCCTTGGAGTGACCTGAGTGTTTGTGTTATGTGGTGGATCCTAGCGCCCGACAGGCTGCTCACCGTGACCTTCTCCTTGTTCAGCCTGGTGAGCGGGACGTCAGTGTGCCTGACGATAGAGTCATCTATTACAAGTGTATCAGGTGTGTTGTTTAGCCTTAAGGGCTGTGACTGTTTGGCACACTGGCTTTGTGAGATATGTGTTGTACGTGTTTTGTTTTGGGGTAGCGGTTGCTTGGGTGTCTGCTTTGGAGGTCTCTGCTGCTTAGGCAGATCTTTATTTAGAGCCTCCGAGTATGTGTTTGTGTGATTATGTGTTTGGTTTGCTGTCATGGTAGGTCTATGTGAGACTGGAATTGTAGTGAGTGTGGTTTCTTTCTCCTCCTGACTGGTTATGCCAGTACTGAGTTGAGAGAGCTTAGCCTCCAGTTTGGCTATATGGTTGCATCTCTCACATGTGTTGGAATTTGTTGGGAGGAGGAGAGGGTTGTCTGTGTACTTGAGGCAGTTGTAACATTGCCTCAAGATTCCCAGATTCACCAGCTGGACCAGAGAGGAGATTGACAACTGACCTTTGGACATGCTAGAATAATATTGGGAATTCCTTTATAATTGAAAACAAGGGCCAATGGGGAGTGAGGGTGTAGTGCTTTTAATTTTTAGTGCTGACTTATATAATTGCTTTAGTGAGCAAGTGCCAGGTAACTTAAGTGCAATGTGTTACAGGTAACTTAAATGCAAAAATGACAAACAGTAACTTTCTTTCAAGTGAAACAAGGAAATAAGTACAGTAAGCAATGCAGATATCACTAGCGATCCACAGAAGCACTGAGAAGCCGCGTTTTAGGTGGAATTAGTGTTCCAGGGAAATAACAAGCAAACAAACAACAAGCATACAAACAAAGCTAGATTCAGCAGGCCTGGATCTAGTCCATGCTACAGCAAACAAGGTGTACCAATTTCAGTAAGAAACAGTTCAAATATGCAGGCACTATAAACCTTAAACCAGAAATTCCCAGTTCAGAAGGGCAGAGTCCAGCCTCTCCTCCCACAAGAGTGCAGACCACGAACCTTCTTAATGTAAAATAACTGGCCTGAAGCCCAAGTGCATAAACCAGAACTAATACACTTTAAGAATAACAGACACTGAGCTCTCAATCAGCAATTCCCAACTTAGAAGGATGAAAGCTACCTGTCCTGCCTCCACAGTGCATGCCAAAAACCTTCCTAATGTAAAACAACTGGTCTGAAGCCCAAGTGCTTAATCCAAAAGACTTAGAATGATAGCTACACTTTAATCAAGTTACTACCAAGCAGTAATAAATACAATTGAATACTTTAAAGAATGCCTGGATTAGTACTCAAGTTATACAAACAAAGCTATATTCGGCAGGCCTGGATCTAGTCTATGCTACAGCAAACAAGGTGTACCAATTTCAGTAAGAAGCAGTTCAGATATGCATGCACTATAAGCCTTTAACCAGAAATTCCCAGCTCAGAAGGGCAGAGTCCAGCCTCTCCTCGCACAAGAGTGCAGACCACGAACCCTCTTAATGTAAAATAACTGGCCTAAAAGCCCAAGTGCTTAAACCAGAATTAATACACTTTTAGAATAACAGGCACTGAGCCCTCAGTCAGAAGTTCCCAACTTAGAAGGATGTAAGCTACCTGTTTTGCCACTGCAGTGCAGACCGCAAACCCTCTTAATGTAAGACAACTGGTCTGAAGCCCAAGTGTTTAAAGTAAAAGGTTTAGAATGAGTTACACCAAGCAGTGATAAATACAACTGAGTACTTTTAAGATGATGTAAAAAGACCAATCTGTTAAGATTCTTGATTACTGGTGAGATCATAACCCTCTAGATGTTCATCATTTATATGTCAGCACATAAAGGTAGTGACCCTAATAACCTTTTGCTAATATAACCCATCTCCATGCTGTCTCACAGTCTAACCTATTTGAAATATTCATCTCTCTTCAGCTATGCAAGCACCAAAATAATCTGATTACCTGAAAGGCAACCAGTTATTTTTGTACATGATTTAATTACAGAATAAAAATGTTATGGCAACTTAGAAAGTGCACTTTCCCCATCTACACTGTCTACTGTGGTGTACCAAGCTCCTAAAATTCTAGCCATCTGTAACTCTAAGACATTTTTTTTTACAGATGACATAATTGTGACCATTCTAGCATACCAACCCAGCAGCATTGGTTGTTTGTTACTAAGGTACTTTTATAAATAATTTATTTGGGCTAAGCTCCAAACTACTTCATATAAACTTTAATGAAATTAAGGGAATTATATTTAGTGCCTCTCAGTCTTGATATATCAGAAAGTTTCTAGTCCTTCCACTGAAGATACTGAAACTACAAAAGCATTTAAATATCAGGGAAGGAGGTTGGATACAATTCATGCTCCATATCCTGGGTCCTTTCCTGTTCGTCATCTACTTCTCAGAAGTCCAGGCCAACACAAAGGGATTCTGGCTGACTAAGTTCGCAGATGACTGCAAACTAGAAGCCATTATTAACTCCCCAAGTGATGCAGACATCCTAGAGAAAGGCCTGACTGAGACCAATGACTGGTGTCGAAACCATGGTCTTAATCTTAACGTAAAAAAATGTGTCGTAATCCCCTTTGGTAAAATCTCCATTCCCACTAATTACCACATCAACAGGAGCCAATTAAACAGTGAAGGCGTTATAAGAGATCTGAGGATGCAGGTTGACAGCAACCTCTCCTTCGACCACCACATTGCCACTGTGGTCAGAAAGTCCTTCAATGTGGCACATCTTATTACCAAGGGTTCTGCATACAGCATACAGGAAGAAAGAGGTCATCGTCTGTCTCTACTCTTCCCTCATTAGACCAATCACTGAGTATAATGACCCATTTGGCATGTACCCACTAGACACCTGCAACATCTGGAGAGGCCACAGAAGTGCCTCACTAAAAGGATCCTAGGCATTAAAGGCATGTTCTACATGTGCAGACTCAAAAGACTCCAGCTATTCTCTGTCTCATATTGCCTACTTAGAGGTGATCTCTGCTTGACTTACCAAGTCATATCTGACCCAGCTCTGTTAGAAATGCTACATCTAAAGAAATCCCAATCCCTCCACACCACATGCTCCATAGACCTCAGCCTCATTACCACAATCAACAGAACATGCAGGAGGGACAGGTTCCTCACCCAGAGACTGCCCATGCTCTGGACTAGACTTCCCATACATGTAAAGCAGAGCATCTCAGTATCCCTCTTCAAGAGAAATCTTGATGAGTGGGTGGTTCATAGGTTCATAGGTTCATACTAGGCTATCTGCCCTAGGGCATTTATAAGCCTAGCCAGAATGTGTTTGGCTTTCACCACCCATTTTAAATTTATTTTGCTATGCCCTTTTTCGAGGTTAGTATACTGTGCCTCTGTCTAACAGTGACACAGAAGTGATACCCGGGGTAAACCTACGATCTCCCATCCACTCATCAAGATTCCTCTTGAAGAGAGTCAATGAGGGACTCTGCCTAACCTGGACTGGGATTTTATTCCAGAGTGAAGGGAGCCTCTGAGTTATGAATCTGTCCCTCCAGCATGTCCTATTTATTTCAGTGCTGAGGTTCAAGTCTCTCGAGCACGTAGCTTGATGGGATTTGGATTTTCTGAGGTGCAGCATGTCCATTAATTCCGGGTTGGACATGGCTTTATACATCAGGCACAGATCACCTCTGGACAGGCGGTATGCCACTGAGTAGAGCTGGAGTTTCTTTAACCAGGCAGCATATGGCATCTGTTTGAGCCCTTTGATCCTCTTGGTGAGGTACTTTTGGGGTCTTTCCAGTTGCTGCAGGTGTCTGGTAAGGTACATCCCAAAAGGGGCATTGTACTCAATTATGGGCCTGATGAGGGATGAGTAAAGAGGCACGATGACCTCCCCTGATCTAGATGTGAATCCCTTCATGATTAGGTGGGCTATATAAAATGTTTTTCTAACCACTTTGGCCACGTAGTTGTCAAATGAGAGATTGCTATCAACTTGGGTCCCCAGGTCCCTAATTACTTCTTCTGTACTTAATGGAATACCACCTATGTGGTAATTTGTGGGCAGTTTGTTTTTGCCAAAGGGGATGACTATACACTTTTTGGCATTTAGCTTGAGGCCATGGCTCTGGCAACAGTTGTCTGTTTCTATGAGGCCCTTTTGGAGGATGATTGTGTCGGCTGGAGAGCCGATTATGATGCCCAGTTTGCAGTCATCTGCGAACTTGGTCAGCCACAGTCCTTCCATGTTGGCCTGTACCTCCGAGAAATATATACCAAACAAGAGAGGCCCCAGGACTGAGCCTTGTGGGACACCACTTGTAACTGGTTTGGAGTCTGACATGGCTCCAGCAATTCTAACCATGTGGGTTCTGTCCTTGAGCCAGTTTGCAATCCATCTACTGACATAGGGGTTTATATTTAAGCTGGTGAGCTTATCTATAATGCCCGAGTGGGGTATTGTATCAAAGGCTTTTGCGAGGTCCAGGTAGGCTGTGTGGACCACCTTCCCCTCGTCAATGGCCTTGGTGACTGTTTCAAAGAAATCAACCAGGTTTAAGAGGCAGGATCTGCCCTTAACAAAGCCAAACTGGGTAGGATCCAGTATCTGTAGGTCCCCAATATCTTTATTTATGAGGTCCATGATGATCCTTTCCATAGCTTTGCAGACCAAGCTAGTCAGGCTTATGGGGCGATAGTTTCCAGGATCCATTGAGGCACCACCTTTATGGAGAGGGACCACTGTTGTTGTACACCACTCTTTGGGCACATATCCTGTAGTAAGGCTGAGATTGAACAGTAGTTTTATGTTTGGGTTTAGCTCTTCTTGGAGTTCATGTAGGACGCAGCCCGGGTCACCATCTGGTCCCATTGATGCTGTGTTTTTTGCTTTGGAGAGGGCGGCTCTTACTTGAGCATCTGAGATGTCAGTGGGGCAGCACTCTGCTGGGATAGATATTTGCCCTTTTAGTGGGGAGGGGGGGAGAAGTTTGCGCTGAACCTGTCAGCTAGGATGTTGGCAATGTCTGTGGGTTCGGCATATTTTTTGTCATTTTGGACTAATTCTGAGCATATCTGGGAATTACCACCCAGGTTCCTAACATAACTAAAGAAAGCCTTGTGATTATCCTTAGTGTCCTGTGCAATTTTTCTCTCGAAGCTGGCCTTAGACAATTTTATGTGTGCCCGTAGTTTTTTGCTAATACTGATCAGTGATGCCTTCCCTTTTTGGGATTTTGCTCTATCATTTAGTCGCTCCCTCCTTCTATTCTATTATTTGCTTATGGCTGGGGTCCACCAGACAGGACGTCTGCCTTTGAGGATTGGGTCTTGGTTTTATTTGGGATCGCATGATCCATGCATTCCTGAAGCTGTTCATAGAATGCATTTATAAAGGATTCTCTTGGACTGGGCCATATTTTCCACAGGCCCGGGGGCTTTGAAGGATTCCACCTCAGTTTTGAGGAGTGTGAAATTTGCTTTAGAGAAGTTTTTCACTGTGGTTTTCTGGGCAGGGGGTGGGGTCGGGATGTGAATATCCAGTGAGATTAGTTTATGGTCTGATCTTACCAGTGAGGGATACACTTCTGGTCTGGAGCATAGAGTCCCCATGTTGGTGATGATCAGGTCCAGTATGTTTTCCCCTCTTGTGGGAGTGGTAACAAGTTGTTCCATAGCATTTGAGTTTATAAATTCTAGGAACCTTTGGGCTAGGGTGTTGGAGCTAGAGTAATGCTCCCAGTCTATGTTTGGGTAGTTGAAGTCACCCAATATAATGGTGTTTGGAGAGACCTTCATATTTTCCAGTGTTCTCAGGATGGCCGAGTGGGGTTCCTGGGTTTGGGAGGGTGGTCTGTAGCAGGCTATAAACTGGAAGGCAGTTTTACCCACTGTTAGTTGCACATGGATAGTCTCTGATGCTTCGTGCTTTGCCACCAACCTGGAGGTGTGGGTATCTTTGATGAATATCGATACTCCCCCTCTTTTGTGGTTCTGTCCAAGTTTTGGGGCCGAAAAGAATGGTATGAGGTATAACCTGGTAGTGCTAGGGTGCTCTCGGGAGCCCTGAACAAGGTTTCTGTTACTGCACAGATATCGATGTTCTCCATGCTAAGGATAGTTTTGAGTGCGTGCATCTTGAGGTTTAGACTTCTGGCATTGAGTAGCATTACTCTTAGTTTCTTATCCCTTGTGATACCTATGGAGGTGGGTTTGTCTTTTGAGCCTTGCCTAAAAAAGGCACTATGTGTGTAGCAAGAGCCTTTGCCAATATCCGAAAGCACAGGGGTGACAGGTGCAAGCCGTCCCTAGCGAAGCATCGTGGCTTGTCGAGCATATCATCCCAAGCTTACAGGCATTGGATCCCCTTTGAATGACACCAGTACTTAAGCCAATTGTTGAAATTGATCATCTTGTCTTCATATTGTGGCATCATTCTTGGTGAGGGTAAGATGCTACTCAAGGTCAGGGTCATACTGGCCTGGGCTACATGCTCAGAGAGCTCCTTAATGTCTCTTTTCATGTAGTCCAGGGAGGCACGTCTCAGGTCATTCACACCAGCATGGACAATGACTGAGTCATATTTGTACTTGCCTTGGAGTGACCTGAGTGCTTGTGTTATGTGGTGGATCCTAGCGCCCGACAGGCTGCTCACCATGACCCTCTCCTTGTTCAGCCTGGTGAGCGGTACGTCAGTGTGCCTGATGATAGAGTCACCTATTACAAGTGTATTAGGTGTGTTGTTTAGTCTTAAGGGCTGTGACTGTTTGGCACACTGGCTTTGTGAGATATGTGTTGCACGTGTTTTGTTTTGGGGTAGCGGCTTCTTGGGTGTCTGCTTTGGAGGTCTCTGCTGCTTTGGCAGATCTTTATTTAGAGCCTCCGAGTATGTTTTTATGTGATTATGTGTTTGGTTTGCTGTCGTGGTAGGTCTATGTGAGACTGGAATTGTAGTGAGTGTGGTTTCCTTCTCCTCCTGACTGGTTATGCCAGTACTGAGTTGAGAGAGCTTAGCCTCCAGTTTGGCTATATGGTTGCATCTCTCACATGTGTTGGAATTTGTTGGGAGGAGGAGAGGGTTGTCTGTGTACATGAGGCAGTTGTAACATTGCCTCAAGATTCCCAGATTCACCAGCTGGACCGGAGAGGAGATTGACAACTGACCCTTGGACATGCTAGAATAATATTGGGAATTCCTTAATAATTGAAAACCAGGGCCAGTGGGGAGTGAGGGTGTAGTGCTTTTATTTTTTAGTGCTGACTTATATAATTGCTTTAGTGAGCATGTGCCAGGTAACTTAAGTGCAATGTGTTACAGGTAACTTAAATGCAAAAATGACAAACAGTTACTTTCTTTCAAGTGAAACAAGGAAATAAGTACAGTAAGCAATGCAGATATCACTAGTGATCCACAGAAGCACTGAGAAGCCACGTATTACGTGGAATTAGCGTTCCAGGAAAATAAGCAAAAAACAACAAGCATATAAACAAAGCTAGATTCAGCAGGCCTGGATATAATCTATGCTACAGCAAACAAGGTGTACCAATTTCAGTAAGATACAATTCAAATATTCAGGCACTATAAACCTTTAACCAGAAATTCCCAGCTCAGAAGGGCAGAGTCCAGCCTCTTCTCCCACAAGAGTGCAGACCACAAACCTTCTTAATGTAAAATAACTGGCCTGAAGCCCAAGTGCTTAAACCAGAACTAATACACTTTAAGAATAACAGACACTGGGCTCTCAATCAGCAGTTCCCAACTTAGAAGGATGAAAGCTACCTGTCCTGCCACCACAGTGCATGCCACAAACCTTCCTAATGTAAAACAACTGGTCTGAAGCCCAAGTGCTTAATCCAAACGACTTAGAATGATAGCTACACTTTAATCAAGTTACTACCAAGCAGTAATAAATACAATTGAATACTTTAGAGAATGCCTGGATTAGTGCTCAAGTTACACAAGCAAAGCTAGATCCAGCAGGCCAGAGTCCAGTCTATGCCACAGCAAACAAGGCGCACCAACTTCAGTAAGAAGCAGTTCAGATATGCATGCACTATAAGCCTTCAACCAGAAATTCCCAGCTCAGAAGGGCAGAGTCCAGCCTCTCCTCCCACAAGAGTGCAGACCACGAACCCTCTTAATGTAAAATAACTGGCCTGAAAGCCCAAGTGCTTAAACCAGAATTAATACACTTTTAGAATAACCAACACTGAGCCCTCAATCAGCAGTTCCCAAGCTAGAAGGATGTAAGCTACCTGTTCTGCCACTACAGTGCAGACCACAAACCCTCTCAGTGCAAAACAACTGGTCTGAAGCCCAAGTGTTTAAACCAAAAGGCTTAGAATGAGTTACACCAACCAGTAATAAATACAATTGAGTACTTTTAAGATGATGCAAAAGTAAAAAAAGTAGGTAGAAACACAAGTACAGTAAAAGCAGGTGAAATTTTTTTTTTTAACCCTCTTAATGTAAAATAACTGGCCTGAAAGCCCAAGTGCTTAAACCAGAATTAATACACTTTTAGAATAACCGACACTGAGCCCTCAATCAGCAGTTCCCAACCTAGAAGGATGTAAGCTACCTGTTCTGCCACTACAGTGCAGACCACAAACCCTCTCAGTGCAAAACAACTGGTCTGAAGCCCAAGTGTTTAAACCAAAAGGCTTAGAATGAGTTACACCAACCAGTAATAAGTACAATTGAGTACTTTTAAGATGATGCAAAAGTAAAAAAAGTAGGTAGAAACACAAGTACAGTAAAAGCAGATGAAATTTTTTTTTTTTTTTTTTTCTGAACAAGTGCTGAGATCAAAGAAACAGATTTGAGTGCTGAAACTAGAAAACTGGCTAGTTATAAGAAAAAAAAATAAGCTAGAAGGCTTCCCTCCAACACAGAAGGGCCTGGTGGCTCAGAAGCCTACAAATAGTCTATACCACTTAACAAGAAAGGCAGGAAACAAGCTTAGATTTTTTTTTTCTGTTTCCCAGATGCTCTCTTTGTACACAGTAGGAGTGCCTGAAATCAGAATATGATCTCACTGCACTCAGTTGAGTGAGCAAATGAGATGGCCCAGAAGGAGTATCCAAACACAAATTTACAAGAGGGGTGGGCAGTTGCAAGGCCACTAAGATTAACACCAAAACAAAAACAGGGAGTGGGTGGGACTAACTGAAGAGCAGAGTGAAAACTTCCAGTTCAGTTAATATTCCTTCCACACAGTTAAAATCAATTTAAATACTGTATTTTTTTGAAAAAAAAAAGAGCAGATAAAGGTACTTAAATTCTCTTATACGTCCAGTTGAATATAGCAAGTTCTTAGCCGGTTCACCTCACTCCAGTGGCTCTACTTGATAGAGGCAATGGGAACCAATGTTGGGTGGCATAATGTCAGGGTACTTCTATGGGCTGGGCTTGTAAAGGCTCCAGGACCATTTGCCTAGTACAGACTTATGATCCTATGAAAATATTTGTCCACTACAGTATTAACAGACTATTCTCCATGAAGCCTGACCTTTACCAGGAAACAGTGTCACCATGTCTCATCCAGAAAATAGACTTTTATTTATTGTCCTTACTTAATTTCAAAGCTACTGCACCACAGACAATACTAAAGAGGAGCCACAGTTTCATTGAATTATATTCAAGACATTGTCCTCACTGTACCGCTCTAAAAAAAAAGGCGTGGTTGTCTCACTGAAAGAACTACATTTCATTGTTCACTAACTGATCCATTTTATATGGACTTTACCATGCCAAGGTTATGGTATATTTTTATAGATTGGAGAGGTTTGGGTAACATGCTTATAATAATTGGTTAATGAGAGGTTTGGGGTATTATACCATGAAGACAATTATTATTGCGTACTTGTTGCAGATTTTTCTGAATAGTTATGGAGTTACACAGCTTTACCTTCAGTGGAAACTTATTTAAGAGAGCCAGAGGTTTTGATGCAATATAACTGTCTCTCCAGCTGGTATTGTTATACACTCAGGATACATGTTTTCAAAGAAGATCCCCTCATGACTCTAAAACCAGACAGACATCTGCAATAAGCTATCTGTGAGTAGCAGAAATAAGGACTCCTCTTTTCATCTGTCAGAGTCCTCCATGATGTAAACTCCTCCTCATTTTTCCATAAGAAAGTTTTATACTTTAATTGAACCAAAATGCTTATTATAAAGATACAGAACTGTGTACTGCAGTCAGCAACAGATGAGAGTAAAACAGGGTTGGAATTTGACTAAAACTCGATATGTCTTTTTCAGTATGTAAACTAATCCAAACCTAAGGTTTCTTCAATAATCAACAAAATGGTTTACAAAAGAAAATTCCAAAGAGCAGGGGCCATGTACAGAACCTTGTAATATGGCATTAACGACTCTACCTAGTCCAGGTAGCATGCCTCCCATCATCACCATTTGGTTTCTCCCATTTAATGAATTGCTCATACACTACATGGTCAGTCTCTTAGGTAGGAAAGTACAAGGAATACTCTGCCTTTATCCATATCACGATAAGCTATATCTACCACAAGTCCAATTTACAAGGCTACAGTAACAATGTCAAGGAGAGCACCAAGCATCAGCACAAAGAATTAGGCATAGACAAATCTGTGCTGGTTATATACATAAGGTATTGATATTTCTTCCTGAATGAAATGCATGATTATTAGCACCTCTATAACTTGCATACTATAGACCACAAGCTAATAGGCCTATATTTATCACTTTGTGTATTGGAGCAATTGATGATTTTACCAGACTTCTGGATATACAATATAAAGGTTCATAGGCTCATAGGTAAGTACTAGGTTAGTTATCCTTATGGACCATTTCAAGCCTAGCCAAGTTCTTTTTTTCGGTTGAAACATACATGTCCACAGCTAGTGGAATTTGACATTATTAGCCTGAATGTAGCCATGAAGACTTAAAATGAAAAAAAAAATCATGGTCATTCAGAAGCCATGTAGCTGAAACACTTGATGCCCTCAGGAGGTATATCCCACAGGCCTCCATTATAGGAGGTTTAAGATATTGCATAGTGAAAACTCTAGCTGGGATGAGTTTTTCTTGCAGTACTGAATGGTTTGTATCTATGAAGATTCAAAGACAAACCCTAACCTGAACTAGTCAATTTCTGCTTGCCATTAAAAGTTATAAATCTGTTTGTAAATTTCTCGAACATGATATTGTATATATATTTGGATCCTGATATATCTTGATAATAAACCAAAGTGCTATTTTTTTAACTGGTTACCCTTGATTTCCTCATGTAGTTTCAAAAATGTTTCTCGTATCCTTATTTTGAATGATGGTTTATGTTTATATTTAGGAACATTTTTTTGATAGTTTTAGTTAGTAATTTCTGTACTTTAACTTAATTTTGTTTAGTAGTTTAACATTTCATAAGCTTTGGTAATATTTCTTCTGTTTTATAGTTTGCTAATTTCATAGCACTAACATAGCAGGTTTTATTGAGTGCCCCTACATTTTATTATCTAATTAGGAGAAAATTTGACATATATTGTGTGAGGTATGCAAATTGTAAACCCTGCAGTGTATATGTTTATCTCTTTAAAATAGTGGTACCTTTAGCTTAGAACAATGTGCCATATGTGTATGATATGATCTTGCACCTTGTACATAAGAACTCTGACAGTGAAAGCTGATGAATTTGGCAACTTGATTATGATATCTCATATCGATATTGTTTGTGAAGAAGAAATGTAATATGGTATCAGAAGTCACTTTAGATAAGTTGCTTCCCTTTTCATGTGTGCAGTGTTGCAGTTACATATATCAGAAAAGCATTTCTCCATGTAATTTGTCTGAAAAGTAAAACTTCTGGATGTTGAAATTAGATGTCTTCCTTACTGTGAGCAGTATATCCAAAATGCCTGAAAAACATTGCAGTGTTGAGGCAGAAATTGTAAACTTACTATAAGCAGAAGAAATGTCTATCAACTCCACTATTTATTCCTCAGCAGGGGATAGTGTCCCACATAATTTATAGAGTCTTGTGTCACTGAATTAAAATACTGAGCCTAGTACTATGAATTTGGCATTGCAGGTTGTTTATTATATTAGATGGAAGAAATGGTGACATCAGAAATTACTAGACAAGGGACAACTTGTTCATGCAATCAGATTCAAAATTAAGTAAAGTGATTGATGATTGCAGAATAAGTGAAGTAACTTTATCACAGTTAAAGCTATTCACAGAAGAGTAAGACCAACAAAACTGAAAAGGATAACAATGATTCATGTTAGGCTTGATATGCACCAAAACATTAATAATATATTACTGTTAATTTAATCTGGGTATGCCTGTGAGTGTGATAACAGAACATGCCTTAATCAATTGTGTAGCAGTTAAGGGAAAATAAATCACTTTGCTAAAGTGTGAAAAATCAAAAATTAATTCAGTTTGAAAATAGTGTACATTTATGTTGATTAAAAATCATGATTTATTTCTGTACACAGTACCTGTTGAGAATACACAAACAGATAACAGTGCACAGAAAACATCCCATAAAGCATGCTATATAAACCACTGACCAGAGAAGCCCAAAATTAATAACTAAAATATGGTGCTTACACTAGACACCCATGTAGAAGGTATTTTTTTTATTTATTTAAGTCTGTTTACTAAGGTAATACACTGATCACAACAGACCATTTGCAGGTACAGCCCAAGTGAAAAAATGTACAAAAAATAATAATAATAATAATAAAACAGAACTGATTCACAAACATGGGAGTAATCATAAAAGGTACAAGGTCCAGCAGACAATTGAAACAATGAATAAATATAATTAACAGAGGGGAAAAAACAAAAGTGGATTAATTTTAGTAGTAAATATGGGAGGTAAGCAGACCGTAAGAACAGATGGTAGAAACTGATGCAGAGGGTTAAGGTTGCAAACTTTAATTTCTGTGATATAGGGTTTGATTCCTTTAGCTCTCATTTGCTTGCTGTGTGAAACAATGAATAAATATAATTAACAGAGGAGGAAAAGCAAAAGTGGATTAATTTTAGTAGTAAATATTAGAGGTAAGCAGCAGGTAAGAATAGATGGTAGAAACTTATGCAGAGGGTTAAGGCTGCAAACTTTAATTTCTGTGGTATAGGGTTTGATTCCTTTAGCTCTCATTTGCCTGCTGTGTTACCATGTGCAAGTCACTCAACCAGTCATTGTTTTGGTTCCCTATTATATAATCAAAGATGCTTTCTTTCAAATGTGTGTTGATCGAACTTGAAAGCACGAAACGGCAAAATAGAGAAATGGCATCTAAGCAAATTCTTTTACTGGGAACAAAATTGCTTGGCTGCCTTCATTATTTTGCCATTTACACTACTGTAGTGCAATCTCAGAGTTAGTATCTTTAAGTAGGGGGTGTAGGTGGCACAGCCCCCATCTGGAGGTGTGGGGGTGAAGCCCCCCCACTTTATGTAATGTTTTAAAGTTTTTTTTTTTTGGAACAGCGATTTTTTTTCCCTGGGAAACAAATCGCTGTTCTAAGTGTTCAGGATAGTAAGCTTTCGCTTACATGGGGTCGATAAATCAGCGTTCGCTTTTTTAAGCATTCGCTGATTTAATATAGACCCATTGTTTCCTGGTGGCCCCTGAAAATAGGCTATGCATACAGTGGGCCTACCTGGTTAACAAATGCATATTATTATAGGTAGATTTGATGTAGGTGAAGGGAAGAGTTAGGTGATTTCTCTAGTGGAAAAGCAGACCGATGTATCCAGTGGAAAAGCAGTACTCATTTTTTTGACATCCGCAAGTATTTTGAACACAATGATGTACAAACAGCTTATTTATTCAACTCATCATATACAACTAATGGACATTTACACGTGAATGTAAGAAAAATTACAAGATTCAATTACAAATAGTTGATATGAAGTTAATGCTTCTATATTGGGCTAATTACCAGTGAGGATGTAGAATAAAAATATCAACATAGTCAAAATGTGGGGATCACTAATTTGTTTAAGCAGTACAAGGATGTGCATACCATCATGGACAGTTTTCCAGGACTTCATTACATTGTAACAGATGTTGCAGTGCTACCAGTAGTACATGTCCTAAGGAAAGTTCCAGTAATTTTGAGTAGAGCTGAGAAGGCCATGAAGAACCAGAAGGAGAACATTGGTATGATTAAGAACATAGAGTAGAGAATATAGAGTACAGCACCCCATTTGGTATGTAACTCACAAGACATTTGCAACAACTGAAAAGGCTGCAGAAATACCTCACGAAAGGAATCACAGGCCTAAAGCAGATGCCCTGTGCTGACCATCTAAAAAAACTCCAGCTATACTCTGTGGCATATCATCTACTCAGAGGTGATCTTTGCTTAACATACAAGGCCATGTCAAACCCTGAGCTGTTGGACATGCTCCACTTAAAGAAATCCAAATCCCTCAGAGCCACATGCTCCAGGGATCTAAACCATGTCATCACAATGAACAAAACATGCTGGAGGAACAGGTTCCTGACCCAGAAACTCCCCAGACTCTGGAATAGACTGCCCATACATGTCAAGCAGAGTGCCTCCTTGGCCCTCTTCAAAAGGAACATTGACGATTGGATGGGAGAAGGAAATTCACCCCGGGGATCATGTCAGTCACCCTGCTAGACAGGGGTACAGGGAAGTAAATATTGTGGGAAGAAATATCCGGGGAATTGTGTAGCTAAGTTTGTATAGGCCCTAGGGCCAATAGCCTAGTACCAACCTATGAACCTAAGCATGGATCAACAACATGATTAATATTATGAAGTCAGATACATTTCATATTTGTATAGATCTAGATTCTTAATAAACCAATAAAATAAAACGTCCACTCCATTAAGTTGAAAACAAAATGGTGTCTGCTATGCCAAGTACAAAATATCTCTGACTATTTAGTGCCTAGCAAGGATTTTGTCAAAGTAAGCCAATGGAGTAAAGTTTCTAGTTGCATAATTTTAATTCATATAGGAAATATGCAGAGCTCTTAGACGTCATTTATTTTGCTGGAACATGAGATGTTTCAAATAGCTGTTACAGAGATAGTTGATGAGTTAAAGGGTTGATAATATAACTGATCATAAGTGGGACTAGACCAAAGATGTACATGATATAAGACATACTGAATTATTTAAGATTCAGCAGGAACATCTTAAGCTGGACAAAAATAAGTATTAACTTAACATTATAGAACCAAGATAAAGTAGTTATGGATTAACATCTAAAAGCTTGAAAGCAGATAATGATAAACATCAAAGCAGTAGTGTAAATATGTTAAGCAAAAAATAAACATATTCTCATGAGAATGTGTAATATGATTAGTATCTTTCAACTTAACTGAGACAAAATACATGGTAATAAGTGGAGTAGAGGAAAGAGAATAAGAGCTGTAAAATTCTTTAAAAGGTTGTGCTGTGAGCTGCCACATTGCTATATTTTGGTATGAATAAGTGCATCCCATTCCAAGTAGGCTCCAGCCACAATGGAATGATGCAGTAATTCTACAAGGAGAGGTATCAAGTCATTATGGCTCTCTACTGAAATGTCGGACAAGATAAAAAAAAAAAGACCGAAAACCCGGAGAAGAACAAATCTCAAAAATTGCTCTTCTCCTTTAAACTTCTTCTAGCAGGGGGAGCAAGCCCTCCCCCTTGCACCCCCCCAAACTTATACATACCAACTTTGAAATCACCATACTTCAGAGAAAAGGGAATATTCTGAGAAATTGCATCTCACACTTAGTGTATTTAAGTCTAATCTTTCAGCCGTTCAGTCTCCATATTTTGGGACTTGCTTTAGTGGGTCTTGCCACTCAAATGGTTACCATTTGCTATGCATCCATAACCGTTACTGAATGTTAGTAAAATATTTGTACTGCATGGAACATGGTGGTTATGGTCTCATGTTCAGAAAAGGAAAAATCATTTAAGAGCTACTATAGTGACAGACCCAACCTTAACAAATGTTAAGCATACCCTGCTTAACATGCTAAGATCAGGTATCACACTAGGCACAATAAAAAATATATTTTTTTCTGCCTGCTGTGCATAGTAAAAACATGTCCCTGACTTCTTCTCATAAACTTAGAAATTAGCTAGAATAGCAGGATGTGTGTTTTCCATCATTTTCTGAAGGATATGAAGTCTGAAACTGAAATGAATGCCATTATTTAGTGGCTCAGTGATTTGTCCAAAAAAACAAATATTTTATGAGGAGAAGACCAAACATATGAGGCAAAATTTTATTTATTTATTATTTTATTTTTATTTGTTTACAGGGGTATTCCACTCAGCCAATAAGAGCCCAGGGAGAAAAACTCCACAAATAACATGGAACATAGAAATGTATACATAAAATATGAATACATCACAAGAGTACATACAACAAAGTTAGCATATTTAAACAATAAGCTGAATAACTGTTGAGGTAACAAACTGTCTAAAGAAAACAATAGCAAATGTAAATAGAGTGATATGTCATAGATTTTAATGGCAGTAGTGTAAAAAGAGTTTCACATGGCATTGATACATAGTACATATTAAACATTAAAATTTGCATTAGGCAGAGGCAGTTGGGTTTTGACTGGTGGAAATCTGGACATTCTGTGAAAATCTGGACATTTGAGAGGCATGGCAAGGTGAACGTAGACATAAGAAACTGTGCTGCACTCTCTTCATGATAGCGCTCGCTAAGTGTTTCATGGCTTTGAAAGCTGGCAAAACATTTAATGCTTTTTTTGTAACTAATAGTACATAGAGAAGATAAAGCTCCATGCACAACAATAATTATGATTGGGTCACCAGTCATACCCTTAATTATGTGTTCTCAAATGGATGCCAAGATTCACCTCTCAAGCTTTGCTCTCAAGATGAATTTCTTGGCTTTCATGTCTCTAATACATAATAAGCAGGGTATGATCAGTGACCCACTCAAAATTCTTTATGTTCTGTTGGAAAAAGAGCTGTTTGCCATGGTATGCAGTTGTGAAAATTGACCATGAACATATTAGGTGGGAAAACATTGGTAGAAATAGAGCATGCACCATTACATTGTATATTTAACAAGTCATATAACTAAGAAGTGAAGCATAACCCAGGACAAGAGCTGCATAAAGAGACATGCTGTGGCATTCTTATTTGCCAGATTAACAAGAAGATCTGGTTGGCAGTGAAATAGAAGTAGACTGCATAGTTTCACAGTTAATTGAGACTGAAAAAAGAGCTTAAAGTGTCTCTGTAGTATACTGAGTTTGGCCTAGAAATAGAAATGTTTTAAAAGTCCTTATGAAAGGTTGGCCAGTGTAGTAATCTGGTATGGTGAAAGAAATACAGCTTTACTTTTGATTCAGAGGTGGTATTATTTGCATACAAGACTTATTTTTTAAGGCTGATAAATTATATTGTTTAATAACTTTAGGGATAAAAATATGGCAGCAATATGAGTCGCACCTGGGAAATGTGACATATACATTTTTCAGATAAAAAGGGAAAGAAAGTTGGAGAAGTTGACCGGACAGTATGTATCATCATGTTCAACCCATACACCAATTTAGTGAAGGAGATTTTGAACAGGCATTGGGAGTTGATAAACACCTCGGAGGGAAATAGTTTACTTTCAGTGAACAAGCCCATTACTGTCTGCAAAACTTCGTTTAATTTAAAAAGAATGTTAGAGGGTGGTTTAAAAACAAAACCCATAGAAACAAAGAGTGGAACCAGGAAATGTGGTTCCTGTAGCCAGTGTAAACATATTAACGAGAACAAGACAATTAAGTTGGACAATATTTTGAGAACAGTGTGTTATTGTAGGAAAGGTAACTGTAATACCCAAAGAATAGTTTATCTTGCCACTTGTTCACTTTGTCGAGCCTATTATATAGGCAAGACTGAAAGGAAACTAAAAACACGTATTTATGAACATCTACACAAAATAAAAAAGGGGGACAACAAAATTAAGTAAGCACGTGTTGGACAAAGGGGAAGATCACACATTTACATTTTCTATTATTGACCAGGTGGACATTTCAGCCTGTGGTGGGAATTGGAAGGTTTTTTTGGCACAGAAAGAGAGTGAGTGGCAAATCTATTGTGATGCCACTACTGCCCCTGGTCTTAACGATAGTATTAGTATAAAACCTTTTTTATTAGTAGATCGTGGGTAAAAGACCCACAGTAAGTATTGTTTCATGTTGTAAATTAATATTTAAAATACACTTGACAAATTACATGAAACCATAGGTTGTAGAAATATATTTTATCATAATATTTTATCATTTTTTATAATATGTTAAAATTATATACATAACTTTTACATATATCCACACATGTTCAATATTCTAGTTTTTAATAGGAATTATTGTTTATTGTTTTTCAAAACAATGAAGTTTTACAATGAAAGAAAAATTTTTTGGCCCCAAAAAGGCTTTAAAAGGGTCAATTAATGTGTAATTATTGGTTCTGAAGAAGTCTGTTTACACTCAGATGAAAGCCCTTAACCTCAACCTCAAAATCTGGTAGGGTTTTAACTTCTGGAGTTTGTGTTATAATAAACTGTATTGAAACTTTTATTCGGTGGAAGTCCTTTTCTTGAAGAACGTCAACCTGCTCGAGTGGTGGATTTGGTATCAGTGATTTGGTTACATATACAGAAGTATCTTGTGGTGTATAGACTGGCCAGAAATGTCAGTGCAAATCAAACAAGAAATGCAGATTTGCTTTTTAGATAATGCTTATTAATAATAATTGTTATATGCAGGCCATATTTACTTATTACTGAATATAATTATAATTGTTATACTTTATGTAACTATACCCCCAAGCTGAACCTGCCTCCAAAAAAGGCTTATGTGAATAAGTGAGCTAGTAGATTAACACATACATACATACATACACGCATAAATGCATACACTGATACATACATGCATATATACATACATAAATGCATATGATGATTTATTAATTTCCAGGATAGTAAAGTGGGAACAGATCATTTTCAGTTCGAAGACTGGCAAAGGGATTCAGAAACATGCCTTACACAACTGTGCAAGGGTTACCATGGAGATGCCAAAAGGTGTGGTATGGCTCTGAGGTAATTATTAATTAAAATGAAGGAATTTTGCACCTCAGGTATTAGCTAAGAAACTTGCTCACAGAAATTACAGTGCCAGCAAGAGACAGATGATTATGTTGTTAAATAGTTAGGTTGTTGCATGCACATGATAATACACATACACAAGCACAACTTCACAATGCTATGACTGTCTCCCAACAATCTTCCTATAAAGTGTTGTTTGTTGATGCAGGGAGGAAATGTGATTATAGTAAAGTCTTAGAGGAGAAAAGGGAAATTGAGGAACATATTCAAGGACACAATGAAGGAAAGTATAAATGTGGAAAGAGAGAAAAAGGATATTTTTTTTCAATATGTGCCAACTTGTTATCAAGAAGGGTAGTTGGTGAAGTATTTAAAGATGGTAAGAAAATAAAGGCATGGATGTGAGGGCACACAGAAAACACAGAGAATGACTAACGGGGGAGATTCTGACACAAAAGAGGGGGACAACAATAGATATATACACAATACTTACAGAGGGAGAACAAGAGGTGATGGGGAGGAATGGACAACAAGTACTGGTAGGAGATGGCACACAAAGTAGGGGAACACTATGGTTGGAAATAGGGCCAGTTACTAACAGCTCTGCCTGGGGTATACCCAGAAAGAATTCAGTCATCACCGTGAATACCCTCCACACTGGGTATTGACTCAGATGTGGCACATGGCAGTGTCAATCAGCAGTGCAACAGTGCAAAAACTCCACAAGGCCACTCTCCAGGCAGCCAATGTTGGCTTGAAGTTGGTGTTCCACAGCCTTCCTCATTACATCCTTCAGCTCTTGCTAGGTGATGAACTGTGACCCACTGGCAGTGTCACCAGAGGAAACTAGCACTCACTTCCAATGACACACTACAAGAGGGCCCCAAGGGACACATACAGGTTACCCACTGCCACCCAAACATTGGTAGAATAGCAGGCCTGGAAGCAGATGGTGAGCCAGCAAGAGAAAAATGGGCACCATGGTTGAGTATGGACCACTGGTACATCAGAGAAATAGAGAAAAAAAAAACAAAACAAAAAAAAAAACTTACAGGTGGATGAAATGGCTGCTAGTTATGTGACTATGCCAGGTCTGATACTGATGACTAGGTATAGAATGTCAGACTGACTTATTGGATGATGTATGTACAAGGGTGTAACAGCAGCATGCTCTTGCCCTGGGGGGGGGCAGTACAAAAATGGCAGGATGGTGCTGTTGGCCCTGAAAGCTCATGGAGTGTGTGTGTGTGTGTGTGTGTGTGTGTGTGTGTGTGTGTGTGTGTGTGTGTGTGTGTGTGTGTGCAAGTGTGCTCCTCCTTGTAAGTATTTTGTATATGATAAGAGCAAAGACATGTCATGTGGACTTCGACAGTGTTAGTAATCATGCAGCCCAACATACATATGGTGCCTGTGAGGTGTACCAAGGCTGGACAAACAACTGTTAGCTATACATGCAGCTTTCAGCATCCAGTGGAAACCACCATCATGCAGGCTGCTATGTACCATGGGACAGAATTTTGTGTTTTACATATGCCATACATTGTGCTGAGGAAGGGAAATGGGTATGAGCTAATCAATGTAACTGAAAACAGGTGCATACTGTCTTGGGTAATATGAGCAAGGGTAAGTGTTTATGCCATAGATGGACATCTGTAGGTTATGTGCCATAGTTGTTTAGTTGGAAAACTGTATGGATTGAGATGTGTGTTACTATGTGGGAGACTCAGGCCTTGGTTTAGGCTGAAAGCTATGCATGCCTCATTTACTCTTGATGTGCAGATCTTGTGAGGTGCTTTCATTGAGTCTATCTAACTATCATATTCTGTCATATGTGGTGTTGTCATCTGTAAGGGAAGGTTACATCTGTCAAGTGAGTAGCACAATTTGTAGTCACTATGTTATGTTTGTCTACTGAGGGGATAATGGCACTTATTCTGATATGGGGAGAGAGGATGAATTGCTGTTATCTATGTCTGCAAGGAACATGCACACAATGGGCTTTATATTCCGTATCTTTCCATGCCATGTTTGCATGACTGATGTGTCCATGTACATGTTATAATCACCTTCTCTAATGGACTGCAGCTGTGAGGAAGAGTGCGCACACACATTTACAGTTGGTGAGTATGGGGAACTATTATTCTAATGAGCAAGTCTGCTGGTCTGCTAATACTCTGCTAGGTTTTGCAGCAAACACAAATGCCTTGCCTGCTTCAGAGATTGTTTTGGGTGATGATTTTCCTAAGGCATCTGCAGCATGTCTCGCATTCACATTGTATTCCACAGTCAGGGAGGTGGTCAAACATTGGTAGACAAATCAGCGTCTGGGCTTATAGTACTTTGACTGATTATGGGAATGAAATAATGCAATTCACAACACTGGTTTATATTCCTGTGTGTTAAATAGCCAGTGCTTTAAATCAGATATACCTGCTGCTCAAGCTGTTGCAGGGAGACTGACTTACTGCCTGCTGTGATATTTAGAAAAGATAGTTTATTCTCAATTATTGCCTGCACTTTAAATTTAATATCTCTGTAATCTGTACAACTGTTTTTTTACTCTCCCTTTTGTTGTGTGATAGAGCTGAATATCTGTTAGTGTTGACCTCAATTTATAGTGAAATCCTTTGTCTAGAGGCCCATCTGTTTTCTTAGTGAGAGAAAGTGAACAGAACTGGTTTAATCTGGCTAGGGCATTCCTGCAACTGTTATTGTTTGGATAATTGGTCTGGTTTCTGTTTCTGTGCCTTAAATAGCCAGTGTTTTAAATCAGATATACCTGTTGCTAAAGCTGTTGCAGAGAGACTGACTTACTGCCTGCTGTGATATTTAGAAAAGATGAGTTTATTCTCAATTATCATCTGCACTTTGGATTTAATATCTCCGTAATCTGTACAACTGTTTTTTTCCACCCTCCCACCCAGTAGTTGTGGAGGTCTTATGTCTTGGTGGCTTTGAGTTGCCCACCTCTGGTATAAAGCTGATACTGGACACTCCCCCCAGTCACATTACATCAGCTCATTCTACTGTTAATAGTGAGAACTTAGCAAAGGCCCACCCCTTTAATGTCTGCATATTGAATTATCTCATTATCTTCTGTCTCTTCACTTTCTACTAAAAAAAAAAAAAAATGTTTCCTGCCTTTCCTGGAACTAGTGTAGTCCAGATACAGATTTGCTGTATCCAGAACTTTTGTAAACTTCTGAGTGGTGCTCTTCAATTTTTCCCTTAGATCTGCTAGTTCTCTGCTCTCCTGCACTTTCACTAGCTTATTAGTCTTGCACGTTGCCAGACTTCTTGTAGTAATTATTGTAGTACACAACAGTGCTACCAGCACTAAACGTTCTACAAGGAAACAGCTCCAGTACTTATTATTAATGCCCACCCCTCCAGGCATGTCTAAATGTCATTTCCCTGTGCTTTCTCCTATTAGCCTGGTGAGCTTGGGCATCCTGAGGCAATGTAGCAACTGCTTCATGTCCACTGACAACCCTCTCCTCTTACCTCCCAACACTCAGACTTGTGAGAGATGTGCTTAAACATCCAAATTGGAAGCCACGCACTCTGCAGCCAAGACCAGAATAGCTGGTCAAGAGGAGAAGGTCAACACTTGCACCACACCGCATGGAACACATAGCTCTCCAGAACATACAACAGCGCTGCCTTCACATAAAAACATAAACCACACACCCACCTTTGCAGAGGCTCTCAGTAAAAATCAACCCAAGCAGCAGAGACCTCCAAGGCAGAAATGCACTTGACCACCAAAACACAACACTAATCATGAGATACATAACTCACCTAAACAGTGTGCCACTCAACCAAAGCCCCTAAGGCAAAACAGCATGCCCAACACACTAGTCATAGGTGACTCGATAGTGAGGCACACTGATGTCCCACTCACTAGGTTGAATAAGAAGAAAGTAACAGTCATCTGCCTGTCAGATGCCAGGATCTGCCACATAACGCATGCACTCAGGTCCCTCAACAACAGGTACAAATATGATCCTGTCATTGTACATTTGGGTGTGAATGACCTGAGACATACCTCCCAGGACTACATGAAAAGTGACATGGAGGAGCTCTTGGATTATGTAGCCCAGACGAGTATGATCCCAGCCCTGAGCAACCTCCTACAATCACCCAGAATGAAACCACAGTACAAGCAGAAAATGATTGATTTCAACAACTGGCTAAGTTTCTGGTGTCATTCTAAAGGGATCCAGTATCTGTCTGCCTGGGATGACATGATTGACAGACCTAGATGCTTTGCCAGAGATTGCCTTCATTTGTCACCCCTGGGCTTCCGGATACTGGCCAAGGCTCTTGTCATCCCTATAGTGCCTTTTTTAGGTGGTGTTCCAAAGACCAAATTACCACCGTAACAGCTACAAACAAATGCAATCTGAGGGTCATGCTGCTCAATGCTAGAAGTCTAAATCTCGAAACGCACTCACGTGATGCACTCCTTAAAGGGTCCAACCTAACACTGTTGTACTGGGCAACTTCAATTACCCCTCCATTAACTGGGAAAACTACTCATGTACCAATACACTTGCTCAACGTTTCCTGGAATTCTTTAATTCCAGTGCCCTGGACCAGCTCATTCTTACCCCCACTAGAGGTAGCAACATCTTTGATCTGGTCATTACTAACGTGGGCGACCGTTGCTCTGCAC
The DNA here is from genome assembly GCF_019279795.1 of Protopterus annectens. NCBI lineage: Eukaryota > Metazoa > Chordata > Ceratodontiformes > Protopteridae > Protopterus > Protopterus annectens. The sequence goes on from NC_056745.1 coordinate 597,903,398, forward strand.
CAATAGTCAACCCTCCCTGGTTAGTTCCGACCACAAACTAATCATCTTGGAAATCTACACCCCCCCACCCCCGCAAAGGTAGCCCCAATGAAAAAGTTCTCCAAAGCTAACTTTGGGCTCCTAAAAACAGAGGTGGCTAACTTCATGGAACCCATGCAGTTGGAACCCATGCAATTGGATAACAGCTGCATGACTGCCTAATCATACACTAATGCCCTGTACAAACATGTAGACAAATGCATGGATCTCGCCACACCCAACAGAACCAAGATGCTCTCCTCCAAAAAAAGGAAGCCAATCTGGTGGTCCCTTGTCATAAGCAAACTCTACAACAGAAGGAGGAATCTGATGAGAAATAAAGTGAAGTCTCAAGACTGGAAAAAAACTCCCTTATCAGCCTCAACAAAAAGTTGAGATCCCTTATCAAATCCTCTAAAGCTAGCAAACAGAATTGCAGCAGATAGTAAAGACAACCACAAGGCCTTCTATAGTTATGTAAAGAATCTCCACGGCAATACCCAGATTTGCTCAGAGCTGTTGCACAATGGCACATCCTATTACCAAGCCAACAGATATTGCCAATATGCTGGCCGACAGATTCAGTGCCAACTTTACTCCTCTCTCCCCAACCAAAGGACCAATCACAATACCAGTAGATTTCCAGGCACCCAGTATTACTGCTGCACAGGTTAAAACAGCACTGTCCAAGGCCAAGAATACAGCTTCTATGGGACTTGACAATATCCCTGGCTGTGTTCTACATGAACTACAAAGTGAACTGACACCTCACCTGTGTGCCTTGTTCATTCACAGTCTCACCTCAGGCTTTGTCCCTACCGAATGGCACACTGCTACAGTCATCCCTCTCCACAAAGGAGAAGCAACTACAGACCCTGGGAACTATCACCCAATTAGCCTGACAAGTCTGATATGCAAAGCTATGGAATGCATCATCATGGACCTAATAAACAAAGATATAGGGAACCTCCAAACTCTGCATACCACACAATTTGGTTTTGTGAAAGGTAGATCATGCCTGCTCAACCTGGTCGACTTCTTTGAGTCAGTCACCAGAGCTATGGATGAAGGCAAGGTGGTTTATATGGCCTACCTTGATCTGGCCAAGGCCTTTTATACCATTCCCCACTCAGGAATCATAGAAAAACTCACTAAGCTGGGCATCAACCCCTATATCACTAGGCGGGTTGCCAACTGGCTCACAGATAGAACCCACAATGTGAAAGTAGTTGACTCCAAGTCAGACTGTCAACCAGTCATGAGTGGAGTCCCACAAGGTTTGGTCCTGGGTCCTCTTCTGTTTGGTATCTACTTCTCTGACATTTAGGCCAACATGAAGTGACTCTGGCTAACAATGTTCGCAGGCGATTACAAGTTGGGAGCCATAATTAACTCCCCGAGTGATGTTGACATCCTACAGAAAGGTCTCACTAAGACCAATGACTGGTGTTAGAACCATGGCCTTAAGCTCAATGCCAAAAAACGTGTCATCATCCCCTTTGGGAATAACCCAGTTCCCATGAATTACCACATCGATGGTAGTCCACTGAACACAGAGGACATCATAAGTGATCTGGGAACACAGGCTGACAGCAAACTCTCTTTTGACCACCACATTGCCACTGTGGTCAGAAAAGCCTTCTATGTGGCACATATCATTACTAAGGGTTTTGCATACAGGAAGAAAGATGTCATTGCCTCCCTCTACTCTTCCCTCATTAGGCCAATCATCACAATGCCCCATTTGGCATGTACCTCACCAGACACCTACAACAACTGGACAGGCCGCAAAAATACCTCACAAAGAGGATCTTAGGCCTTAAACACTTGTCCTATATGGACAGACTCAAAAAACTCAAACTATTCTCTGTCTCATATCGCCTTCTTATAGGTGATCTCTGCTTGACTTACAAAGCCATGTCTGACCCAGCTCTGGTAGAAATGCTACATCTAAAGAAACCCCAATCCCTCCACACTACATGCTCCGGAGACCTCAACCTCATTACCACAGTCAACAGAACAAGCTGGAGGGACAGGTTCATAACCCAGAGACTGCGCATGCTATGGAATAGACTTCCCATACATGTCAAGTGGAGTGCCTCACTGGCCCACTTCAAAAGAAATCTTGATGAGTGGATGGGAAATAGAAAATTCACCCCTGGATCACTCCAGTGGCTCTACTTGACAAGCACTGGGAACTAAGGTCGGGTGGCATGATGCCAGGGTGCTCCTATGGGCTAGACTTGTAAAGGCTCCAAGGTCATTAGCCGAGTACACACCTATGAAGCTATGAACCTATGAACAACAGTTCTAGTAGAGGCAGCCTGACTGCCAGTGTGCTTTACAGACTCACACATAAGACATCAGCTATCCTAGATACTTTTGGTTCTGCAAGGTTTCCTGTTCAGGGTAAAGCGACCACCTACCATTTATCAAAACAATACCAAGAGATGTTCCATACCTAGTGCCACCACACAGATGGCAGTTATACATGTGGCTCATCCTACATTATGACTGGCACATTAAATAGCTGAAGACACCACTGGACATTTTTATGTGTTCCTGCAATAGGAGTATAACATGCAAAGCATGCCATCACCTTTCAAATACATTTCTGTAACATTGCAAGGTGTCATGCCTGATTGTGAATGTCATTATGGAGAAAAATCTATCAGGCTGAGAATAACAATCTACTACAGACTGTCTGTAAACATGGTCAGTGGATGTTCAGAAATGTGAGATCCAGCTTGGTTTTCCAGAAGAAAGTATAGTAGGACCTTTGATGTGTGATCAGTGCTGTCAATAGCCAAAACAAGATGAATGTATGTAGGTATGTATGCACATATGTAAATATTTATTTCTTGATTTATTTATTTGCATTTTGTTTACCAGAAAAGTCTAACTGGTTATGTAACCCATTTTTAGTAGTGACCTGTGGGTGAAAAGCCCTGTTAGCAATATTATGCAGTAATTACATTTGTAAGTAGCAGAGAATTCAGCATTTAAAAATATTAGAAAGAGAAAACGGGGTCAGTCACTTTTATTTACAGATTACCTCAGTACTTACTCATTATAACCACTTCATAGACTATTAACACCTCAGATATATGACTGAAATTAATACAGCCAACCATAATTAAAATGATTCCCTACACAAAGGACTCCATGGACCCCCATTAGAAATTATTCCACCGTGCATCTTGCCAGTGCCCTCCCCTATCCCATCTAAACTGATGAATTCTTTCTTGATTTTTTTCACAATTTGTCTTCCTTTTTACCTTTTTCCTACAGCCTTTTACCACACCCTGACCAGCCAAGCCTCCACTGTAATAAGTGTGGAGGAATTTTCTTGGGTGGCGAAAGCCAGGGTACCTTTTTGGCTAGGCTTATATAGGCCCTAGGGCCAATAGCCTAGTATGAATCTATGAACCTATGAATTAAGTGACGCTACTAGGCACTCATAATCCATAGGGTTCTTGACATTCTGAAGTGCATCTTAAGAGTTTTTTAATAACCTTTTCATCCAATCCAGTGATGGCCTGAAAAAAAATCATTAGTCAGGAAATAAAGTCAGCCTGTTTTTCTTTCAAGGAATAAAAAGTTGTATATAAAGCTCAATGTTCAAAGCTAGCAAAATAGTAGTTCCCAATGAACTGAAATGACAAATGTTTGCAAGGATATATAAATGTTGTCTGAGTATAACTCTCTACCCTTCCAAAATGCCAGTAACCTTCTATGAGCTCTTCCGGTGCTAATTGGGAAGAAAGCAAAATCACAAATGGTCATCGGGCATACATTGCACACCTGAGGTTCCTAGAGAGGGAACAAAAACTACAGAAATAAAACACACACAGACTGGGAGTACATGCAGACTCTACAGAGAAGATGAAGAAATATCAGCCACAAACTCAACCAGGGAACCAAACGCTGTGAGGCAGCAGTGTTACTTACTTGCTATCACATACATCCTATCCAGTCTGTCAAAGCCCAATCAACAACACCCATTCTCAGAACTTTAAGCCAAATTTATTAACTGTGTACACAACAGATATCAGATGGTAATAAAGTAAAACTAATAACACTTTCCTACAATAACTTATTTTAACACACACACACACACACACACACACACACACACACACACACACACACACACACACACACACACACACACACACAAACATGCACACATACTCAGATGTGACCAATTATAACCACTTGCATGACTGTAACTATACATCTGAGATGTTTGTCTGTGATCAAATTAATGAATAAATATATAAATAACGCAAACAGAAAAATGGATCTTCTCAGCTCACTGCTATTAGAATATAGTTTGAAACCCACTGCATCCCCCAACTTACCTGTTGGCCTATTAGTTCAAGAATCAAGGGAAAAGATAAAAACTGCAGAGCAAAGGTCCAAAAATCAAGAAGAGCTATTACTCAAACATATTTGGAATGTTGCAAGAAGACCAAGTTTTGCAATAGCATGCGTTTTCTGGGCCATTAAGACTGAAACTCTTATATCTGCTATTATTTACAGGCTGCATTCCTCATTCTTATTTTTTTACCAGTAAAAAGAAACCGAAACTTTACAAGAAACAGAACAAAATATGCGGAAAGTCAACAATATTCATAAAAATTACCTTCAGTGGAAAGCATCTATGTCTGCTTCAGACACACGTGACCACCAGTTGCAGCCTTTAGTACGACTGTGAATGGACACCTCAGCTGTTTGACGTGTATTGCCTTTATATACTTCAAAACTTGGTAGAGTAACAGGCTTGGCATTTGCATCCATTTTCTAAAGACTAAGTTTTAAACTCAAAGCTCAGTCATTATTTACTGACTACAGTCCTTATCAATTTTCCAAAAAAAGTAACAAGGAAAGACCAAAATGTGAAGGAAAACAATCAAGAACTGTCTGTGAAATTAGTTGAGAGCATCCATGTCTCACACCACAGACACACACACACACACGACCATTAATTATAAACACTCATATGGCTGTGACTGAACATCTCAGATGTTTGGTTGTGATCAAATTAATGAACAAATGCATAAATAACTGCAACACAGGAATTTATCTTCTCAGCTCACTGCTGTGAGAATAGACTGTGTAAACCCACTTCAGTTCACATAACTTTTATTGTCTTAGTTCATGAATCAAGAAGAAAATTTAAAATAATGGTGGACAAAGGACTAAAATCAGAGACAGCTATTATCCTTATATACTAGGAAAGTTACTAGAATAAGACATTGCATTAATGTGATTTTTCTGAAGGTTGTTAAGCCAGAAACTCAAACGTCTATAGAGAAGTTGGAAAATAATTAATATATGAGATTATCTTTGGCATACAGGAATCCTGAGCCCACAGTCAAACCCTTGGAAGGACACATGAATGCAGTGGGTACACAGGAGTTATCAAAACTGAGCACTAAACTGGAGAATAAAGTACAGTTAGGCAGCACTTAATCACAATGTCAATCTAGCACTCACAGAATGACAAAATCAGGGGCATATCTTCCAGATTGCTTCCATGAGAAATAAATAGCTTTCTTCATAGTGCCTAACTCGCACTTTAGTATTGCATGAGAGCAAGTCCCTATCCAGCAACAGTTAATATTCACAGGTAAGAGAAACTAATCCTGGTATGTACACACACACACACACACACACACACACACACACACACACACACACACACACACACACACACACACACTCACTCATGTATTCCTTGCATATGCCATGCACATCTACAGATAGACAGAATGAAAAATAATTAATTCATATATGGGATGCCTTTGGGAAATAGCAATGTTGAGCACATTGTAAAACCATTAAAGGGACACATGAAGGCTGTGGGTAAACCACACAGACATTACCACAACTGAATACTAAAATGGAGAATAATATACAGTGAGGTCACAACTAAGCACTATACCATTAAAATTTATCAGGTCTTATCTCTTCTAGGCTGCCTTCAAGAGAAATAAACAGCTTTCTTCAAAGTGCCTATTCAAAGAAAAAATGTATGCTTGCTATTAATTTATGACCTTAATCAGACCTAACACATCTTAATCTTAGAACCACATTTTCTGGAAAAATAATTATGAAAAGTAAATTTTTATTACATAAATTGAGGCTGTGTTTGAAAATGAGACCCAAATGAAAGCCACGTAAAGTAACAAACAGTCCATGTAATCTTAGTGTTCTATTTTACTACAGGGATTTTAAAATGCTGTACAGTATGAGCATTCACATTATCAACTACATGAGCACTATAAAAAGGAAAATAAATGTTTAAGTACATCATACCTAAGTATAACAAAGCATAAATATAAGAAAACTCTCAAAAAAGAGAAAACAAAATGCTATGTGTGTACATTATTTAACTGCATGAGGTCAAAGCCTTTTAAACTTACATTTTCTGAACATATCACTATTACATTCCTCTGCTAATGTTCTCTTTTGTGTTGGAATCACTATGCTTTCCAGGTTCCCCTGTTGATTTTCTCTTCTGTGCTAGAATCATTTTTCTGTTGAGGGTTGTTAGATGAAAAACATGCACTTATACAAAGATTTTTTTCACAGAATGTCAGTTATTAGATTTTAGCTCTCTGTGTAGTTTGTAGATCTTAATGCTATTCTTAAGGTGATCAAATTTCTTTCCAATACCCAAGCAAAAATTCTAGCATGTTAGTCAATGTTCTAAATTCCATAACTACATTCTGTCATCACAATAAATGAGTGAGGTCATCACTCAAATGATTAATTTAATTACCTGGGCAAAAGGCAATATAGTAGCAATAAAGAATAATAATACAAAAATACTCACACTGGGGAATTGCTGAGGTGTAGATTATAAATATCTAAAATACATTACAAGCATCTTAAAGTCTGCCAGTCATCTTGCAGAAGGTGTACAAATAATTTAAAGATTAAAAATGGTGTTAGATCACTGAAACTATAATTTTAAAATTGATTCACAAACACCACAAAGGATAGCAACCATGCTAGATAATGAAATGTATTAAATATGGGATCTAAGCATTATCTATAGTTAAGTTTTCAGTAAAAATGTGAAAGATATTTGGGTAAATGTATTAAGTTTTTCTGCATAGGTACTGATTATTTGAGACAGATAAGTTATACAGCCAGATACAATAAAGCCTACATGTTCAATTTACAAAGTATGCACATAACACTGTGATCCACACATGGTTGTGCACCATTTTGGATTCAGTAAGCGGCTCTATGCAGTGTGTAGAGTCATGTACCACTGCACAAACAAGGTAAACACCGTGGCATGCAGATTACAGCATAAGCAGCTGAACTGTATGCTAATTAACAAATACAAGCTAGGGGACCTATTCAATAAGCTATAAAGCAACCGTGCAGTCTAAGTGCTGGTTTTACCTGCAAATTCCAAAACCTATTGGAATACAGCAATGGAAAGGAGTCTACACAGAAACAATGTTTGGGGCTACTGTTACTTTAATTCATGTGTATGTGCAACAGGCTGAAGTCTATGCTGCTGCTGCTACTAATAGACCAAGGCCAAGAAGGAGAAGAGTTTTCAGACCCTGGGTAATTTATCACAACCTACACAATGTGGAAGTTGTAGAGTGCTACATGGTGGATAGAGACACACTACAGGAACTATGCATCCTCTGTCATCCTCAACTCAGAGCCAGGAGAACCCATCTCAGTGGAGACAAAGATATGTGTAGCACTTAGACTTTTAGCTGCAGGTACCTTTTAGAGACTAAAAGGGAACATGCTAGGGAAGTCACAGGCATCAGCATCCAAGATCCTCCATCAATTCTTAAATGCTATGTTCTAACATACCACTGGCCACACATATTTCCATTGTACTCCTCAGGATAAGGACAGAAATATGCAAGAGTTCTACCCTGTAGCACACTATCTTCAAGTACTGGGTGCCATAGATTGCACACCTATAGAAATTAAGGCACCACCCAGGGAATAAGGAAGGCTTTACATGAATAGAAAGCTCTTCCACTATATTAACTGTAAAGACATGTGTATTGCCAAAGGAATCATCCTGAATGTGTGTGCTATTAACCCAGGCAGTTACCACAGCTCACATATCTGGCACACCTCTCAACAGTATCAGATGTTTGCTGCTGGGATATTCCACAGGGTCATTTACTGGGGGATGCAGATTATGCACTGGGACCACGGCTGATGACACCCATCAGAAATGCACACACACCCACTGAAGAATGCCATAATGTGGTAGACACTCAAACCAGAAACATCTTAGAGGGTGTGTTTGGGTTGCTGAAGTCACAGTTCCGGTGCCTAGATATACTGTATCTGGGGGGCCCAGGAGTACAATCCATGGACATGTACTGAAATATTCACAGTGTGCGCCATACTACACAACATCATTCTGAGAAAATAGCTTCAGCAGGATCAACAAGGGGAAGGAGCACACATCCCACCACCAATGCCAGGGTCACCACAGCCATACGCAGATGAGGAGTTAGAGAGAGAACAAGCAGCTACTGTGGGTGTAGGCAGTCATAGGCATGCTTAATATGCCCTTGTATTGGCTAAGAGACAATGCATTGCGGACTCACTCACCACCTATGCGCCTAAAATCTTCTTCCTATGCACATACATATAGTAACATTGATGCCAAGCAACACTGTCAACCTTTACCTCCCCATGTATTGGCTGCATACTGCTTGCATCAGACAGAGTTAGCTCTGAACTAAAACTGTTACAACAGGTTCATATCACGTTCTCGAAAGCTGATAATGTTGAATGTCACAATGTCGAACCATGTTGAGCAAATGCTAAAAATAGCGAAGCTGCAGAACATTGAATTCTTTCCTAGGGAAAGAATTTGGTTGTCCATTTCTGTGGCTTCGCTATGTTTAGCACTGTGGTGGAAAGTTACGGGGGTTCAGGTAAGTGTGTGATTGTGTGGACATTAGGTTTAGGGCATGGGTTATGTGAGTTAGGGCGCTGGTGAGGTGAGTGTGCGATAGTGACAGAGTTTAGGGTTAGGGGTGGGTTAAGTGAGTTAGGGTTAGGGTGCTGGTAAGGTGAGTGTGAGATAGTGACGGGCCTTAGGGTTAGGGTTGGGTTAAGGTAAGTGGATAGATAGTAGTGTTTGTATAGTTTAGTGTAGGGTTATATGTATGATTTTAAGTGTATTTGTGTGGATTACTTTTTTTTTTGGTGTGACTGTGTTGTATGAATGTGTTTCGGAATAGCAAATTTTTTCTCTGGGAAAAAAATCGCTGTTCTGAATGTTCGATATCGTGTGCTTTAGATTATTCAGGTTCGAGTAAAAGGTGTTCAGTGTTTTCGGCTTTTGATGATGTGATATAAATGCGTTACAACTGTTGGATTTACAAGGTAAGTGTTGGACCTGGAGTCTATTGTGTAATAATATGAATGACTGGCATATCCTTGCATTTTGTTACTTGGTAGTGTAAGCAGGTAAGAAGTGGAAGATTTCTTATGAAATTACCTTAACATGAGACAACAGAGACTTATTTGACTATATATTTGTCCATTATTAAGTAGTAGGCCTCAGGCATCAAAGACTCACAAAGTCATAACTCTGAAGAGTAGTGATGGACACTGCATGCCCTCAGTTAAGCATCATATGTTTGCATTGGAAAATCATTACAGAGGGAAGGTAGAAAGTAATGATACATATTTCAGTTTCATACTTCACAACTTTCACAAGATCATTCACAATAAAGTTGGAAAATTTTGATGTGATCAACTATCTAACTTTCTAAGTCCAGTATAAGTTAAAGGTACAATTACCTTTTCAACATCAAAAATGGAGATATACTAAGCACTAAACTATGCACCCTGAGCATGAGTCACAAAGCTTATGTATCCCTGAATCCAAAAGTTAAAAACCAGGGATGTGGCACAGTTATCATCACTTGTACAGGGTGTTTTGTGTGTGTGTGTGTGTGTGTGTGTGTGTGTGTGTGTGTGCGTGCGTGCGTGTGTGCGTGTGTGTGTGTGTGTGTGCGTGTGTGTGGTGGCGGCAGAAATCCCAGGCTGACACAAAAGGTTGGAGAGTGAGTGTGAGTAAGAAAGTGAAGCAGGCAGACATTTGGATAAACTAACAAATGGTCAGTGAGAAAAATGAATTTTAAGATACACGGTTTAACCATGTAACCATTGTGTGTGTGTCTGTAGGGGTCCTCCAGGTAAAATTGGTGTGTGAATGTCTGCATGAGCACAGCCAAGGTCTGTGTTACCTCTATGTCTTGGTAAGTTGGACAGGTGTGAGCTGTGCATGGTAGAGATGGCAGTTCATTGTTCTCATCCTGACCATGAGAACTGGCTCTGCCAGGAGTTGCACTGGCACATCCATGCCCACGGTCAGATGCACAGCTGCTACCTGAATGTGACTGATGTCTGTTTAATAAGCTCCCCTCACAAGGATGCCCAGAACCATGACCCCATGGCATGCTAGGTCTGGGTGTGGATAGCTCACCCACTGACAGAACAGTGGAAGTACTGCCACTGTGGGAACGTGATCAGGGATGGCCATGTAGGCAAACAGCAGATGATGTAGCTGATCTGTGACCATGAGGATACCGCCCCCCTCCCAGCAGACTTTCCATCACAGACACCGCTCGTTCCAATGTGTCATTCATCTGATCCATTGAATTGGCAACATGGTGGAGTTAGTCATACATGTCAGATGTGCCACATCTACAACCTTAAGCATTTCTATGGAGCACCTATGGGAATGTGCCTGTGCCTCCATGATGGCCCTAAACATTCATTGAGTGGCACAGGAACAGACATCTGGATCAAGTGGACAGCAGGCCTCCTCTGAGTACACCTAACAACTGTCCTGAGTGGCACCTCACCCACACTTTGGCTATGGCTGGAGTCAACATGCATTGACGCCACAGTAACCACACTTACCTGATGAATTGTCTCACCCTCCAACTGTTCAATATCTGAGGGCTCAGTGGAATGGGTAGGTGTAGGCCTACTGGCTGTGCCTGATGGAATTACAGAGGATGGCTGTATGTCAAGTATACAAAACAGCCAGTACTCAAAGTCAGTTTTCAACCAAAATTTTAATATAAGATCAAAACATAATGGACCACTTATATATAGGAATAACAAATAACATACCAGTTTTGGCTTTAAGCCTTCATCAGTGCATAATACCTTTCTTCATTTAATGAGATTAAATATGATTACATAAACAAATTATGGCCATAATCAATTATCACAGCTGTTCATTAAGCCCTGGTACAAACAACACCCCTAATTTAATAATCCACATTTGTTCTTTTTGATTTAACAATGAGTGCCATCCAACTTTACTATTGGTCTTGAAATCCACTATGTTAACAATAGTAAATATGAAACGTACAGAAGCATGTTTTAAAGTGTTTTTGTATAAAGCATTAGTAACTCTGGCTCACTGTATCTCACTAAGGTGTTCGGACATTCTTAACTTCATAGTACATGAATCTTGCCCCACTTAAAATGCTGAGCAAGAACACATCGCTGAATAAACCACCCTGTCTGTGTTACAATTCCAATATATCAAAATATCAGATACTGTAGAGCTATTTCTCAAACTAAAGTATTTATCTTTCTTAACAAATTTGCAAAAATTACAATGTTCACATGGAAAACACCCCATTAACCTTTGTCCATCTAACCTAGTCTGATATTTATCTTCGCTCCTGTAATAAATCTTTTTGTAATGATTAAACCAAACCACCATAGTTTTTGCCTTTCTATAGGAAAAACAGCATTTGGAAGATACAATGTCCTTGAGTCTATCATCCATCAACAAAATATCCCAATGTTTAAATATTAAATTCCTAAAGAATGTAATATTATCCCCAAAGCTAGTGATAAACCATATAGGTTGTTGAACTAACTTATTTTAACCAAATATTTTAACAAGGAAGATCTAGAAGCTTCCTCAGTTGACTTACGAGCTTGATTAATAACATTAATAGGATAACCTCTATCAAAAAATCTCCGAACCAAATCCTGTTCATATACCCTTAAGTCAGAAGAAGATGAACATATCCTGTTTAGCCTCAAAAATTAGGATTTGGGTATATCATTAATCATATGTTTAAGGTGACAGCTGGTGACGTACTAATCTATTAAATTTAGGATATTTCCTAAAAATCAAACTTTGCAAAGTACCATTTTGTCTTACTGTAACTAATACATCCAGAAACTGAATAGTTTTGGTATGATAGTTGACCATGAACTGGATCCCCCATTTATTTTCGTTATGGTACTCAACAAATTCCTGTAGATAGGTAGGATCAGACCTCCAAACCAAGCAACAGTCATCTAAATATCTGCGCTAAACATCCATGCAATCCAAAAACACATTGTGGAAATCATTATAAATAAGTTGTTCCTCCACATAACCCATAAAAAGGTCTGCATATATTGGTGCAAAAGACATACCCATAGCCATCCCCTTCAATTGTAAATAACATTGATTACCAAAATAAAATGCATTTTTCATAAGAATATATTCCATTAAGCACAATAAAAATGTGTTAAAACTAGGGGGATATATACCTGCCTTATTCAACCAAAAATCAAAAGCCATAAGACCAGCCCAATGGGGAATGTTCATATAAAGGGCAGAAACATCCAAATTACATAATAACCATCCATTTTCAATTTGCATATCTTCTACTATATTTAAAAATTCAGTTGTATCCTGAAAACGAGAATGTACACATATTAATAGTGGCTTAAGATACTTGGTCAAAAATGCAGAAAGTGGTTCAGTTGAATATCCCGTACCAGACACGATAGGTCTACCTGGGGGCTTATCCAAGCTTTTGTGAATCTTGGGTAACATATAGAATATTTGTTTACCTCGATCCGGTACCGTAAGGTGGTAAACCACATATTTAGATATGATGCCCTTCTCTAGTGCATTACTTAAGAACTCATCTATATCATTCTTAAACATAGATGTAGGGTTTAAGTGCATCTGTAAATAAAATCTGTGGTCCGATAACTGGCTGATAGCCTCCTCATAATATATATCCCACTTGCTGACCACTGCTGCACCCCTTTTATCATCCATATTGATCACTATGTTTTTGTTCTTACTTAACTTGAACAAAGCCTGTTGTTGTAACTTAGACAAATTGCTATTAAATGAGCTCTTATTCAAATTATATGAAAAATGTACATCTTTCAAAACTAAACTCTGAAAGATAGCTACATTCTTATTCATAGGTGGCATAAAGGAAGACACTCTAAATTTAAAACCATCTGAAGCAGAATCTAGACCAGGTTGTTGATCAAAAAACAACTTAAGATTCAAAGTTCTACAAAAAGATAACAGATTTATTACAGGACAGAAGATAAATATCAGACTAGGTTAGATGGACAAAGGTTAGTGGGGTGTTTTCCATGTGTACATTTTAATTTTTGCAAATTTGTTAACAAAGATAAATACTTTAGTTTGAAGAATAGCTCTACACTATTTGATATTTTGATATAGGGGAATTGTAACATAAACTGGGTGGTTTATTTAGTGACGTGTTCTTGCTCAGCATTTTATGTGGGGAAAACTTCACATCATTTGAAGTTAAGAATGTCTGAACACCTTAGTGAGATATGGAGTGCCAGAGTTGCCAGAGTTATAATGCTTTATACAAACATACTTTAAAACAAGCTTCTGCATGTTTCATGTTTACTATTATTGATAGAGTGGATTTCAAAACCAATAGTAAAGGTGGATGGCACTCACTATTAAATCAAAAAGAAAAATGTGGATTATTAAATTAGGGGTGTTGTTTGCACCAGGGTTTAATGAACAGTTGTGATAATTTATTATGGCCATAATTGGCTTATGGAATCATATTTAAACTCAGTAAATGAAGAAAGGTATTATGCACTGATGAAGGCTTAAAGCCGAAAACAGTATGTCATTTGTTATTCCTGTATATAAGTGGTCCATTATGTTTTGACCTTGTATTAAAAGTTTGGTTGGAACTTTTAAAACTTTTTAATACAAGGTCAAAACATAATGGACCACTTATGTTTGGTTGGAAACCCAGCCACTGGGGATGCACAAGCCAGTGCATTTCTTTGTGCCGGTCCACAGCCCGGATAAATGGGGAGGGTTGCTTCAGGAAGGGCATCCGGCATAAAAATTCTGCCACAACATTTATGGCACAAAAATTACATATTTCCATACTGGATCGGTCGAGGCCTGGGTTAACAACGACTGCCACCAGTACTGTTAGCCAACAGGGTGCTGGCAGAAATTGGGCTACTATTGGCCGAAGGAGAAGAGGAGGGTGAAGGCATGCCCAAAGGCAGGAAGAGAAGAGGAAAGTTAGGAGTGTAGCAGTGAGGGTAGGAACTTTGAATGTTGGCAGTATGACTGGTATAGGAAGAGAGCTAGCTGATATGATGGAGAGAAGGAAGGTTAATATATTGTGTGTGCAAGAGACCAGATGGAAGGGAAGTAAGGCCAGGTGTTTAGGAAATGGGTTCAAATTGTTCTATCATGGTGTGGATGGCAGGAGAAATGGGGTAGGGTTTATACTAAAGGAACAATATGCCAAGAGTGTTTTAAACGTGAAGAGAGTGTCTGACAGAGTGATGTTTATGAAGCTAGAAATTGATGGTGTAATGATGAATGTTGTTAGTGCATATGCTCCACAAGTTAGGTGTGCGATGGATGAGAAAGAGAAATTTTGGAGTGAGTTGGATGAAGTTGTGGTGAGTGTAGCCAAGGGTGAGAGACTAGTGATTGGAGCGGACTTTAATGGGCATGTTGGTGAAGCGAACTGAGGGGATGAGGAAGTGATGGGTAGGTATGGTGTTAAGGAGAGGAATTCAGAAGGTCAGATGACTGTGGATTTTGCAAAAAGGATGGACATGGCTGTGGTGAATACGTATTTTAAGAAGAGGGAGGAGCATAGGGTGACGTACAAGAGTGGAGGAAGATGCACACAGGTGGATGATATCCTATGTAGGATGGCCAGTCTGAAGGAGATTGGAGACTGTAAAGTGGTGGCAGGGGAAAGTGTAGTTAAGCAGCATAGAATGGTGGTCTGTAGGATGACGTTGGTGATCAAGAAGAGGAGAAGGAGTGTGAAAGCAGTGCCAAGGATTAAATGGTGGAAGTTAAAAAAGGGTGATTGTGAAGTGGAGTTTAGGGAAGAGTTAAGACAGGCACTGGGAGGAAGTGGAGAGTTACCGAATAGCTGGGTAACTACAGCAGAACTAGTAAGGGAGACTGCTAGAAAGATGCTTCGTGTGACATCTGGACAGAGGAAGGAGGACAAGGAGACCTGGTGGTGGAATGAGGAAGTACAGGAGAGTATACAGAGGAAGAGGCTGGTGAAGAAGAAGTGTGATTGTCAAAGAGATGAAGAAAGTAGACATGAGTATAAGGAGATGAGGCACATGGCAAAGAGAGAGGTGGCAAAGCTAAGGATAAGGCATATGGAGAGTTGTATGAGAGATTGGACACTAAAGAGGGAGAAAAGGACCTATACCGATTGGCTAGACAGAGGGACAGAGCTGGGAAAGATGTGCAGCAAGTAAGGGTGATAAAGGATATTGAGGGAAAGGTACTCACAAGAGAGGAGAGTGCGTTAAGTAGATGGAAAGATTATTTTGAGAGGCTGATGAATAAAGAGAATGAGAGAGAGAGAAGGTTGGATGATGTGGAGATAGTGAATCAGGAAGTGAAACAGATTAGTAAGGAGGAAGTAAGGACAGCTATGAAGAGGATGAAGAATGGAAAGGCTGTTGGCCCAGATGACATACCAATGGAAGCATGGAGGTGCTTAGGAGAAATGGCAGTGGAATTTTTAACTAGATTGTTTAATGAAATTTTGCAAAGTCAGAGGATGCCTGAGGAGTGGAGAAAAAGTGTTGTGGTACCTATCTTTAAGAATAAGGATGATGTGCAGAGCTGCAGTAACTACAGAGGGATAAAACTGATCAGTCACAGCTTGAAGTTATGGGAAAGAGTAGTAGAAGCTAGGTTAAGAAGGGAGGTGATGATTAGTGATCAGCAGTATGGTTTCATGCCAGGAAAGAGCACTACAGATGCAATGTTTGCTCTGAGAGTGTTGTTGGAGAAATACAGAGAAGGTCAGAAGGAGTTGCATTGTGTCTTTGTAGACTTGGAGAAAGCATATGACAGGGTGCCTAGAGAAGAATTGTAGTATTGTATGAGGAAGTCGGGAGTGGCAGAGAAGTATGTAAGAGTGGTACAGGATATGTATGAGGGTAGTGTGACAGTGGTGAGGACTGCAGTGGGAGTGACAGATCAATTTAAGGTGGAGGTGGGATTACATCAAGGATCAGCTCCGAGTCCTTTCTTATTTGCAGTGGTGATGGACAGGTTGACAGATGAGATCAGACAGAAGGTCCCATGGACTATGATGTTTGCAGATGATATTGTGATCTGTAGTGAGAGTAGGAATCAGGTTGAGGAGACTCTGGAGAGGTGGAGATATGCTCTAGAGAGCAGAGGAATGAAGGTCAGCAGGGCTAAGACAGAATATATGTGTGTAAATGAGAGGGAGGGTAGAGGAATGGTGAGGATACAGGGAGTAGAGTTGGTAAAGGTGGACGAGTTTAAGTACTTGGGATCAACAGTTCAGAGTAATGGTGCATGTGGAAGAGAGGTGAAGAAGAGAGTACAGGCAGGGTGGAATGGGTGGAGAAGAGTGTCAGGAGTGATTTGTGACAGACGGGTACCAGTAAGACTGAAAGGGAAGGTCTACAAGAGGGTAGTGAGACCAGCTATGTTATATGGGTTGGAGACAGTGGCATTGACAAAGAGGCAGGAATCAGAGTTGGATGTGGCCGAGTTAAAGATGTTAAGATTTGCACTCGGTGTGACTAGGATGGATAGGATTAGGAATCAGTATATTAGAGGGTCAGCTCATGTTGGACAGTTTGGAGATAAAGCAAGAGAGATGAGATTGCATTGGTTTGGACATGTGCTGGGAAGGGATGATGGGTATATTGGGAAAAAGATGCTAAGGATGGAGCTGCCAGGTAAGAGGAAAAGAGGAAGGCCTAAGATAAGGTTTATGGATGTGGTGAGAAAGGACATGCAGGTGGCTGGTGTGACAGAGCAAGATGCAGAGGATAGGAAGAAATGGAAAGAGATGATCTGCTGTGGCGACCCCTAACAGGAAAAGCCGAAAGATGATGATGATTAAAAGTTTGGTTGGAAGCTGACTTTGAGTGCTGGCTGTTTTGTATATTTAGATTATTGGGTATTTTGGCCATTGCACCTATCTGTACTTGGGTGGGACTGAGTTTGCTGATGGCTGTATGTCAACCTCAGTGTCAGATTAAACCTCTGCACTTCTCAACTGTGCATCTGTTTGGACACCATCATCAGTGTCTGCTGATACTCTGATATCAGGTGGTAGGAATCCCACACTTCCACTGTCACGATAACCTGTGATAATAAGCAACAAACACATGAAAAAGTAATACTTAAACTACTATACTCTACTATATGCTAACAAAATAACAGTCATGCCACTATTAAACAGTATAGCAATACACACAACAGTCCTGACATCAACATCACACATTAAGATATTTATTTGACTTGCTCATTAGTACTGACATAAAAATGTTTGGTTTACCGTCTGCAGATGAGGGTATCCTCTGGATGCCAGATGGTCCTGGAAGAAGATAAGCAAAAGGTAAGGGCAACATCATCAATGTAACAGTGACACAATGGGTAATACTTTTATCCCTTTATATTTTCATTAAAAATACTTTCAACAAGAACTTGGATGACAACTCCAACTTAAGATAATCAATCAGAATGTGTTAACTGTAGCAATCTTCAATCTCCCCCCAAAAAAATATTTTTTGTGAAACAGAAGTAACATATTGCTTTAAATTGTTTTACTATACAACAGTATTCATTGAGATACAAAAGTGTACCTGGAAGATCCTCCTGGGACATACTTGCAGTCCCTGAAAGAGTAACACCAATGTCAAGGACATGCTGTTCTGCATTTTCCTGAGAGCTGTCCGGATCCTTGACAATGGACAGGAACTCTTCATTTGGTGTTAGTGGTGGCTCTGTAGCAGGCTCCCCCATACCCATCTGGTCACGGCCCACTGTAGCTCCTGTCTTCCATGCAGATGAGATCATGTCAGTGTCACTATGGCACACCTGCTCATATGTCCTGCGATGGCTACCCATGGCATTAACATTGTCAACAAACTGCTGCCAAATCTGAATTTTTGCATGACATATCTCCCCATCCCCTTTCAAGAAGGAAGGCACCACATTGCCTAAAAGTGGCAACAATAAACTTATTTTCATTGTCAGTGAAGGGTGGTCTTTTAGGATTGAGATGCCTTGGTGACATAATCCTAGGTGTCCTATAAGACAACAGAAGGATAATTCACATAAATATCACATAACTACAAAATAACTGTTCCCAGATAAAACAGAAAAGGTAGCATTTCAGTATTACCCCAGAGAAACATAAAGCAGTCTAGAGGTTTGAAATATGAACAACTGGTTGGATGCAAAAAAGGAGAGTAACAATAGCAACATATCCTTGTTTGTGCCATAATAGAAATAGAAAGGTAGCTTGGGTCCCTCCTCCAAAATGAACAGGCAAATGACACATGTTGCTAACAAACCATCTCTGAAATGCTAAAGGTGATATCAAATGAACTGTCCCTAAAAGATGTCTACAGATTTAACACAGAACATTCCATTTTAAGGTATTGCAAATCATGTATACCTGTGAAATACATTGACAAACATGTGTATGGCATCAGTACAACTAATGCATGCAGATAAAAGTGTAAAAACATTTGTTTCAGGTTTTTCTTAATTACATCCCAGCATATATAGTATGTAGCTGACAAAATGCAAGCATACCTTCTCAGGTTCATTAATCATCTGTACAGATATAATGCAAAGTAATAACCTCTTTTCTGTGTTCTCCACATGAACAAGTCTCCTCACCTTCAGTTTTCCTACCTACACAGTAGCATTTTTATGGTGTAGATTCAAGGCTGTTAGCACGGTGAAGATACCAATCAGATATGAACTCATTAGAACTGCTTAATCCCAAATACTTGGCTCCATGTAGAAGATGTAAATATAGTGCAGGCACTCCCTCACTGTTTGTTTTAATGGATTGCCACTGTGAATTATTACTGGTTGGGAGAAGGAAAACACAACAGCACTGCAGGCTGCCCTACATCCAGTGGGTGTGGCAGGTTAGACTGTCAAAGCGTTAGTTGTAAGGTTGGAAATGTAAGTAAGCTGCACACAATTCACAAGTACTGTTCATCAACATCCAACCTCTCGTTCATTTGTTGACAACTGTATATGATATTATTAGCATTTAATATCCTCACACATTTTAGGCCATTGATATAGAATGGCTTACAGACTGCATGCCTCAGATTACTGGTCAGATAAGAGAAGAATGACCAACAAACACAGAGAGGTAAGACAGAGCTGCATATTTGCAAGCAATAGTCATAAGTAGTTGTCTGAGCACTAAGTGCACTATATCTAAAAATAATAAATGTACAAATAACAGTTGTATGGATTCATATTACTGTAGATGATGTTGCAGTCAGTTGTATATAGAATGATTTCAGTTTCTTGCTGCTAAGCTGTTTGCATGGCAAAGAGGGATAAGGCACCCTTCCTGTGTTCTGAGGGTTCATTGGAGTGAGAGTTCAAATCCAGACCTATGTAGAAATATCTGATGTGAACCAGAATTTTCTAGAGAGTATGTCATAGATTGTTTTTCCTCATTTCAACTACTTGTCCATTTTTTGCTTTCTTTTTTTTTTTTTTTTTTTGGGAGCAGTGTTTGATGCACCATTTAGCACAATCAAGGGTAAAGGAAGAAAATGAATATCAGGTTTGGCTGTGCTTATCTTACTTACATGAAGTGTGGCAGTGTGTAAACTGGACAACTGGATGACCCAGGAAGAAGACAGAACACATGCAGACTGGACTCAGACAGCCAATAATTGAAACCAGATACATTCAATTAATTCTGTTGGGCACCAAGCAAACCTGTTAAGCAGAGCTGCTTGGTGGTTAACACAGAAACCAGAAATATGATTAGTAAAGTAGGGAATGTCATGTAACTAGTTCTGTGGCAGCAGGTACAAGTGTAGGGCTAGAGTACAGATGGTCCTTGGTTCTAGTACATGGTGTGCAACCTTTTTTGTTACTGTTGTGGCAGTGCAGTTTAAAGCAGGGAACTGAAAAACAGACAAGTGTTACTTCAACATTCTTGTGGCAACAGGTGTAAGTGTAGGATAGGATTGCCATACACACAGTCCTGCATTCTAATACAGCGTATTCCATACACTTGAACTGTTGTTCCCCTTCCTGTTATATTCACTGACACTTATAACACCTTAGCTAGTGAAGCCGATATGAATTATATGTATAAAGGATGGAACACCATTATTGTGTTTGCAGATGTATGACTGAGGGTGTACTATAGTTTTGCAAGTATAATTCTGCTATCTGGACTTGCATGGCCTTCCCAATTAGCTAAGACACATACACAAATGGATCTATATCCAATAACCTTGTCAGGTCACATACATACATGTACAGCAGTTCAGACTGTCACCTGTATTTATGTATGATTCCTGACTATGTCCGAATAACACTTCTGTGGCAATGATGGAAAATCAATGCTGTGGAAGAGAATGTTTTGCCCCTTATGCCTAAGTTTGAATCCCACAGTGTAAAAATCAGATTTCTCATTTTATAAAGGTAAAATCAATTGTGTCGGGTCATTACATTTATGCCCCCAATGCATGTCTGCAAACCTAACTCACCTAACAGTTACCTTCTAATTTGAATATATATTTCCAGACTACATTAATAGACACCCCTCAGACTAAGGTCAAGTGTTAAATAACCTTCCAATTGCAATTATTTAATTACTCCCTGCTTGGCACTGCTTTTTTCTGCTTTACATCTTTCAAACACAGTTGCCACTATTGCTCAGGTTTAATAGTACCAGCAAATGCCATAACAGGAATTGTCAGGAAAGCATCAGTCTCCATTGTTCTGGTTTGGCTGTAGACAAGGCTGGCATTAGAGGGGAAGATGCCAGGTCTAGGGCCCCGAGGTAGGGGGTCCAGGAGTCCAGGATATTTACTGGACTATTGGTAAAGCACCACAGCCAAAGGCTTATGCAGGGGGACTATTTTGGCTCCTAGTACAAATCTGAGGCATTGAATGGTTTGGCCCAGACTGTATCCAGTGCCACTGGTATCCCATACCCTGGAGAGCAAAGTAGGCATCATTTTATTGACCTTTACAGGTGAAAAGGGGATACTTAGACCCATTGGTTGGAGGAATTTGAGACTGCAAACATCCCACAGCTGTTTTAGTATGACATTAAGAGAGTACTTGTAAGACTTAGAAAACTAAATATAGGCATGACTGGTATACA
Organism: Protopterus annectens; assembly: GCF_019279795.1. NCBI lineage: Eukaryota > Metazoa > Chordata > Ceratodontiformes > Protopteridae > Protopterus > Protopterus annectens. The sequence continues at coordinate 597,924,922 of NC_056745.1, forward strand.
TAATGCTGTTCTGTTCTTTTCTGTTTTTTTTCCTAGCTGTCAGTGAGCATAGTTTCAACTGGCAAGCTCATGTCGCTAGACTAGAGAGACTGAGGGAAGTAAGTGGTATGTATGCAGAAGAAGAGAAGTGTTATTGTAGTATTAAAAGTTAAAGATAGCTTTCATAAATGAATTGCTTGGGAAAAGTTGCATTCTTTACTGCAGAAATTTTAAATGATTTCCTGTATTATGTATATAGAAATGTATTATTTGTTATGGACTTTGTACATAGTTTCTTTTTGTTATTATTGTAAATATAATGTTCGTTATTGTTCTTATTAAAATAACAAATATTGATGAGAAAAAAAAGTTAAAGATAGCTATTTTGATCTTTTATAGACTTGTATCAAATTGAGCATGTATATCCCAACTGTAAAAGCAAGTATACATGCATTAGTCTGTAGCATAACCCAATTGTAACAGTTCAATATCAGACTGTAGTCAAAGGCTGTGGGTTCAAATACCGCATTCACAACTATACAATGCTGTTATTTCTTCAATAATATTTACATTAAATTAAAAACTCTATAGCAGTGGCACAAATGCCCTGCTGTAAACTGCAGTCTGTATAAGTGGAACACACATATGTGCAATATATGCACATTTCAAGGATTACTTTCAGCAATCTGTAGTATAGTGTGTATCTGTTAGGATGCATACTTAAATGTAATATTCAGATGAAAGAATTGTATAATTGTATTAATGCATTATTATATGATGGTATAGATTTTATATATTTTTTCTCTCGCACCCCAACCTTTATCTCTCTTTTTGATTTTCTCTTATGTGTTGTGAAAATGTCTCAATGTCATCCATGTGTATCAGATCACTAAATGCTACACAGTGCAGTGAGGTAGGTCAGCCCCAGTGGATCAGCCTGCCCCTGCTCCACTATTTCCAGCAGTGATGCCCAGCATATCTGGGAGCCAACCTGGTGGCACTGTGTCTGCAGCGAGTTGTCAGGGATTGTACATAGGATCATGTGCCGCATCATTGGTAGACGCCTATGCTGGGTGGAGAAGCTGCTCTCACTCATGGTCTTTTATAGGAAGAGGAGACAGCAAGTAGTCCACCAGTGAAGTAAAGGGACAGTGATAACAGTCCAGTGGGTGAGGACTTGATTCTTACTGTCTCCAAACTTGATGGACATGAGCCTGCATTGTCCCCTCCTTCATCCCAGTTATGGTGTCCCCCAAACTTTTGTGTCCATCACTGTCCCTGTCTGTTGTCTTGTTTGTCCTGTATGTTTGTACTTGCTTCCTCACCTATCTAACTTACCCAACCCAGACATACTTACGTCTCTTACCTAGCAGTCTTCTCTTACTGAATTTAAAAAAAATGGTCACTTGGCTCAAAAAAAAAAAAAAAATCGTCCCATGCATAGCTCTCCATTTTGCACATGTCTTCTTGACATTTAAATAAGTCCAATTGGCTATACAACATGATTGTTTTGTTGGCACTCCTGTTTGTGGAGGTGACAGCCCAAATTCAGTTAATATTCTGCACATATTTTCAGTTTACACTGTTAAAAAAATAGATAGTTATGGTTCTTTCCTACCTCCTTCTTGCACATTCCTGTACTGCTTTCCTTTTGTTCTTCCTTCTGCTTGATCCCCATTTCACCACTTTCCTATCTACCCCATTTTAATACCTTTAATCTGGTCAAAAAAAAGAATCACCCACAATATGCATAAGTAACAGAAAATCAATAAATCCCTTCACTTTTTGGGCTCTGTGATTGCGTGGCTTTGAGCATTGTGCACCAATGTGCAGTGATGGTGAGCAGTGGCAAAATGCTGTAATTACCTGCACTCAGTGCCACTTAACTCCACTGACCTATGGCAACACACAGCAACACATGTACTATAAAGAATTTATGTCATTGCATTATCAATGTTTCTTTAAAGGTCTTTAAAAGTATTGGATATATCTGGATTCTAACCCAGTATCATCTGGGCTCAAAAAGAAATGTATCAATGCATTTACATCTGCTGCAACAGAGTCAATTAAGCAGCAGGTGTGTTTCATAGACTCAATACTAACTCTCAGGTTTTAGCAATGCAGTTCTCATTTGCACACTGCTTAACTGCAGGCAAACAGGAAAAGTATTGGAAATGTGTATCTCTCTTGCACAAACACTTTGTCAACCATTGCACAAACCTGCTGCTTGATGTGCTATGGAAAAGTAAATATTATGTATTACTGCTGTTTACTGTCCATTTCCTCTCTATGACATGAAATTACACGTGGAAACATAAGAAAATGAAGGCCCTATTTAATAATATGTCACATATTTACAATACAGTCATGTGTTGCCTCCCCCCAAGCACTGCAACCCTAGTGTATTGATACTTTTCCACACATATATCTCCTATACTACTGAAGTGAATATCAAATGTTGTGTGGTATGTAATGCACATCAATTTGGTAACATGCAGAACTAAAACTATTGACCCATAAGCCTAAAAAGCCTTATCTGCAAGGCTGGGGAAGGAATCAGCATAGATCTTATTCACAGGGACATAGGTGACCTTCAGCACACATGACCCAATCCATTTTGGTTTTGTCAAGGGTAGATCTTGCTTATTAAAGCTAATAGGTTTCTTTGATACTGACACCAAAGACCTAGATGAGGGATAACAGGACATACTGCCTATGATGAGTTAGTTATCCAAGCCCTTTGACACTATTATCCATTCAGGTATCATAGAGAAAATCTCTCATCTGGGAATTAACACATACATTACTAGATGGATAATCAGCTGGCTCACTGACAGAATACACACTGTCAGTGTTGAGGAGTGCACCACCACCACTAGACCACTTAATAGTGGAAAACCACAAGGATCTGTGCTGGTCCCGCAACTGTTTGGAAACTATTTTTCTGAAGCTCAGGCAAAGGTAGATCGGCTGTTATCAAGTTTGCAGATGACTGTCAACTGAACGCAGTCATATAGATTCCTCCAATGATGTTAACATATTACAGAAGGGACTGACACAAACAAGTGATTGGTGCCAAACTCGCAGACTGAACCTTAAAATAAAAAATTCTTCATTGTCCCCATTGACAATGACATACCCCTGCTAATTATAATATACATAGCACCCCTGTAAGCTCAAAAACAATGTTGTGAGACTTGGGAACACATGTTGATAGCAATCTACATTTTAATTACTATGTGGCCATAGTGGTGAAACACTCATTCTACATTGCACACGTCCTAAATAAGGCCATCATATCCAAGACCAGGAAGGTTATAGCTCTGCTGTACTCTACCATTATCAGACCAATAATTTAGTACAATGCTCCCTTCTGTCTGAGAAAACACAGAGGTTTGTGACCAGCAGAATCCAGAGCCTCCAAAAAATGGCATACATAGAAAGACTGAAAGATCTGTGCACTGTACTCAGTATCATGCAGGCTGCTGGTAGGAGACCTATGCCTGGCCTAGAGAGCAGTCTCAGACCATGCCCTACTGGGAATGTTGGACATCTACAAATCAAATGGGACAAGAATGACTTGCTACAGGGATCTCAACCTAGCCTATAACATAAGCAGAACATGCTGGGGAGATAGATATATCTACCAGTGATTGCCACTCCTCTGTAATAGGTTCCCACCGTATGTGAAGTACTGCTCATCAATGACCCTATTCAAGTGCAACCTTGACATCTGGATGGATGGAAGGTATATTGTGTCTTAATAAAAGTTTTTGACTTACTGGCTTTTGTGGTTGTTTGCAACCTTTTTCTGCTGTTGTTAAATATAATCAGATTGGTGCACCCTGCACAGATGGCAGATCTAGTGCAATAAGCATGGCAATGGAGGGATCTAAAACAATGGGTATGAGGTAGTATATGGCACATGGCATACCAGAGAGACAAGTAGAGTCAGAAGTATGATCCCAACCCTGACAGCTTGTATATCACACTCAGATAGGGTGGTTGAAGCAGCAATGTGGCTTGCATGTACAGTGCATTTGTATTAGGAGGTGTATATTTTCACTAGGATTTGTTTCCATTACTAGCAACAATATACATAATTCTGCTGATATGCATACTATATGTCACTGTACTAACTATGGTATATGTTTATCCATGTGTCTGGATAATCACTGCAAACATGTCTATTAAGGATCAGTCTCATTTTTTTTTACTTCCCCTTGAGCTGAAACACATAAAGGAAAAGGAAAAAACTACATGAATTACATGTACTACATTAGGATGGGCAGTTAGTAGGACATTACAGTGAAATGCATCTGCCAAGACACCTTACTGTAGAGCTTAGGAGCACATTATCTGACATCATCTTCCCATTTGCAAGTAAAAGTTAAGCTGGCACTGCTTTAAGTCACTCTACTGGTGCCTACACAGCTTATCTGTGTGGGTGAGGCCTGCACAGCTTATCTGTGTGGGTGAGGGCTGTTATAGCAGTCACTACCATGTCAAGGCAGTGACAAGCATCTATCATATACTTAAGACCCTCATAAGAAGTCCCCAAAAGGCATTCTGTTAGTCTATGTGCAGCATGTGCAGCAATGCTACACCACCTGGGAGTCCTGACACATTTAGCGCCATAAGAAGCCATGGACAATTTGCAGGTCACAACCTAGATGAAAATGATAGCACACTTGTGTCAACGCATGCTGTAGGTATCCAATGATTTGAACAAACAGCAGTATGACTGTATGTGATGCCAGTAGTAGTAATAGCACAAAAACACACAGTGTGGTAGAATGATGTTTAGGGTGTGGCTGTTGTGATCATATACATGTATGTAGACTGTGCAAGCCTCATCTCACTCTGCCATTGCTCTTTATCACAGCTAGGGGTCATGACACATACATAATACATCTGCAACCTCACAGGGGTCACTGACTCAAGCATACATATTCAGTATGCTTTGCAGCCACTCCTGTGGGTGTGTGGTCAGGTAAAAAGCTCTTAGCATAGCCCTGTGATTGTGTAAATGTACGATTCAGAGACAGTTACATCTGATTGGCTCATTAGTATAATTTCCATGTTAACAACCTTGAAATTGCATGATGAATACAGCTACATATATTGCAGTGGTCATTGCACTATGGAAATTTACTACTTTAGGAGTGAAGAATTTGGAGTGTAGATACTAGACATACAGAATACACAGATCTACAATTGCTGAGGTAAATGCACAAGTGATATTGACAGGACATATGGGAGAAATGTGTAGCTATTGTACTGTTGTGGCTGTTGTTGTTGAGGAGGATTGGTTAGCAAATGACTACTGATTAAGAACATGGGATAGATGAGGCTGTTACTCTGCTTTGAAGTGGACTGCCACAATGCTTTCTTCATAACAGTTTGACATATGTTTGATGAAGGGAGGGGACATAGCCCATATAATGTGGTGAGACTACTGTCAAAAATAGGTATGTTAATGTTTGGGAAGGAAAAGTGCTTTTCCAAAATTTCTTTGTGTTGTTGCTTATTGTGGGGAAGTACTTTTCACGAGTGTCTTTCTTGCTGGTTAGAGTGTGCACTTGTTTGGTACCAGTACCTCTCTGTTGTTAAGTAGATGGAGAAAGAATGTCATTTCAAATTGTACTTCTCTGATGTTTGGCGGTCTGGGTGAATTACTTTTCAAATGTTCTCTCTTTTTTTTTGGGGGGGGGGTAAAGTTAAACAGTATATCTAAATTTGATTCATACCACATTCTCTGAGTGAAAAAATTTGAGAAACTGAGCAAAACTAGGCATTTGTCTACTTTAGACTTAATCAAGGGTTATTGGCAAACCCACTAGACTCATATGTTAAAGAGAAAAAAATAGAATTTTTAACATCAGGTTGGGCTCTTCCATTATTGTGTGCTACTTTCTGGTGTTCACAGAGCATGTGCATTATTCCATGAGCTAGATGATCAGATCCAGTGATTACATACTACATATGCAGCAACAAACCTGATTGAAATTATTATATTCTCTGAAGACTGAAAGAGCCATCTGCCTAAGCTTAAAGCCATTGTAATTTCTTTGACTCAAGCAGGGCTGAAGGCTAACCTACCTATGTGCAAGTTAGGTATGGCAGAAGCCAGCTATCTTGGCAATATATTAGGCTGTGGGAATGAAACACAGAAAAAAGAAAGAAAGCAGTGAAAACGTGTTAATACCAAACAGAAAAAACAAGTCAATGCTTTTATTTTTATTTTTTGGAAACAGCTATTACTGCAAATTTGTTCTTGATTTCAGCAGCATAGCTTGCTTTGTGACTGACTTGACTAAATGCAAGGGTTCCTTAAAGGGGAAATTCACTAATAAAGTAGAACACTAAAGAATATGCTATATGCAGAGCCTATCCTGATAGTCCCCGTCTTCTCAAAACAAATCTTAATACATACAAATGCCTCAAAAGTGGGCATAGGTGCAGTGTTATCACAGGTTGTCAGTGGTGAGGAATATTTATCCACTATATTAGCAGAAAGTAAGACTGATAGGTGATATCTATTGAAAACTATTTTTCAGCCATTATGTGGACCATCACCTCCCTTTAATGCCATCTGTTGCATTGGGAGTTTGTGCTTGTTTCAGATCACATCTCACTTCAGTGTTTCTGTTCAAAAAGATAGCACTCAAAGTTGTCTCAGTGAGTACAAACATTGCTGTCCTTTAATTTTAAGACCATATATTGGCTGGGCTGCAGACACCTCAATGCATATGGGTTTTCCTGTACTAACAGCCTATTTGCTGAGGCTTGAACTAGTAGTTCTACACTGGTCCTATATGTATAGTGGTGGCTGGTCCCTTTAAGGATACTAACCACAAAACAACCAAGCAGGTCAGAGTTAATGAGGAGAGCTGCAAACATGCCTATGTAATGGCTCCCTATTACGCTGTTGCAGACACAGGTTGTCGAATGCGTCTTTGTCGAACTGAAAAGCATGAGAAGGCAAAATAGCGTAGCGGCTTTTCAGCAAATTCTTTCCCTGGGAAAGAATATGTTTGGCCGCTTTCACTACTTTGCCTTTTCGGCACTGTAGTGCGATCTTGGAGTTGGTATATTTAAGTAGGTGGGTGTGGGGGGCACAGACCCCCACATCAGGGGGTGGGGGGGGTGAATCCCCCCACATTATGTAATGTTTTACAGTTTTTTTTTTTTTGAAACAGAGGTTTTTTTCCCTTGGAAAAAAATCACTGTTCTGAGATTTTGACGTTGTAAGCTTTCTCTCACATGGGGTCAATTATGTGTCGTTCGCTCTTCTGAGCATGCAATGTCATAATATAGACCCTATGTAATACCCTGTGCCATTTTACAATATAGATTCCTGAGTTTTGAGTGTAAAGAGGGTCTAGGGAGAATAAGTATACTATAACGAATAATGAAGGCAATACAGAGAGTGTCCATGTGAGGGAAATTACCTGATGCCCTTTAGAAGATAAGCCATTTGTCTTTATCCTTGCCCAAGAGAAAGTGAAAGGAAAAGGCATTCTGTTATCCATGTTGGTGTAGAAGTGTAGGTAGAGATGCTCTATGTTTCTCATCTCTGTAAATACTCTTTCACTGGTCATCTAATGAATGAAATGCCAGCATGAAAATCTGCAAGAAATAATTGTCTGATTTATGCAAACCTGTATAGCATGTACATTTGTCAAGGAAATAATTTTCTTTAAGGTTAAAACTGACAGAATATTTCAAGAATTAATGTCTTGTTTAAACATCATTTTTATTTTATGTTAAACATATTTTTTCAAACAGTTAAGCTGACTTTGAATAATTTCTTGGCCTCTCTATATACACGCAGTCATATAATATATACATATATGCACACACACACACATATATATATATATATATATATATATATATATATATATATATGGTTCCCTATCAGAAGCCTGAAACACTATAAGCCTGAAAATCAAAATCCTGAAACCAAAAGCCTGAAAATTCAAAATCCCGAAAACTCAAAATCCTGAAACTCAAAATCCTGAAAACACAAATAATGCTAATATGTCACTATAAAGACACTAATATCTACCGACTGACCCTGACCCTAACCCTAACCCTAAGGTCCGTCACTATCGCACACTCACCTGACCGGCGGCCTAACCCTAACTCACTTAAACCGCCCCTAACCCCAATATTTGTCACTATTGCATACATGCCTAACCTGCGCCCTAACTCACTTAAACAGCCCCTAATCCTAACATAAAACCAACCACACACTTACCTGAACCCAACGCATGACCTAACACCACAGGGCTAACAATAGCAAAGCCACAATGATGTCAGTATGTCCATTTTGTGTTTTCAGGATTTTGAGTTTCTGGATTTTGGGTTTTCGGGATTTTGAATTTTCAGGCTTTTGGTTTCAGGATTTTGATTTTCAGGCTTATAGTGTTTCAGGCTTCTGATAGGGAACTATATATATATATATATATATATATATATATATATATATATATATATATATAGGTCTACTTCAGAAACCTGAACACTCACTTACCTGACTTCCAAAACGCCGAGACAAAAAGGCTGACGACCGCACAACACTGACATCCTGGAACACCAATTTTTCACTCCAGGTAAGTAACCGCTTGGCCATCCTGACAAAAAAGTAACAAAAAGGTAAAACTGAAGGAAAGCAAACCCACCCATGTGGGGAGCTTTGCCCCCACAACCTGCATGTGGGGGGATGCACCTCCCACACCCCCCTCAAATAAATATACCAACTCCAACATCATATTACCGCAGGGGTAAGGGGCAATGTTTAACAGGATGGACAAGCGGTTACTTAACTGGAGTGGAAAGTCAGTGTTCCAAGACATTGGTGTTGCGTGGCCATCGGCCTTTTCATTGCAGCATTTTGGAAGACGGGTAAATGAGAGTTCAGGTTTCTGAAGGGGACCCATATATGTACATATATGTTTATATATATGTCTATATGGGTCTACATTACATTACTGAAAATCCAGAAACCCGAAGACGAAATGCTCAACACCACAATAATGAAACTTAGAATACCGAATAATGTCCGTTTTCCCAGAGCAAGGAAACACTTGCCCAATGTGGAGAATAATGCCCTTTCCCCATTGTAATACAATCTTAGAGTTGGTATATTTAGTTTGAGGGAGGTGGGGGGCATAGCCACTCATCTAGGTGGGTTTAGGTAGTGCGGTGTGTTGTACTGTAGTTTTGGGCAAGTGTTTCCTTGCCCTGGGAAAACAGTTAAAATTCGGTATTCTGAGTTTCGTTACTGTGGTCGTGAGCATTTCATCTTTGCTTTTCTGACTTTTCGGTATATATATATATATATATATATATATATGTGTGTGTGTGTGTGTGTGTGTGTGTGTGTGTGTGTGTGTGTGTGTGTGTGTGTATGTGTATGTGTACATGTGTGCGTGTATATCGTAAGTCAAAATTTGGATGGTCTACTAGTATATTGTGGACCCACATTGGTTGACATATAGAAATGGTCAACAGGTAGGTGACATAAACAGTACTGGGAGTAGGGGCTATGCCCTTTCCCTGGCGATTTGCAATCTTGGAGTCAGTATATATAATTAGCATGGAGAACAAAAAACACTTTTGTTGTATTTGCATGTTCTGATGATTAGCCTCAGAGTATGCATTGTAGCATGTTGATATGTGTTGATGTGTAGCACTTTAAGATTTCTGTAGATCGACTAATAGTAGTAGATCTATATACACACACACATATATATATATATATATATATATATATATATATATATATATGGTTTCACTTCATATCATCAAAAGCTCATTTTATCGAATTTCAAAACAGCGAGACCAAATCATCAAAAACTCAAATCATCGAAAATTCATAACATCGAATCTCAAATCATTGAAAACTACAAAGCAGCTAGAAATAACATCCCACAGAGTTTTTACTACACACCCCCCATGTGGGGGGCTCCCCCCTGTACATTAAATATACCAACTCCAAGGTCACACTACAGTGGGGGAAAAAGGTCATTTGCTAACCCCACTGTAGTGCAACCATGAAGTTGGTATATTTAATTTTCGGGGGTTGTGCAGGGGGGCTTGCCGCCCTGCATAAACATAGTAAACAGTGTCTGGGATGTTATTTCTAGTTGCTTTGCAATTTTCAATGATTTGAGATTCAATATTATGAGTTTTCGATGATTTGAGGTTTCGTTGATTTGATCTCGCTGTTTTGAAATTCGATGAAATGAGCTTTCGATGATATGAAGTGAAACCATATACATATATATATATATATATATATATATATATATATATATATATGTGTGTGTTTGTGTATGTGTGTGTGTACGTGTCAGTATGTTTGTGCCTGTGTGTGGGGGAGGTAGGTGTGTGGGTTAAGGCAAGAGTAAGGGTAGAGCAGGGGATAGATTTAGTGGTGTGCATATGATTTGGTGTATGTGAGGAGTATCTGAATGTGTGCACGAATGCAGTATTATGGAAAGGGTGTGTGTGTGTGTGTGTGTGTGTGTGTGTGTGTGTGTGTGTGTGTGTGTGTGTGTGTGTGTGTGTGTGTGTGTGTGTGTGTGTGTGTGTGTGTGTGTGTCTGTGTGTGTGTGTGTGTGTGTGTGTGTGTGTGTGTGTGTGTGTGTGTGTGTGTGTGTGTGTGTGTGTGTGTGTGTAAAGAGAGAGACATTCATACAGTATATGCTTCAAGTACAAGGAATTGTGGAGTGACTTGTACCAGAGTCTGTGTTATGCATAAAAAGTATAAAACTTTCAGGCAGCTAAGTCATAGTGAGGCTGGTTTCCACAGATATTAATAGTGGAACATGATCCCTATGACAGTATTAGTTAGCCTCTGTCAGGAAGGATGGCATATTTGTGATCTTCGTGGTCACAGCTGGCCTTTGCAATTGTTGGGCCCAATTTGGATCATTCTGATGGCTACTCAAAACTTACCCTTGACCTACTACCTCACCACTAGCCTCAACCCCTCTTTCAGCTGCTTGTCTTTAGGACTTAAGATGATTTAAAATTAGGTATCAAGAATATATGGTATTACTGCATATTGAAGTAAAAGAATATCATTATTAGTTTATGTTTCATTATACAATGCAAAGTCAGCAAAGCTGAGAAACGTGCACGCTGATTGGCTAATTCAACCAGCGTTCACATTGTAAATCAAAAGTAACTAATGAAAAAAGTCCGGCCGCTAACATATCATGCAGCAGTGATGGCAAAACGTTCAGTGGACAAAGCAATTCAATAAAACATAACAAGAACAAGCACCAAAGCCATAAAAAAGTGATCGCTATTGCAGCTGAATCACCCAAAACCCATTATTCTTATTAATAAACTCCTCAGACCCTCAGCTCGAACAGCAATTAACTTCATAGATCCACCCTCACTCACAACTTGAAACTCTGTTTCTAGGTATACAGATTACATAGAACTACAGAAGTCCCTATCTAAATGGAGAAAAAGCAGGAAAATCGTAATCAAGTCTCCAATATCGTGCATCAAGCATCCAGCACTGAGTCTTGCTTCCTGATACAGTCCTCTGTCTCCCAGTTCATAAACACCAATGTACATGGTAAAGCCAGATCCACCCTCCATCAACCTCTTCTTTCAAAAGTGTACATGTACTAAACTACATTTAAGAATTGCAACAATGCTACAATAGAAAAAAACTAAAAACAAAAATGCAAGCACTGTACTTCTTGATACCACCCCCTAAACCTTTCTGCCTGAACGGCTGCCTCTCTCATCTCACCTATGCTACAGTTCTGCTTCAGAATAGGATGTAGAATAAATGGTACTTTTCTGTTATCACACCAACACATACAATGCTATTCTTAAGCTTGTATTTCCACTGGTACATAACAGAAAAGTACCATCCCAGCTTTCTAGCCTACTGTACCCTTAAAAACCAACATAAACCCTACAAAAACACCTTACCAGCAACCGCAATACACATACCAAATCTCCTACTACAAACTCTATTTTGCAAGTAAAACAAACACCAAACACCACACTCCCCTGTTTGTTTACATTCCTTCACAGACAAAAAAATAATAATAACTTGTATTTAAATAAAAAGACAAATAAAATAAACAATAAACATGAACAAAATGTGTGGACTATTTTATCTCATACAAAGTGTAAGAATACAAACTAATGCAAACAAAACCTAAATAACAGGAACACAAACATAACACAACACAAAACAAAGACCATTGTATAATAGCAAGGGCAGCTGGGTGTGGGCAATGCTGGATTTACCCATGGTTGGCTTTGTTTGGTCATGAGAGCGAAGCCCGAGTGACTGTGGGTAAATCCAGCATTACCCATACCCAGCTGTGGGTTATTGCTATATTATACAATTCTTCCTCTAAAACATGCACGCTGATTGGCCAGCCCAACCAGCGTGCCCGTTGTAAATCCCTCAATATACTAACGGAAAAAGGTCCGGTCACCCGGACTTTTTCCATTAGTATAAAACACTGTCTCGCTATGTTGAAAGAGTTTAACATAGCGACACAGGTTTAAAAAAAGCAACGCAGATCTCCGTTGCTTTTTGTAATAAACTCCTTTAACATAGCAACACAGTGTGTAAAAAGCAAGGAGATCTTGCGATCTCAGTTGCTTTTTTTTTAAAACCTGTCTCGCTATATTAAATGGGTTTAACATAGCGAGACAGCTTTAAAATAAGTAACGGAGATCTCCGTTGCTTATTTTAAAGCAGTCTCGCTATGTTAAACCCATTTAACATAGCGAAACAGTAAAAAGCAACGGAGATCTTGCGTTTTCCGTTGCTTTTGCCCACAGCGCTGATGTACTGCGTAGGCATGCGCAGTACATCAGAACTGCCGCAGAATACCAGACAGCTGCGAAAGGGCAGCAAAGAGGCATTATACAATGCCATTATTTAAGAAAAGTAATTATTTCTTTTCTTAAATAATGTCATTAATATACAATAACCACTTCTGGGTGTGGGTAATGCGGGATTTAACCACGGTTGTCTTTGTTTGGTCCCTCGGGCTTCACCCTCGGGACCAAACCGCACCAACCGTGGTTAAATTCCGCATTATCCACACCCAGGCGTGGGTTATTGCTATATTAAACAGCATGTTAAATAGAAGTAAAATATCAATCTGCCTTGGATACATAAGTATTCTGCACACACTTTCACTTTTGTGACGTGCTGCAGACAACATCAAACAGATAATGTTACTCTGAAATAAGATTTTTCAAGACTTGAAACCTGGGAATTATCTGACTCATCACAGTCCCCAGCTCTCATATCCAATGCCCAAAGTCCTCAGATGCCCGCAGATGCAATACAAATGACTCAGTGAGATGGGCTTGAGGGTTATGGGAAGAATGGGAGGGGCAAAAAAGAGAATGAATATGTTTAAACTCATTTATATGGTCTCATCCCATACCACCCCTTTCTTCCTTCATGGACATCCAATCATCTATTGCAACTGCTCTGAATTTCTGAAGTTCCTTGCCAGTTCTCATACCTTGCTTATATAGTCAGTGAATATCTACAACACCACCTAAAGCTGCTGAACTACCTCAGAATGCTTAATACTACTACTAGTACTACTGCTAATTATAATAATACTACTACTAGTACTACTACTACTACTAATAGTAATAATAATTGTTCGCACACCACCCTTGGAAGCTTATTTTTGTTAATTTAAATATTTGCTAAACTCAGTAAGTGGATTAATGCATATCATTTTTAGTCATAACCCATGTCACAAGGACACCATAAAGATTTCATGTAAGGATAATTTAAAGTAGCCACTTAGCAGCATTTTTGGCAGAAGAGAGGAAATCAGAATACCATTAGGAAACACAGATGGACTTAGAGATAAAATGCAGAATCCACATAAGTTTTTCTAAAATGAACTCCCTTCTAAAAAGAATTCTGTATTTATGTTTCTTAAAAATAAGCAAAAGAAAACAAAGAAACATGATTAATCGTCAATGTAAGCTCAGTTGTAACTCCTCTGACTTTAGCTGAAATTATACACAAAACAAGATGGTTCATATACTGCTAATTTTGGGTTGAAAACCCTGATAAGAACTCAATATCAGCAACTGACTACTGTGAGAACATTAGCTGATAACAATGTGAGCCATGTAAGTGGTATGTTCTGTAGTGTATTACATGACATGAGCAGTTAACAGTGTGAGCCACACAAGTGGTATATTCTGTAGTACAGTAAACAACATGAGCAGCTAACACTGTGAGCCATTTAAGCAGTATGTTCTGTAGAGAAGTTCATGACATGAGCAGCTAACAGTGTGAGCCATGTAAGTGGCATATTCTTTAGTGCAATACATGACATGAGCAACTAACACAGTGAGCCACACAAGTGGCATATTCTGTAGTACAGTACATAACATGAGCAGCTAACAATGTGACCCATAAAAGTGGCATAATCTTTAGTGGAGTACATAACAGTTAATGTATTCCAATTCACAAATGAAACTTACAGCTACTGTGAAAGCAGCACTATAAGAAAATATATTGCACTTTCTTGCAGTGTCTCTCAGCAAATCTTATAGCTTGTGCCATTAAAGGAGATACTCCCAGTACAGCTAGCTGGAATTTTTTAAATAATTATATGTCATTTGTGAATATCAACATGATTTATATAGGATGCTTGTGTTACAATTGTATTAGAATTGTATGTCAAGTGTATATCAAACTGGTCTGTACAGACGTGTGTTAAAAAGGTATTTTATAAAGAGTTGTGCTTAAAATGTAACCATAGTGTGCCCTGCTGGAAGAGAATAGAAATGTACACGCACTATTGTAACTATTTAAATGTATATATTTTAACAGTGGAAACTGGAATAAAGGAGGTTAACTTCAGAAAAACAGAGGAAATTAAATTACTTTATAGGCTAGGCCAAAGACAATGTCTGTACTAGAGAGCTTTCAGTATTGTCTTCAGAGTGAACTAACTACCTCTGAAAGTGTGAAGGAATGCAATTGCTTTATGACTTCCAGCATCTGCCAAAGATCCGAGGTCTATGTATTTTCACAGGCAGATGCTAATTACTGCCAGATTCCAGCAGTGGGGGTTTCACCTGAGATACAGCCAGATGACAAGAAATTATATCATTCTGCAAGCCATTACACCAGAAATATTTGAGATATTAATTTAAGAAGTCTCTGAGAGAGACAGAGCATTCTGTATTCTGTCTTGAACCTGGCAACAAGAAGATCCATTCACCACACATCTGCCTTGCTTTGATGAAGTAAGTTTCAAGGGAACAGTACAATTCTTTTGGATATAGTCAGGAATATAGAAAAACTTAGTTTAGATATTTTTCTTTAATTATTTGAGACTGTCCTGCAATGTTATTTTAAAATTTTCCTGTGATTTTGAACTCTGATGTCACTATGAATATATACCGAGGATTTTATTGTTCTTTTATTATTTACTATTAAATATATTTAAACCTTTCATTGTGGCTGATCTATCTAGACATATTTAAATTTGAGAGTAATTGCATATTTATTTGGTGACACCATGTATGCCACTCCTAATAGTCTTGCTCTTGGTCAAACGACCATTTGTATTAACATTAATATCACACAGTAAGCTTGGACATGCTTTGTTAAGGGCCTTAAAGTAGCTGATAAGGAGTTGGCTCATGTCAGTGATAACTAACTTATAGTCTGGGAAAAAGGGGGCATAGCTAGTAATCCTGTGTCAGCCTTTTCCAGGTGTGTGTGTGTGTGTGTGTGTGTGTGTGTGTGTGTGTGTGTGTGTGTGTGTGCAAATCAAACCTCAAAGAGTGTGTCTTTCAGCTACTTGGGAAGGGACAAGATGATCAGTTGGATAGAGAGGTTGCTGGAGGTCTTGGCTTGGCCATACAGCTGAGATCTCAACTCTATAGCTGTGCCAGTGGGCATTCTTGTTGGGGATCTGCAGAAAGAGGGATAAACCAGCACCTGACTGACTGTGGTCTCTCTGTGCTCTTAAAGGAAATTGCACTTGATGCAGAGAGCTGCATCTAGAAATACTGTGTGTGTACCTGTCATCCTCCCAGTGTACATTCACCACTGTTACCAGTGGTGAGGATTGAGGCTCCTTGATTACTGGTCCAGTGGTGGGTCATCACAGCTTGCATAAGGCATAATGACCCTGTCGTAGAGTAGTGCAAGGCCCCCTGTGGTAGCAGGGTCCTATTGGTCTAAACAGGTCCAGTTTGCCTAAGGTTCAACTTGTATGTGGTTTTGAGAGGATTCTGGGGCAGCAGTCCCCTGGGAGTTGTATGTGAAGAGAAAAGGTATCTTGCAGGATCTTGTGGAGAATGCAAAAAGCTGTTTCCTGAGAGAGACAGAGAAAGAATAATAGAGAGAGAGAGAGAGAGAGAGAGAGAGAGAGAGAGAGAATCTCCCTGCCTTGTGGAACAAAATCAGTTGAAAAGACTAACACTTATTAAGTGATGAGCAGCTTTTGAAACCAATATGAGACTTAAGGGAATCTATCATTATTAATACCCCTTTTCCCATTTTCTACATGGGGTCAAGGTGCCATGTGACTTGTTTATCTTAATTTACTTCCTGTCTCTTACCAAACTCATCAGAAATGCCTGACTGTCCCAAGTCATCTCTCACTTAATCTATCCACCTTTTTGCTGGATGCCCTCATTTCCTTTTGTCTTCTTCCTGTCTGTCCCAAATCTTCTTCACCAAATTATCTTCAGCTTTTCAGCACATGTGCCCAAACAATTGTAATCCATTCTCTTTGACCTCTTCTGTGAATGGACCTACTTTGGCTTTTGCTCTGATGCCCTCATTTTTTCATCTGTCACACAGTGTACATCCTACCACCTGTCTCAGGCACTTCATCTCCATCATTTTTGCTTCATCATCTGTTCTGCCTTTATTGCCCAAATTTCATTGTCAGTGGAGCAACAGGTAGCACACTTGCCTTTGCTGCAGAAGGCTGTGGGTTTTATTCCCACACCAGATAAATCACTTCCTGCCACTGCAGTGCAACATAAGGGGAGTGCTGCAATCTTGAGTGTTCTATCTTTCAGATGAGATGTTAAACTGATTATCCATCTGCTAGAACTGCTGGTAGCCCAGGTGCAAGTAAAGGATCCCACAGCACCTTCCAAAAAAACTAGGCGCCCTGTATTTATATACAAAAATAACTCCTATTTACAAAATATTTACATATATACAATTATTTAAAATATAGAAATGTACAGATATACACATCTTTTTACACAATCATACTACATTTTCATCCCTGTTTGACCAGACTTCTTTTTACATAACCACCATCTGATTTTACTTAATATTGTCACTAAAATCCATTTACCATTAAACATAATTTCATTTATTCTTTCATTCCATATAACCCATATAATATAAAATAACTTTTTTATCTATTTATTTAACATATTATTTACTTCTGTTCTTGTAATATCGATAGTTAATCATAGACATGTTTATTTTATCAACTTATTTAATATTTTCAAAAAATCTTCCTTATATAGTTTCCTCATAACATTTTTACTCTTTTACTTTTCAAAAACACATGTTCTGTAGTTTCTTCTAAAGTAAACAGATTTGATCATTTTTCTTCTTATATGGCACATTTTCTTTTACTGGAAGTTTATCTATTACCAGTCTTTACAAAAAATCTTGACATTCTACTTTCTGATTACACCATTTGCTTCTTCCTTTTATATCTTTATTTGTATATCTCTTAGAGTTTCCCATCTTTTTTATATAGTAATGCTTTATTATTACATTCTTATAGCATACTTTTCTTTTTCTATATCATCAGTTTTTGTTTTCCACACAATAATTTTCTTGGTAACTTGTTATTTGTTTATTTATGCATTTTTTTCTCTTTTATTCTTTTTTACCATACTCCAAAATTTATCATACTTATATCTATACAATTTTACTACCAATCTCTCATTTTTTTATTTATCTAGTTTAATAATTTTTACAAATTTACTGAAACAGCATATACTACTGTGTTAATTAACTCTAAACCTTCTTTTTAGTTACATACAAAACACTTTTTACTGAGTTCAGTCTAGAATCCCATATAAACAAAAATAAAATATCTGCAATATTTTCTTTTCAAATACTGTTGGGAACATAAATGTACTAAGTATGCTAGTTTCCCCATCAGTACTGAATTTATCAAATAAGCCTGTCTTTTCTGCATTACATGCAAATATTGATAATTTGCATGTCCTGCAGAAAAGACAGGTTTGTTTGATTTATTCTATTGTTTTTTTCCCATTGGATTCTACGTATGTCTTTATTCCCAAATTTTAAGTCTAACACAGAAATTTCATTCATTGTAAAATATATGTGCCCAATATTTACTACAGCACACAAACCAGTACTTTCATTTTTAATTAAAGCCATCCCTATCATCCCTGGACACCTGTTTGTGCAAATTATTACTTCTTTTATCCAAATTTTGCTTTTTTTTTCTCTTCCTTCTAATGGCATCTGCATATGTGAAAAGAGCTGGAAGTCTTAACCCTTCAGGTGTTATATACCCCACCTCCTTCATTTTGTAATTTATTTCAGATATTATCATATTCATAACTAATGCAAAGAGGATACAACTCATTTGGGCATCCATGTTTTACAGCACTCTTCATATGTACACGTGGCTTAACCAGCTGTTTGCAAATATTTTTACTTCATTATTACTACTGTTGATATACATAATTTCCTAACTTTCTGGCTTATATCATACTCTTTCATTACTGCCCATAAGATTTCATGTTCATTAATGTCAAATGCCTTATTAAGATCTCTTATCTGAATTTTTGATGCTTAAGTTCATAGGTGTTTACTAGGCTAACGACCACAAGGGCCTTTTTAAGCCTAGCCATACATCCCATATCTCTGACAAGTTCTGGGACCCTTGATAAGTTTAAGCAGGGGCTTGGGAGATGAAACATTTACAAGTGAAGGCCTGGGAGATGAACCATTTACAGGTTGCGTGTGTCCATTAGAGCCATAGGTGCCAAGCCAGGGATGAATTTCCTGTTTCCTATAAAATTGTTGAAGTTACATGTGAACTGGATTAGGGAGGAACTCTGCTTCACATGGATGGGGAGTCTGTTACAGAGACTGGGTAGTCTAATAATATCATCCACAATTTTTCTATCACTAATAATTCTTGACAAACTTTCCCTGTTATACTATATGCTGTTTTCCATAATATTTTCCATTTTAGTTTCAAATCTGTTTTGTATTATTTTTGTAAAGATCTCATAATCATTATTATTCAATACTATTGGTCTCCAGTCTTTTAATCATCTTCTATCTTATTTTTTTCCACAGGAATTTAAGTATTTGACTGCATAATTCCTTATACATAAAACCTTTCATTCAAAATCTTTAAAAAAATAGTTTTTTAACAACTCAGTTACATTTTTATATATTTCATACCCTACATCATCTGGTCTTGCAGCCAAATCTGTGTTTGCTTGTCCTAAGTTCATTGAAAGAAATCTTTCTAAACCTTTATTCTCTTTTTTTGTTAACTTTTTTACTTTCCAAGTTTTTTGCTACCTTTTTTTTTCTTTAAACATTTCTTGTACATATTGTACTACGCTATTTATAATCTTTTCCGGGTTATTTCTATTTCTACTTTTACATTTTTTATTTCTCTCATTACACTACCATCTTCCTCTACTAGTCTTCTTAAGTAACTCCATACTTCTCTTTTTCCTTGTAAAAACATCTTTCCTTATATAACAATTCTTGTATTTTTCTTGATTTCTTTCATATAATTATTTTTCTTTGACAAAGTACTCTGTTGTCATAGTAATATGATGCTTCCATAACTATTACTAATCTCTTTCCATTTTCATTCCATGATTTATTATTTATCCTTTTTATTCCTTTGCCTATTTTTATATATTCCTTGTTTTCCTTTATCTCTAGCTATATTGCAAGATGAATAGAAAATCCTAGTTCAACCACTTCCCCTTCTCCTATAACTAAACCTATAATAAACTATAATAAATCAGCTAGATTTGCTGCTTATCTGCCATGCAGATCTCACCACTGTCATGCCCTTAGGTCACTCAATTGGTTAGAGTTTCCTAATCAACTCAAAGTTTCTCAAATACTCACCATCCACGCCATCATCAATAAACCCTCTTGCTGCCCTAGTATTTCCTCACTAGTCTCACTTTACATCCTGCCCTGACCACTAAGGAGCTCTGATAAATTTTTGTTACAGATACATCAACCTAAAAAAATGTAAGACAGAGTCTATACAGCTACTCACCATCCAGTCAATGGAATAAACTTCCTATGACCCTGAGAAGCATACCTCAGCTCTACAAATTCAAGAGATCTCTCAAATAATACCTAAACCACACCTAGATATGTCACTATAACCACCCCAAAGTATACGCAACCGAAGACAAACTTGTAAAACAAAAAGTGCTGCCACAAGACCTTGCTCCAGCAAAAAAGTCTCTCCGTACACAAAAGTAAAGCTGAACGCGAATTTTATTAGTAAGCGTTTTCGCCTTGCTAAAAAGCTTGGCTTCTTCAGAGATCAAGTACCAAAGCATAAAATGCAATCAAGGAAGCTTAAATACTCAAAAGGAAATGATGTCACTAAACTTTTTAAAGCAGACACTTATTTAAAACATTTTTATGCATATAAAATAATATTAATGTAAAAATATATGTATATATCCACAATGTGATACTATAAATAAGTACCAGGAAATCTAATCGCCTTGCCTACCAAAAATCCACTAATAATAATGTTATTATAAAATATGTATAAGTACTTATATGTGCATAAAAAGTGTATATATTATATACATAAAGTTTTCACATCCCAAAAACACTTCAATAAAAACAACAATACTAAACATGTCAATTCATAATGTCAAAAGTCACGAATGGTAACTCCTTAATTTTAAAACAGATGTGATGTTACAATTATCATTTAGCCCAGGGGCATGGAAGGCATCCGTTCTAAACTGCCATTCCAATTCCTTCAATTCCAATAGTAATGGAAAAGGGCCCCCTCTAATGGATGGAACAATTTGATCAATCGCCATAAAGGAAAAACTATGACCCACAAAGTCTATTATATGCTTAGCAAGGGCATTAGTCTCATTATTTGTTCTTATAGCATATAAATGCTCATATATTCGATCACGTAGTCTGCGGTCCGTCTTTCCGATATAGAAAGACGGACAGCAGTTACAAAGAGCAATATAAACAACTGCTTTACTTTCACAGTTAAGATGCATTCTAATAGTGAATTTCCTGTCCCTCACTATAAAGGTTTGACCCACCTTTATGACTTTACATCTATTGCAAAACCCACACAAATGCATCCCCAATTTTCTATTAAAACTTTGGTGTGAGTTATTAGTCTGCAATAGTTCCTTTAGGTTCTTGTTCCTCTTAAACACAAATTTAGGAATAATGCCAAACATCTTAACTAATAAAGGATTATCCAAAATAAAAATCCAATTTTTCTTAATAATAGAGACAATCTCCCTGGAATCAAAACTGAATGTAGTGATATAACTGAGATATGGGTCAAATCTAGTTCCTTCAAAAGGTGTGTTATTGTCATTATCAGGCATCATTTCGCAAAGGGATGTGTTTGTCAAATCCCCTTCAACCAAGTCTATTGACAAAATAGCTCTATAAAAACCATTCTCTCTTTTTATAGTGACCTCCTCCAAAATGTCCTGAACAAATTTTAAAGGATAATTTCGTCTTGAAAACATATCAGCTAGAGCACTACACTCAGCATAGAAGAAGTCCAACGTACTGCACATTCTCGCTGCCCTAACAAATTGGCCTTTAACAATGGCCTTCTTTTGACCACGAGGGTGGTGGCTAGAAAAATGCAAGAATGAATTGCAGTACGTTGGCTTTCTAAAAATTCTTGAACAATACACTCCATTTTGTAAATCTTTCTCAAGTTTCACATCAAGGTAATCAATTCCTGCTACTGCAAAGGTGTGAGTAAATTTCAGAAATTCGGTAGTAGAATTAATTTCTGACACAAAGTTATCCGCTGCTATTTCGTCTCCCTCAAATAAAATAAAGATATCGTCCAGGTATCTCGTATAATATTTAATAAACCTAGACAAATCTTTCGAACCAAAAAGAAAATGTTTTTCCCAATAACTCATAAACAAGTTCGCTACCACTGCTCCGCATGGGGAGCCCATGGCAACGCCTTTTTTTTGCAAAAAGAATTTTTGGTCAAACATAAAATAATTAGAGGACAACACTATGTCCAACATTCCAATGATTACGTCTATTTCGGTATTAGGTGCCCCTAATTCCAATAATAACAAAGACAACCATTCAAGCGCTTCATTATGGGGGATAGAGGTATATAAATCAACCACATCAACAGTGAGAAAATTTAACTCACTGTTGAAGGGTTGATTACTAATAGCCTCTAAAAAACGCCAAGAGTCCTTACAAATAAATGGGAAGTGCCCCAAATATTTAGACAACATTTCATCAATCACTTTAGCTGAAAAATAAGTGATGGAAGACCTCCCATCTATTAATGCTCTCATTGGGGGGTTCAACAAATTTTTATGTATCTTTGGAATCCCGAACATTACCGGTATTTTTGGTAATGTTCTGTCAATGTAATTATATGTATCATGATTAATTTTGTTTTCAAGGAAGAAGTCACGGTAATACCCTCTTATTCTATTGTATGTACCATGGACCTCATTAAGGGATGCTTCAGCATAGGCTTCCGTTTCCAGAATTTCTAACATCTTTTCTTTGTAAGTGCTGTCATTAAATACCACAAGACCTCCCCCTTTGTCCGGTTTGAGCAGTCTTATAGATTTATTACAAAGATTACGTAGCATGTCCGTTTGGGCTCTAGTAATATTATATTCAAATTTAAATCTGTCCTTAAAATTATTAGCAAATAAATGCCTCAAATCAACCTCACATGCTTGCTCAAAAACTAATAAGGCAGGGTGGAGAGGTGGATTAAACACACTTAAGGTTTTTAAACATGACACATTACTAGAATCATTAATCTCATTATTAAAAAATAATCTCAAATTCAACTTCCTAATAAAACATTTTAAATTAATCAACTCTGTAGATACATCTCCGGGCCTGCTAGGGACAAAGGTGTAACCATATGCTAACAGTTCAATCAGTTCTTTTTCAAATGTACAGTCCGTAAAATTATAAATTTTGAAATCTCCTGTTGAATTGGTCAGAATAACTGGGCCTCCAGGTCCGCAAAAGGGACCCCTGTCCATGTCCTCCATTAAGTTAACCCCTGGTAAGTGTTCTTCCAAAATGTCAACAGGGGGACTGGCTAATTGAAATTCTATCTCTTGTTGGGTCTTTGGCGTGGATTCCGTTGTTCTAAAAAATTATTGTTGTTATTATTATGCCAATTATTGTTACCTCGTTTATTATTTGCGTAGTAGTTCTTTATTCTATTACTACGTCTTGGACCGGTCACAGTAGTGTATTCCCCCTGGTCAGATACTTCATTGTTAGAGGCAACATCTACTGAATTATTAACCTCCAAGGTATTGCTGGAATCGAATCCAACCGCTTCCCGACTCTCTCGTTCTGACCAGTTAAGTTTAGGATAGGCCATGTCAGATTGGTAAGCCTGTCTGTCCCTGGCAAGCTTCTTAACCTTATTTTGTTTTAGTTTAACAAGCATTGCCTCTATGCTTGTTAAAGTCCGCTCGTAATCAATTTTGAATGCTGGGAAGTTTAAATCATCTTTTAACTGCTTGTCAAGCACCTCAATATCTAATAATAGCTGCCCAACTTGTTGTTCATAGTGCTTAATAATAAGATTAAGCAATTGAATCCCTTGTGTCTGAAACAATTCTTTCAAGTCATTGAAAAATACAGCTGTATTGATTAACCCTGAAGGTGCGAAAGAGTTACGAAGGCCCTTGGGGATAATGCCTTCTTGTATGCATTGTTTAAAATAGGATGATTCCAGTTGCAGTTTCTTTAGTTTTAAAACATATCCGTCAAATAATTTTAACTTGTCTGATAATGTAATAGTAGTCCCCCCATTCATGGGGTTAACACTGTTTGGACCTGGGTCAGTAAACATAAATGCCCCAGTATCGGACATCCAATTTACTATATTAAACGTAGAACTTACTTGATTTGAAACCCGCACGTCTAAGGGTGCTCCGTTTATTTGAAAACTGGAATGGCCGTTAACTCCCACAGCATTTTGAACATCAGAAGTAACCGGAAAGGTAATTCCGCCCGCGCCTACACGGGAATTAATAATCCCGTTATTTACTTCTCTAACTGCAGTTTGAGGCGCTTGTGCTGCTGGTATGGAGTCACTCCTGCCATTGGTGGCTCCATTAGTAAATAGCGTAGACAGTAGTATAGGTGAACTCCTGGGTTCCGGAACGGAACTGTTTGTAGGGACATCCTTCCTTTCTAGCGCATCCAATCTAGCGTTAAGACTGTCAAGTTTATCTGCCAGTACCGCTAGCATGGATGCCATCCGATTCGAATTGTCAGAATTATTTTCCATATTTTCTTCATTTCGCCCATTAGCTGATGCAGAGAAAATGTGCGGTGTGCTGGGGCTATCAGGTCCCTCAGTGGCCATAACAGCAAACCAAAGTATACGCAACCGAAGACAAACTTGTAAAACAAAAAGTGCTGCCACAAGACCTTGCTCCAGCAAAAAAGTCTCTCCGTACACAAAAGTAAAGCTGAACGCAAATTTTATTAGTAAGCGTTTTCGCCTTGCTAAAAAGCTTGGCTTCTTCAGAGATCAAGTACCAAAGCATAAAATGCAATCAAGGAAGCTTAAATACTCAAAAGGAAATGATGTCACTAAACTTTTTAAAGCAGAAACATATTTAAAACATTTTTATGTATATAAAATAACATTAATGTAAAAATATATCCACAATGTGATACTATAAATAAGTACCAGGAAATCTAATCGCCTTGCCTACCAAAAATCCACTAATAATAATATTATTATATTATATATGCCCTAGTATTTCCTCACTAGTCTCACTTTACATCCTGCCCTGACCACTAAGGAGCTCTGATAAATTTTTGTTACAGATACATCAACCTAAAAAAATGTAAGACAGAGTCTATACAGCTACTCACCATCCAGTCAATGGAATAAACTTCCTATGACCTTGAGAAGCATACCTCAGCTCTACAAATTCAAGAGATCTCTCAAATAATACCTAAACCACACCTAGATATGTCACTATAACCACCCCACCTGAATCTAGTTGTTTCTCCATCTCTCCTCTTCTTCTTTATTCCTTTTTTCTTCCCTACTCTAATTACATTATTTTACTCTTTGTTTTCTTTATCCAATTAACCTGCTTCTTCTACCTAATAAGCACCCGACTTTCCTCTTCTACTTCTACTTTCAGTTTCTGACTTCCAATGCACTATCTCTTAAACTACTACTAATATCCACTCCTCCTGTTGTCTACTATTTAAAACTGATCAATATACTCGGATCTCATTTTCTACTTTTCTACATGTCTGTGCATTCAATATGTTTATCTTCTTAACTATATTATATATGTCTTGCTTTCTTTATTGTTGTCTTATATATTGCTATTCTTATTGTATTATACACTTATTGTGACATGCATCTCTCAGTTATATTTATACTGTTGGAGCTTTTCTCCCCGGGCCTCCACTGAAAAAGGGCTTTGTCCAAGATGGACTATCCCAGTCAGCAAATATCAAATAAATTAAATAAAATAAATAAACTTAAAGTTGTTTAAACAATCACATATTTTCACATCTTCAGACACAAACACTCACATGCACACAGACACACAGACACACAGACACACACACACACACACACACACGCGCGCGTGTGTATGTGTGTGTGGGGGGGGGGTATGGGTGGCCTGTGCTTGTTCTAAATTGTTCTTGCACAACATCTCTTCAACTGACCGCATTTCATTGACTTAAGTAGATGGTTGACAAGTGTACAAGATCACATAGTTCATGGGGCAGAAAAATATGCACTTTCCCCAATATTGTGAAGTCTTAGCATTAGTATATAATTAGCAAGGATTGCAAGAGTGCAGGGTCCTCAAACATTGGTCTACTAAGGGCTGAGTATAGTGAGATTATGATAAACATAGATCTGGATGCCATGTCCTTACTTATAAATTGTGCCACTAGAAACATTTTCTCACCATCATGGAGACATGATGACCAAAGATCTGGTTACTTTCAACCTGAGTTCCCTTAATGCTGGGTCTACTTTAAGTGGAGTGTTATCAGTGTTGTAATTTTCAGGTGGGGGAGGGGGGTTCCCAAAAGGTCTAATCATGCATTTTTTTTGCATTGTATTTTAGACCATGGCTCTGGCACCAGTTATCTGTCTGTGCCAGACCCTACTAGAGGTTATCTACATCTTTGGGGGATTCAGTGATTGCACACAGCTTGCACTCATCAGCAAATTTGGTCAGGCAAAGGTCATCTTCATTTGTCTTAACTTCAGAGAAGTATATCCCAAACAAGAGAGGCCCCAGTACTGAACCCTGTGGGACACCGCTAGTAGCAAACCTCTTGGTGAGGAGGATTCCCCCACCCTAACTTCATGGATTTTATCCTTGAGGTATTTGTGTATCCATTGGGTGACACAGAGATTTATGTCTACATTTGTGAGGTACTGTGTCAAATGTCTTTTCCAGGTTGAGTTAGGCAGTATACACAATTTTTCCCATGTCCATGACTCAAGTGACTTCAAAGAAGTTCTCCAGGTTTAGTAGGTTTGACCTGCCCTTGATGAAACCAAATAGGGATGGGCCCACTGTGAAGATTTACCATGTCTTTGTTTATCAAGTCCACAAGAATTCTTTCCATGGTCTTACATATAAGACTAGTCAAATTTGTTGATGGCCCTTCTTTGTGTAGAAGGATGACTATTGCAGTCCTTTATTCTCTAGGGATGAAGCCTTTATGGATGCTGAAAGCAATGGTTAAATATTAATTCTAGTGGGCCTGACAAATCATATTTGAAGCTATTTAGAAGGCATCTTGGAACATTATCAGGACTCATAGGTGCAATGTTTTTAGCTCAGTAAGACCTTTTTCATAGTGGTAGCTGGGTGAGAAATGGAAGAGGACATTTCTTGGGGGGCTAGCTGGGGGTGGAGGGGGGCAGTGAAAATGGAGTTAAATTTATTGCCAGCAAATTTGCTATATCTTTCAGTTTGGTAGGTAAAGTGATTTCCATTAACTATTAGTTCAGCACACTCTTCAGTGTTTCCCTTAAGGTTACATACAAAACTAAAAAATGTCTGGTGGTGATTCTTAGCCTGGGAGGCTATCATTATCTCAGTGTTGGCTTTGGTGGACTTGATTTGGCCCCGGAGTTGCTTGTTGAGACTGATGGAGTTTTTTGTCTTTTGGACATAGGTCTTCCTATTTTTTGGGCAGAATTTTCTTTCTTTTGTAGCACAGCCTATTTATAATGTGGGGTCCAGCAAGGAGGGTTGTTTTTCAGAGTTTATGCTAACTTCATTTTGTTTGGCATAGTTACTGGTCCCATTCTAATTGGGTCAATTATTTATCAGTTTGGAAGAACATGATCAACAGACCATTCTGCTTTGTCTGAAGATGTGAAAATATGTGATTGTTTAAACAACTTTATTTATTTTATTTATTTAATTTATTTGACATTTGTTGACTGGGATAGTCCATCTGGGACAAAGCCCTTTTTCAGTGGAGGCCCGGGGAGAAAAGCTCCAACAGTATAAATATAACTGAGAGATGCATGTTACAATAAGTGCATAATACAATAAGAATAGCAATATATGAGACAACAATAAAGAAAGCAAGACATATAATATAGTTAAGAACTGTTGTTTCTGTGCAGTTATTTAAATCCTTGTACAGGGTTTCTGTAAACACTTCCACATAGGACACATTGCTCTCTGAGTTTGATAGGACTTGGTATTTAACTATGCCATTGTTTAATAGGAGGCAGTTAGCTCTGAAAAAGTTATTAAATATTCTGGGGGTTGCTGGGAGTTTAGCATTTATATTTAATTAAGAGTTAATTCTTTGTGATTTGATTTGACCAGTAAGGACATTACACTGAGGGTTCAACATTCGCTCATATTTGAGAGTAGCAGATCTGGGATATTTGTACTCCTAACAGGTGTGCAGACTATTTGCATTGAAAAAATCATGGAGTCTTTGAACCTGCATGTTAGTGATTCTGTATGTTTCCCAGTTTATGGTGGAATAGTTGAAATTTCCCATGAATATGGTATTGGGCTGAATGATGAGTGACTTCAGTACATTCAAGTACATGATATGGTTATCCCGGGTAATAGACAGAGGCCTATAGCTAGCAAGGATATGGTATGGTATGGTATGTTATGGTATGGCATGGCATGGCATGGTATGGTATGGTATGGTGTGCTATGGCACAGTATGGTACAGGACTTTGCCTAAGGTTAGTTGGACATGGAGTAATGTGGCATATTGTTTGACCCATCTGGAGGTGTGCTTAGCATAGGTCTCAACCTCTAAAGTGGCCAATGTGGAACACAGACCCTAACAATATGTGACAAATGGTCAAAATGTGGAACACCCTATTTTCGCACTGCGCGAAAACGCACCATTGCCATGGAGCTTGGTAGAACTAACATTCAATACCACACTTCTCAGATCCAAAAACCTTTAATCTGCAATACCATAACCACACCATAAGTAAATGAAACAGCACTTAGATAATGTAGTAAATGTGATTTTTATTTTTGTAAACAGACATATTGCAATTCACACAAAGTTTAGACCAAGTTAAACATCCTATTCCTATCATATGTCACTCTGATGTAGACTTACTGTAATACTGTATGCTGCTGTGGCTTTCTTGGCAGCCTAACACATGTAGTAAATGTGATTTTTATTTTTGTAAACAAACATATTGCAATTCACACAAAGTTTAGACCAAGTTAAACATCCTATCATACATCTGATGTAGACTTACTGTAATACTGTATGCTGCTGTGGCTTTCTTGGCAGCCTAACACATGTAGTAAATGTGATTTTTATTTTTGTAAACAGACATATTGCAATTCACACAAAGTTTAGACCAAGTTAAACATCCTATCATACATCTGATGTAGACTTATTGTATGCTGCTGTGGCTTTCTTGGCAGCCTCTAAAACCGGTTTTGGCAGCTTAATATCACAGACATCCAGTTCTTCATTCATTTTAATTGCCAACAAAGAGTTCAGTGTTTTTACACTCAGAGACTGACGCAGTTCAGTTTTCACTTTCCGCACCATACTAAATGCCCTTTCCGCTTGTGCATTAGAGTGTGGCAAGCAAAGTAGGCTCATCATCAGCTGCTTAAAGAGTGGCAGTTTCCTTCAGTGCAAAGGTCCT
The DNA here is from genome assembly GCF_019279795.1 of Protopterus annectens. NCBI lineage: Eukaryota > Metazoa > Chordata > Ceratodontiformes > Protopteridae > Protopterus > Protopterus annectens. Next base: position 597,954,381 of record NC_056745.1, read on the forward strand.
CAGAAGGTGTGCCCAGTACTGTGACACACATGAGTGGGGCCCATCTACTGGGCCTGTCAGATTCCCAGTGTCCTCGATCTGATATTGGGTGAACTCATCGATTAGTTGTTCGGCCTCAACATCATTTTCACATACACCCAGACGGAAGCCCACATCTCTGACAAGCCCTGAAGAAATGTCCAATTTTTTGGCTGGATTAATAAGTAATGCAGTGTCTTTCAGTAAGTGATCCTGCATGGGAAACTTTTTCAGCATTTTCTGCAGCACTGCAGCATAAAAGCTGCAACTTTTTTATAAAAGTTAAATTCAATGACTGTGCCAGCAATATCCTCCTCATGGCTGTTCATGTACTGCTTGACTTCATAGCCAATACGAAGTTCACCATTTGGTAGAACACAGCTACTGTCAGTCAACACTGACACATCACTGTGTTTGATTAGTCTGACAGCAGATGCAGGTCTGAGGAGTCTGCCAGCATACTGCTGCAGGAGTTTATGCACAGTGGCATGCAGTGTCAGCAGCTGACTTTCTCTGCTCTGAAGCTGTATGTTGAACTCCAGTAAGGGTTCCAGTGCATACTTAAGGAACATAAAAATCATATGCACTTCATGACTCTGCAAGTTTTAGAAATTAAGTCAATCTTAGCAGACCTTGGCTCTGCAGACAGAAAATATGAATTTAGAGCTGGCCACATGTCCAGGGTTCTGTTAATAACCTTACCAAGACTGAGCCATCTAGTAGGTGCATGTCTAATGATCTTGAGGGGTCAGTATCTGTGAACAAAGCAAATTCCTGAAGTTTTTGTTGTCTTTGTGCACTGGAACTGAAATGGCAATACAGATCTGATACAAGTTCTTCAACTGGTGAATGTAGTGCTTTTACAGCAGCCTTACTACAGAGATCTGCCAAGTGGCAGAGACACCCCATGTTTACAATTGTGGGCTTCACCTCCTTTAAATGAGACAGCACAGAATTGTGTTTTCCAATCATTGAGGCAGCATTGTCTGAAGAAAAGCCCACAATGTTGGAAACTGGAATGTTAAATTTTGTCAGGCTGGACATTAAAGAATCAAACATTGCTTGTCCAGTTCCGGACACACATTCTGGCATATCAAGGAACCTTGTCACATTTTTGCTTGCCTTTTCATCAAGGTAACCAACAAGGATGACTAACAGTTTGTCATCTCCCATGTCTGTGCTTTGGTCCATATACACACAGAATGGTGTTTTCTGGCAGGCTGCTGCAGCATCATTCTGGTAATGAGGCCCCAGCACATCCCGTGCAATGCATGCTGCCTTTGTCACTCCACATTTCATTTTACGAAGAACATCTTGATCCTCTCCACACTTCTTCATAAATTTCAGGATGTGTTCTGCTGCAAATGATAAGTTGTGTTTAGCAAGGAGAGACACAAAACCAACCTCTGCCTCAACCACCTTTGTACTTGCTAAACTCTGTGATCCAAAGAAATCCACCATAGATCTTCCAGCTGCATGCTTGCAATTCTGCCTGTGTTTCTCACTGTTGGCATGTCGTTGCAGGTCATGTCAGCCCCCATGATGGATTGTGAAATCCGTGTTGCAAGTCTTGCAGAAGGCAAATTTCACTCCGCGCCTACTCATAGAAAGCCAGTCAAAGGCACTTGCCCAGCTTGGCTGAAAAATTGTGTATCTTCTCTTCTTTGGGGTGTGAGCTGTATCTACATCCCTGTCCTCACTGCAGTCTGGGTAGTCTATACCTAGCAGGTTTGCAAAACAGTGGTGTTAGACAATGAAACAAATGGGACTAAGTGCAGAAAGGAAAATTACAAGATGTCCTCAATAGCAAAGATACAAGACAATAGGGCCATAACCTACCCATATTACTGGAAGTTTCCTGACTTTGCACCCTCTTCTCTTGCTCATCTCTGCTCCTTTTGTTTACTATAAAGGCTTGCATGCTTCACTTCCTTGCCTCAATGACACTTTCAATCCTCTGGTGCTCACTTGCCCACCTATCTTTATCCAAAAACAAAGTCAATTAGTTTCAGAGACATACGAGGATGACAAGCAGCAAAAACATACAAACTTTAAAAACTGCTCAATAAACTTAGAAAGTTGCTACAAGGACCTGTCATTGCATACAGCCCCCCCCCAAAAAAAAAAAATATAAAATAGACATTGGGGACAAGCAGCAGACCTGTCTTTGCATACAGTTTCTCCAAAAAAAAAGGCAATTACTTTGAGACGTACTAGTGGACAAGCAGCAGAAACATGCAAACATTTTAAAATATTGCTCTTATAAACCTAGAAAGGGCAATTACTTTCAGAGACATCCTAGGGTGACAAGCAACAGAAACATACAAACACTTTAGTTTATCTTAAAGCTGTACTTCTCAGATAATGGACTGCCATCATGTTGATTTTTCCAGTGTGATTCCTTTAGCAAAAAAGTATGCAGTGGCAAGCAGTATTTTGTTTCATCCAATTAAATGGTTGTAATATCTGTAGAGTTATACAGGGTGATATTGCTATAACCTGCCACTGCTGCCAGCATGTTTAGTTTTTAATTTAAGACGTAAGCTTTCAATATCTTACTTTGTCTGCTGTGTCCACAAATAGCATAGAGGAAACAGTGTGGGTACTGTTATAAGTGTACAGTATTCCTCTTGCTTTGCCTGCTAAGATAATGTTCTCTAATGTGCTGGGTATTCTGATGTGTGGTCAGTGGTCTCACCTTCGATAACCACATCGCCACAACAGTCAGGAAATCCTTCTATGTGGCACACCTCATCACTAAGGGCTTTTCATCCAGAAAAAAGGAGGTCATTGTCCCACTGTACTCATCCCTCATTAGACCCATTATCGAATACAACGCCCCATCTGGTATGTACCTCTGAAGACATTTGCAACAACTGGAAAGGCCACAGAAATACCTCACTAAAAGAATCACAGGCCTAAAGCAGATGCCCTACTACACTGACCAAAAAACTCCAGCTATACTCTTGTCGCATATAGTCTACTCAGAGGCGATCTCTGCTTAACATACAAGGCCATGTCAAACCCAGAGCTGTTGGGCATGCCACACTTAAAGAAATCCCAATCCCTCAGAGCCACACGCTCCAGGGATCTAAATCTTGTCATCACAATAAACAAAACATGCTGGAGGGATAGGTTCCTGACCCAGAGACTCCCCTGACTCTGGAATAGATTGCCCATACATGTCAAGCAGAGTGCCTCTTTGGCCCTCTTCAAAAGGAATTGTTACGGCTAGGCTTGTATATGCCTTAGGGCTGGTAGCCTAGTACCAACCTATGAACCTATGGATTTTGTGACTAGACACAGCTTACCTAAAACTTTTCATTCTACAAATCATGATGGACATGGTATTATACCAATACCACATAATTAACACTGAAGTATGGATGGATTTGCTGCCTGAAATGTGTAGATAAGGAAATCCATGCATAACCCATACCCTTTTACATGCTAAAGATGTAAATATTTCATTACTGAGGTGGGACAGCACAAAGATTTAAAAGCATTTGTATTTACTTTTGTAAAACAGGTACAGTTCACATTAATGTGTGCACAGCACATATCTGTCACTAGTGTGTCTAAATGCTAAGATAAGTGTAGACCATGACTGTCCACATTTTCCTGACCTCTTTTAAATGTTGAGAGTATACTGCTAATTTCTGCTATATAAGATTTTATGTACACACACTCGCATATATATTCAATCAAAATATTTCTATACATCTGCAGTGCTCTTAAACACACACATTGTTCTTGGCTACATAGAATTCCTTCATGTAACATTAAGATTTATAAAAAATCTTCCTTGTTACTAAACTAACTGTATGAACTTAGATGCCACTTTTTGAAAGAGCCTAGAAGCACAAGAAAGTTAAGTGACTTGCTTAAGGTAATTCAAAAAGCTGCAACTGGCAGAAAAAAGTATGGTAATCTATATATGAAAATAAAAGCATATTATATATGGAGTGAGAGTCACACATACTGCTAATTCTCAATCTATTTAAGTAATGTGTCCATAATGACCACTGAGCATCCCAGCAATATGCCTATAATGACCAACGCATCCCGTATATATCAGCAATGTGCCCATTAGGACCACTGAGCAACCTGTATATCAGCAATCTGTTCACAATGACCATTGAGCACTCCATACATCAAAAATGTGTCTAATGGCCACTGGGCACCCCATATATTAGCAATATATTCATAATGACCTAACACCACCACAGACACAGTTTTCAGTCTAGTGTATGATGGAACTGGCTAGTGGCTACGTTTTCTCATTCTCTCTAATTCTCTCATAGTACTACCTCTGCATTGTTTAAGGTCCTCCCTTCACTAATCATTATGAGATTAATACATCTAGAACAGGTTTTATCAGTAACATGTCAGTCTGATCAATCCCTGCCATATATTTAGCAAGACAAGAGTTAAGAATGCCCTACCTGAAAATCCCCAAGACAGAATTCATCCATTTAGCCCATAACAAAACAACTTTCTCTTTAAGTATGATGAAAGAAAAGGACATAAAAAAAGATTAAATAATTTAATAGAGACTCACTGCCATCCATACCATCCTATGTGCCTAAGTGAAAAAAATGTCACCCCCCCAGTCATAAAAAAGGGGTAGAAGGTAGACATAAGTAAAATAAAGCAAAATGCCAGCACCTGCTATGATCACATGCTCTTACCCTTGTGCCAACAAACAAAAATCAGTTTCTCAATAAGCAAGCTATTTAGAACCAGTGAGGGAAGTATAACAGTGAACGTTGTTTCTGGTCACTAACCACCAAGTATATTTACACACACACACACACACAAGAATCTTAACATTTTTTTCCAAAAAAAGAAATGAAATAAAATGCTAGCAACTACTACCTAAAACTTCTTACCTCATTGCCAGCAAACAAAAAAGCAGTCTTTCACTACACAAACTGTTTTGAATCATTTATGGGAAGGAAAGGACAAAAGTTTTCATCTTGCCACTAACTGCCTGATGTAGGTACACACCTCCAAACCTTTTGGCAGCTGTTTTTAGTAGAGACAGGAACAAAAAGTAAATTTAAGCAAAATGGCAGCACCTAATACCTTCACATGTCTTACCTCAATGCCAGGGGAAAGAAAAAGAAAAGCCTTTCACTGCTATTTTATATCCCTTGGCGTGTAGTGAAAGGTTGAACTTTGCTTTTAGCCAGTAGCCACCAGGTGTAAGTATACACTCATATCTCTGAGCTTCTTTTAGTAAAGAAAGAAATAAGAGGTGTGACTGAGGAAGCGTGTGGTAATTGCCCATACTGCCATCTCTTTTCTTACCTCAGTACCTGCAGATAAAATATAAAAAGGAAACCCTTCCCTAAGCAAGCTGCTGTACATCATTTCCAGAAAGAAGATTGAACTTTGCTTCAAGCCAATAACCAGCAAATATAAGTACATACCCCCAAGCTTCATGTTCTTTTCTGTTAAGAAACAAAAGTAAATTAAACCAAAATGGCAGCACTTGCTACCGTCGCATTTCTTACCTCAGTACCAGCAAACAAAAGAAAAGCAATTTTTCACTAAACAAGTTGTTTTGTATCCTTTGGGGAAAGAACGAACTGAACTTTGCATTCTGGTTACTGACTTGCAAGCACAGATACGCAATTTTCTTTTAGTTAAATGGAAATAAGTAAAATATAACACAATACAACACCAACTACCTTCATATTTCTTACCTCAACAAGAAAAAAAAAACAGAAAAGCAAATTCCTAAGTAAGCTGTTTTGAATCTTTTGGGGGGGAGGGCAGGATTGAACTTTGCTTTTATCTTGTAACCACTGACTATAGGTACACACCCTCCAATGTTCTTGTAAGCTTCTTTTAATTTAAAATAAAGCAAAATGCCAACACCTATTGGCTATTGCCTTCACCCTTACCTTATTCGGATCTGGACTGACTGGATTCTCTCTGCAACTGGCTAGCACCACTCCTTCCTTTAATCTGACCGACGTAGTAGTATGATCGACTCAACTAACTGTTCGACGACTCCAACACAAGTACACAACAATGATCAAAATGGCAGCACAGCAAAGCAAAATTCCCTCCTGAGTCCAGACTCCTGGAAGCCCTTTTCAAGCATTAATTTGGCGCGAAAAGGCTTCCAGGACATGATTGGTCTGCATTTGGCTCCCGTTCTCTGCATATTCTCTACTTGATTGACTCGTAGGCCGAGTTTGCGATTGGCTGTAAATGCGGTCTACGAGCCAATCAAATTAAAAACTGCAGAGCACAGCCAACTATGCATTGGTTTGTATACCGCAATGCCAATTGGCAGTAATTGCGGTACACAAACCAATCAAAAGCCTTGTAGCGGAGCCACAGCTGTTCAATGCGGAACAGCGGAACAGTGGCTTCACTCTTCATTAAATGCGGTGTGTTCCGCATAATCCGGAGCACTTGGATGCTCTGGTGCTTAGATTTTAAGTAGATTGATATGCCTTCTTCTCTTGTCCCTTCTTGTGTGATAGTTAATCTAAATGTGTTGAAGGCATTATAGTCTTGCACTGATAGGATGACTTCTGTGGCTTTAACCATTAACTGCACAGATGTCAACACTCTCCGGGGTGAGGAGTACTTCCATAGGTGGAACTTCTTGTTGAGACACCTAACAATGAGCAGTAAAACCTTTGGTTTATCTTGAGTAGAATTTATTATGTCAGAAGTTTTATCAGGTTGGCATTGCCTAAATAAGGCACTATGGAGGTGAATAATGGTTGGGCCAGAATCCCAAAGCCTAGTGGGGACAAGTACAGATCATCTCTGGCAAAGCAGAATGGTCTGTTGATCATGTTCTGCCAAACTGATAAATAATTGACCCAATTAGAATGGGACCAGTAACTATGCCAATTGTTAAAATCAAACATCTTCTGTTTATATTATGGTATCATCCTTGGAGAAGGTAACATACTGCTCAGTGCTAGGGTCACCTCTGCCTGGGACACATAATCTGAAAGATCAATCATGTCTCTTTTGTTAAAGTTCAGGAAGGTACGTATCAGGTCATTAACACCCACACACAGACTATGACAGATTCATATTAGTACTTGTGGTTCAATGTTCTAAGAGCACATGTGATCTGGCGGATCCTTGTTCCTGATAAGCAACTGACATTGACTGTTTCTTTGCTCAGTTTTTGTAAGTGGGATATCAGTGTGTTTCACAATAGACTCTCTAATGACATTAAATTGGGTTGTATGGTAGTTTGTCTTAAAGGCTTAAAGGTTGAGACATTGTGAGATGTGATTGTATGCATCTCTGTTGATTCCATCCTCCATTCTCTTTTTGTAGAAGAATTATGGTGACTGTGGCTTTACCTCTCATTGAACAGCAGTTCTTCCAATTTGACTATATAATTTTTAGCATTAATGTGAATGCCTTTAAGGCTTTTGACAGGAGTCTGTCTTGTTTCCCTTTCTATTAATGATTTTCATGAATAGGATTTCAAAGTGCACAGCTGACATTTGGATAGTGTTCATTTTTTGAACTGAGATTTACATCTTTGGTATTTGCAGATGATATTACCCTCCTGGGCTCATGTAATTGTAATCTCAGGTGTACATTGACTGAGTTCATTTTGCATGAAGATGGGATGAAAATCAGTATCTCTAAATAACAAGGTATGGTAGTTTTCTGAAAAAAAAGCAAACGAGAAGAGAACAGCTAAACTAAGTAGATGTGTTTAAGTATCTTAAGGCTTCATTCATAATTGAAGTTAGAGGTAATCAGAATACTGACTAGCATATGGATGTGATGGTAGTAGCATGGCAGGCATTACAGTGGACTGTTATTGTGAAGTATGACATGAGTCTTACAATACAGTCCTGATTGGTTAATGTTTTTATATTTATGTATGTTATCGACTTTGCAAAGTGAATGAGAAGATAAGGATGTGGTTGAAAGTAGTGCTAAGATGTTTCTTCACATAGTTGCTAAGCTCACTATCCATGACAGAATGAGGAACTCATCAGTCCAAAAAGATTGCAGAGGGCAACCACTGCTGCTCTGACTTGGCAGGAGTCAGTTAAGTTTGGGTACCCATAAGAACAACCACAGAGTATCAAGGAAAAAAGGAGCAACAAATGTTTGGGTACCCAGTTAGATTGCCCTTTAAGTGACTTCCACTAAATGTATACTAGGCAGAGCAGGCCCCTGGTAACAGAGGTATGCTAAACGGTTTGTATATTTCTGATGGCCTGAGAATGTCTGCAGAACCCATAAAATGGAATGGAGATTGTTGCTGTTGATCGAGAATGCCCTGTTCATATTAAAGCCACGGTGACTCTCACAAAGACAAACAGTTTACAAAACTGATGTGTGGATGAATATTTTCAGGGAAATAATAGAACTTCTGCAGGGCAAGTGAGACATCATGGTTGAGTAATACAATCAACAATAACATCTATTTAATCCTCTGTGTATTATCTATCTTTGCTTGTACAGCAGTTCCCTTTTTCATTTTTTCACAGTTAGCATGGGACTCAGGCAGTCTGCTTTGAAAACATGGCATCTGTTAAGCCACAATGATGTGTTAAATGCAGAGTCTTGCCAATATAAAAAAATTAAGGTTTTATGGAAAATTACTTTATATTTTTAGCAGGTACTGTATATTATCAGATGGTCTTTTGAGTCGTGAGCCTGTCTGTCATGCTGACAAGAACTCATGACAGTGTAATGCTGCAAAGACTGAAATACGTGTTTATTAAAACAAATGTACTTTTTCTATTTTGTCACTACATGTGTGACTTCATAGTGATACATGTCAAGGATGAGTTGGATAACATCAATGTAACGGACTACAGACCATAGTGATGTAATGTACATGCTCAAAAAGTTTACACTTCAGATGGGAAAACTGCAAAAGCACAAGCCAAGGTGAATGAAGACCACCATCTCCTAGCCAGTGATGTCAGCATCTTGTAACTCTCATGGGCCACTGTACATACCTCAACTTGAATAATGAGTTCAGGGAAGATGCAACAGCTGTGTGGAGAGAATGGAGCTGCGGCACGTTGACACAACACATATCTGAGTTCGAGCAAAGTCAGTGTGGCAGCTGTGGGGAGGGAGTAAAAGGGGGTAGGATTGCAGTTTAGACTTTTAGTCAGTTATTTGCAGGGGGTTTAGGTATAGGGAGTTGGAGGAGCTTTGGAGTTTAGAAACAGGATGGGAGTTTAGGGTTAGGGAGTAAGAGGTGAGTTTTTAGCTTAGTGAGTGATTGTGGACTTTATGTTAAGGGAGGGGAAGGGAGTTTTAAGTTTTACAGAATTATTGAGGACTTAAAGTTTGTGGGGGAGAGTGAAGTTTTAGGTTTAAGGAGTAATCAGGGACTTTAGCCTTGGGGGCAGGAGAGTTTTAAGTGTAGGAGGCAATTTGGGACCTTAGGTTTCGGGAGATGTAAAGTTTTCAGTTTAGGAAGAGATTTTGGACTTTATGTATAGGGAGGAAAACTGGAATTTTAGATTTAGGGCTAAAAAGCAAAGATTCAAGATAAGGTTTGGAGCTTGTCCTAAGTTTCTTTTGCTAAAACACCTGTTCTTAGCATGAAAGACTATAACTATTAGGGTTACATGCTAACATATTCATATAAATCAACAGTGGTACTAATTTCAAGTCTATATGAAGTTTGTTAAAATATACTCATGTTAATATGCCAAAATAATGACTGTAGTTTAACAGTATGATAGCACTTTTTCACATTTCATAGATCATATGAGTAAGATTACATTTACAGAGTTTTCAGTGCAATTTTGAGCAAAACTTTTATTCAACATGTCAGTCTGTCGACACTTCTGAGAATTGTTTAGCATTTCAGTAAAATACTTGCACAGCATGAAACCTTTCTAAAATTACAACAGAACATGAGTTTAAATAACCTCAGTACTTGTCTTCAGAGGAGTATAGCACAGGGTTATTCAAAATCACCTATAATCTATGAATTCTATTGTATGGAAAGGAAAAAAAAAACTTTTTTGTGGCCTCTCAAAGAAACTCTCTGGAGAAATTTTAAATGGAATTCACACATTAGAAAATTATTATTTTTTTTTAAAAAATGTATGCTACCAGTAAGTATTACCTTCCCTGTTAGTATAAAGGGCAAACAATAACATGATCTGGAATATAATTTAGACTATTATTTTAATTACCTTAATGTTAAAACTAGTGTTTCAGAAAAAGCATTACAGTTTGGTAATACTAAGCACTCTTTCCACACACACACACACACACACACACACACACACACACACACACACACACACATGCGCGCGTACACGTGTGTGTATGTACACATGCGTGTGTGCGTGTGTGCACGTGTGTGTGTGGGAGAGAGAGAGAAAAGGAGAGAGGGAGAGACATATACAATATGTAAGATTTTGCTTCCAGTTTGTCCCCATACTGTGGCACATTAAATGAATGTAGAGAAGAGCAAGTGCATATACTTATACATTTCATGTTATCTTTCTTTCTTTTCTATATTTAGAAGGGACTATAAGGACTGGAGACATAACCATTTTTTTAGTAAGTCAATGTTTCTCTGAGAAAGAACTAGATGTGTACAATTTCAGTGCTCATAGAGCTACTATTTTTTCTGCATCAGAGGTTATTCACTCAGGAGAACCTACATTTGCTTCATGAAGGAATACTATAATATTTTGTCATTTAGGATGTAATGTCTTGAGCTATTATTTTTAGATAGACAGAGAATCAACTGCTTTAAAGTGGGCTGTGTATACAGTGAGTACCTCTCAACCTTTTATTGAAAGAAATTTGGACAAAGCCTAAAATAATGGTGGGACAAAAGCCCAAAATTAGGAACAAGTTTTAACTCATTACATCCGAGTGATGTCTGCAGGTGCTTCTGCAGTTAACTCCTACTAATGCCTCTAGGTGTCAAATATTGCTTGTTCATATTTGCATCAATAATTACGAAACTATGCTATGTACAAGGTTTCAAAAGATTTCATCTTAAAACTTACACAATACAAACTTAACTATGTTAATATTTGACCTTTGTGTAATGCAGGTTAATAGATATTAACTGTTGTTTTTATGATATTTATTTATATAGATATAATTTTCACAGTTTTTCTAAGTATCTCAACAACCAAGTAACACAGACAGAATGCCTTAACCTCATATGAATGGTCTTGGCTAGATGAATAAAATGCTGTTGACAGTATTTGTGTAACTTGAGTAGTTGCTGAGATATTATAAGATCTTTAGAAAATATTACAAATGTAATAGTTATTGCATTTACTGTGACTTATAAAATTAGGTTTAAGACCTAGAACCTAAGGAATATTGCCACTATAAAAAATAGTTTGTGGTGAAGAGTTTGCAATTTATACTTCTTTCTTAGTCACTGTGGTTCCAGAGATATGAACATTTATTTGAAATGTGAGGACATAATTTGATTCTGTTGACAGACTTAGGCTCCACCCATTGGAAGTTACAGTGCAAACCTCCTGATCTCCATTGGAGTGAATGAGTTAAATGTTGCTCTTATAAACTTAGAAAGTTGCTAGGATAACAGAGTTTGTGTTAGCATACATTTTCTAAAGAACATGAAGTCTGAAACTCAAATGTATGTCATTATTTAGTAACTTCGATCCTTAGTGATTTGCCAGAAAATCAAATTTTATGAGAACACATGAAAAAAATATGAGTTAAAAATCTGGACATTCTGCAAAAAACTGTACACTTGAGAGGTATGATTACTGTACTTGTTTACAAATGTCCCAGCATATTATGTTCATGGTTGTGGAATCATAAAAAAATGCCTCTGAACTATGATGTTCTCATGCTATTACTACTTGTGACAGCAGGTGTCAGTCTAGCACCTTCCAAGTTTGATTTTCTCACTGAAATACTTTGAATCATATAGTGATCATGGGTTAGTATATAAAATGCAACAGACATCCCATTACATAATTGAAATACTAAGTATCAAGCTTCAAATGCCTGAATATTTTTTTCATGCATTTTGTTACAACAATAATTCATAGTTATATAGAATATTTTCTAGAGAAGGTCACAATGTATTTTGTATAGCCTCAGAAGATCCCTAGTCAAAAAGTGGATATATTTGTTGGAATCATCATAGAAATTGAGAAATTTTGTCAGCTTAAAATAAGCAAATTTATATTAGAGCTAACTAAATATGTGGGAAGATGAGTTCTATCACCTTGCTTAGAAAACACGTTTTTTTGATATCATACGGTTTAACTGTTATTACTGAATTCTGAACAAACACTGTATTATGAAACTATCTTTAATTGATAATGACTGACAAACTAAACATCTTAGCTATAGCACTGAGAATTTTGATAAAGTTCAAAGGTAGTGAAATTTTATGTTAAATTCAACAACAGAATAAAAGCAAACCATAAAGTAGTATTTGCAATAGTTTTTGAACTGCAGCATATACGTGAGTGTGTGTTAAAAATGTTTGCACATTGTCACTCTTGATGTGACACCCCACCTCACTCTTCACACCACTGGGTGGCTAGCCTTTCTGCAGGAAAAAAATGTATGGACATGCATTAATATTATAATACATACAGTGGGAGGCTGCCTCCACAAGGTTAAGTAGGCCCAGAAGTGGAATGACAAAGACAATGCTGCATAATAGATAGCATGTTGTTGGTGAGTTGGTGTGTGGCATATGAATAACCATTTATACTGCAAAGCTGTCCAGGCAGGAATACACAATCTGGAAAGAGAAAGGCCTCACACAGAACATTTCTGAATGGTCTTTCTCATTGCAGAAAAAAAATCATGATGAATTATGGCCATGATTTGTAACAGAAATTATATTAAGAATACCATAGATCATAAAAACTGCAGATTAACATATAAAGGTATTAAGATACTACAATAAGAGTCTGCAAAAATCAAGCAATGAGATTAAGAAACATTTTTCACATCTCAGCAAATTATTTTGCATGAAGAGTGACTTAGCACAGGGTAAGGGTGATTCAGATAAACACTGAGCAAGCATCAAAACCTGAGATATTCTGTAGTCAGCATAGTATGCAAATGGCTGTATAATGACATGGTAGTAAGCAGCAAAATAAGGGTACTCACAAATGCAAATGATGGGGAAAAGCATTGCAGAATGATTCAGAGATGTATATGCACCACAGAGAGAGATGCTAACTGCATAGTAATTAGGTTCAGTAAAATGTTGGCATTACAGGAGGCAAGCTGTGAAACAGTGTGTAGGATAGATGCTCCACTTGTGACTCTGTGTATGTAACAGGGTGCATTCACTGCTGGTGGTTACTTTGTTGCATGCCATCACCCTATTTTGCACTGTCATCCATCCACAATTAACATAGCATGCTGTCCATGTCAATGAAATTGCAGTTCATAACCATGTGAACAGAAGCACTGCGCATGAGCTAGTCAAGATGTGTTGCCCTCATATGTAGATCCATGGGAAACATAAAATACCTGTCCTTGTGGATACCATGGTATGTGTGGCTTTATGAATATTAGCTACAAGGACCTTTCAGTGACCAATGAGGACATAGTGGTTGTATCCCAGACCTCTGCCTCAGAGATGTTCCACCAGGTCATTGATGGCATGCCATGGCATATAGGGGATAATACATGCTTCGCATATACCCCAGAGGAGAGAGCTCATACCATATGGGACTTTTAATGACAGAGTTCATTTCCCTGAGGTAGGCCCTGAGGCCATACATAATAACCAGATAATGACAAAAAAGGCCTGCTTCTGCTGTCTGGATATATCTATGATCCTCTAGGATATGACACTGCCACATGCAGTAAGATAGTTTCAGTCTATGCAATGTTACATAATATCATTACACTCAAGCAGTTACAGCAGGGCAGATACATTCAGAAGATGGAAGTCCCACACACAACAGTGAAGGAGGTGTCTGATGATTAAGCTGTAGATCAGTCAGCTGCAGGGGAGAATTATGAGAGATGTAGGTGGGCACAACATGGCATAGCACTGACTAAGAGGCAGTGGCTAGTTCATAACTATGGGACATAATAAGGACTATACAGAAAATAAAAAGAGAGTCATTAAAACCTTCACCTTGGCTGTTCTCTAACATGCATAGACTGGCCATCCTGTGCATCATGCGTAGAATACCTAAGTAACAAAATACAGAGACATGCCACATTTATTATGATATATAAACAGGTGGGGAGTGGCACAGAGACACATTTCATCAATGGTGAATTTAATGTGTGTTGGTACATTTGAACATTTGTTTGTTGTGTGTGTAAGAACAGTGGGAGTGGGCTGGGAGACTGGGGTAGGCTGACCATGGAATGGGGTGCTATCTCCATTGGTGTGTGTGTGTGTGTGTGTGTGTGTGTGTGTGTGTGTGTGTGTGTGTGTGTGTGTAGGTGAGTATTGGGGAAGTCTGACTGAATGTCTGAATGTTTGCTGGAACATAGCCTTCCATTGTGATAGGACCTGATATATAGGTCTAGGACTTCCACAGAAGATATGTGTGCAGACCATGCATGGCCCCATAGATGCAAGTGTCCCCTCCTGAGAGGGTCACGTGCATGATCCAGGCCATGCTGGCAGGATATACTTCTTTGTGAATGTGGGCAGTGGCCCATACTATGACTTACAACATGAATGCCTTGATGTCATGGGCATTCGCATCAGAACTTACTTCTCTTGACACTGGATGGTGGAGTGGAGTTGGTGGCACTGTGTGTTCTTAACCATGGCCTCTGACTTCGATGGTGGCCCTTTCCAGCAGGGAAGGATGTGGACTACCCACGTGAAGTACATCTAGCATAATATCTGGTTATGAAGAGGCAACGGCATTATTCAAACTCCCAGAGCCACATGATGTTGCACATGTGGCCCATTCAGTCTCAGAGGTCATCACACAGGCCTTGGGCTACCTCTACCAGCTCAACAAGGATGCTTTTGTTGTCGGCCCATCCCTGTGTTATGATTGTGAATATTCAGTGGGTTGCAGCCATTGACATACTTTGCTCAGGTAGCGGACAGCACCCATGGCATGCACAGCCACTGGGATAACATCTATTCATGTCTTTCACTTGTTCAATGGAATTTGTGACAACTAATGTGGAGTGTACCAGGTGAAGCTATATAGCTCCATGTCTGTCTGTCTGTGTCTTCCAGTCTTTTTATGTCCTCCTGTGCTTGTGTGGTAGGTTCGAAAGGCAAAGAAGCTATGTCCTGTTAATGGGGTGTGGATGTGGACATCACGATACATGTGCCCAAACTGACATCATGATCCCTGTCCATATTAAAGTTTGGTTGCCATCTTCATCAGGGCCTGACATGCATCCAGTATTAGGCAGTGCTATATCCCTAGTAGAAGAACCTGCTAACACTGCACCTGTGAAAGCACCAAAACAAATCACCCTTTATCAATACTTGAATCCAAGTGAATGAATAAATACAACCTCATATAGTGCTTTGGCAAATTAATTGGTTCCTGAGAAAAATAAGTGGTTTTGCTTGTAAACTGTGTAAACCATGCATTTATGTAATATAGCACATACTTGTCCAAGTCAAGACATACTCACCTGGGGCATTTTGAACAGATATACTGGGTGGTTGGCTGAGCTCTGCACCAAGATTCAAGACTCTACTGTAGATACTAGATTTATCTGGACCCTCCTGCAGACATATCAAGAACATCTCTGTCTCTGTGAAAAGGGGTTCTATTAGCAGGCCACACCACATTGGTCTCTGCTCTAGTGTCAGGTGGACAGCCTGACCTATAATGTCACTTTTTGTTTTAGCAGCCTAATGTCTCACTTATCGTATGTCATGTTCTGGCTGCTAACACTACTGATGTCATGATCATATCTTGCCAGCCATTGTTATGAAAAGGATGGTCAGATTTATAATTGGATGACCATCTCCTGATTGTGGAGATTTAGGGCCTGTAGCAAGATCTCATTATGTGCATGTAAGAAATTGCTTTTATGCTACTTCCTACATTGTGGCAAACTGCTCTGCGATGGTCAAAGAAGAAAAGAAAAGAAGTATGTAAGAATGTTCACATCCCTTGCTTGCATAGGCATGTACTGAAACAAACAGCAGGATGCCTGTGTGGCACAAATTATGTGACCTTCTTCTGTCTTTGCAGGGAATATTACACAGAGATGGGATAAGTGTGGCATGGGTTGTGTAGTAGATCTTATCTGACCCAATCCTCCCGGTGCCTCCTTACTAATGCATGTTAAACTTATCCCTAACCCTGCCCCTATCCCTAAGTCTAACCCTGCACTTTCCCCTTAGAAAACCTTTTTTCATAGTACTACCACTACTCAATACACTTGAACACACACACACACACACACACACACACACACACACACACACACACACACACACACACACACACACACACACACACATGCACCACAGGCATGCACAACACTAAAATCTATCCCGTTATTTATTCATTTCTCTAACCCTAACCCAAACTCTAACTCATAACCCTAACAAGCATTCACTCCCACAAGGACTCTCATCCCATTGCTGAAACAGTGTATCTGAAAAATTCAGGATTAGTATCCCAAAAGAGACAACATTAGTATTCCCAATCACACACTTACCTTACCTAAAATGCCTTCCATCTTCCTTTTTCTATATCTTCAACTTTTGATGAATTTAACACTCACTGCATTTCAGTCATTCTGTTGATAAACTGCCTATTTGACAGAGTGAATCTCACACACACACACACATGCACACACACACACACACACACACACACACACACACACACACACACACACACACACACACACACACACACACACACACACACGTGCCCGAGTGAAAGTGTGCTCATGTGTGCGCGTGTATTAGCTGGGTAGAGCACTGATTAGGAATGACTGTTTGCAGGCTCAGCCCAGTCAGTGTTGTTTATTTTGTTGAAACACAAGTACTTAAAATGCATTCATTTGAGAATAATATATAGAATGCACTGCTCTCCACTGAACTTGATAAAGCTAAAAGAAAAGCAGATGCTTGGTATTTTGTGCAAAACACAAGTATTTCTTGTGTTTCTTTGGTTTGAGTAAAAAACTGACATTGGAGGTGATCATACTGAGTATCAAGAGTTGTAGGGAACCCAGCCGCCCATATGAATATGTGTGCAGGGGGGAAGGATTTGCCTTGATATAATAAACTAACTTTTAAGTTTTTTTCTGTGTGATACATTTATCAATGTATGCATTTTTGCTGGAATATTTGAAATTTTGTTTAGGACACAATGTGTTAGCTTCAACTAATTTTGCAGAAGGAAGCTCAATTTTATTTCTATGTCCTTGTAGAATGATATATTTTTCAGTTATGTGTATATACTTCAATGAACAAGCATCTGCATGCATACTCTCTATTTCTCTTACTCAGAATGCCTCACATTTTAATAGCTCATTTATGAAATAATCATTAGCATGGCATACAGAAATACAAAACTTGAAAGCAAATGATAAAATTCTAGTGCATTAGTTTTGCTGAACACATTGTTACAGTTTAGAGCAAGATGGTTGACTTGAATTTTATTTCTAATATACATATTACTAGATATATTTCAACATTTTTTGTAATGTCAGTGTTTTATTTTTATCTGTCTAAATCTCTTTCTGTGTCTGATGTATGACCACTAATCTTATTAGCTGTTTTCAGGGAAGGACCAGAACTGGCATTTTGGAGCAATATTGATAATGTCAAAAAGTCTGGAGCAGGGCTCCTGACTAGAAATATAGCTTTGGCTTATGTCAGTAATTCACTTTTACTGTTCTGCATCAAAAATGCTTCTAAGGTATGATAATTAAAAAGAATCATTATGCACTTCATTAACATTAGAATATAGTGCCTAAATGCAGGTCATCATATCGTTCTATATGGGAAGCTGATTATTATGTGGGCTGGAGAAACTAAAACCAGTTTCAATGCAGAAAATAAGCTGCTTTGGTGGCTGAAGAGATTTCTGACCCATCAACTGTGGAAGGTTCGGTCACTGACTCATTATCATCATGGGGTAGTTGGGACTCAGTCACTATTAAGAGTTGATTAATGACTCATCAGCAGAGTGGAGCTGAGAGACTGAGCTCCACTGATACAGTAGAAGGGATATGCAATTGCAGAATTACGGAGCATTAAGAATTTTTTCAGATCTGTGACAATATGTAGAAGACCTGAGGAATCTTCTGGGACTGGGGTATCAGCCATAACTTTTTAACAGGTTGCAGTTTACTTGTAATGCCACATTGTCCTTGTGTCGCTGGACCCTTGTACATAATCTGCACTTATTCTACCAGTGTTTCTGAAACTCACACTGTCACAGTACTTCTCAATCAATTTTCATGGAACCTACTTGTATACTTTTCAAAGTCTATGAATGCCTAATTGAACTTTTCCCTCAGCTAAAGTTTCTTCTCCTCTGTTTCTAAATGCAAACATCAAGCTGGTTGTACTACATGTTTTTCTGAATCCAAACTGCTCATGTCCCATCTTACCTTCTACTACTCTGCAGAGTCCTTCATCAGTCACCCTCCCTTGTACTTTCATTCAGTATGACAAGACTTTGCCAAAAGATGTGACCATCCACTTTGATCTTTTGTACTGGCACTAGCTTTCATATCGTACAGTCATCTGGGATATTATCCTTTTTCTATTTCCATACCACCGTGAATATCCTCAGCAGTCATTTCTCCCATAATGCACCTGACATCTCGATTATATCTGCAATGACTTCTTCTGAACTATTTCCCCTGGCTTCATTTTTTGTTAATGCACTTTGTATATTTTCTAGGTGAGGCTCTTCTTCCTCTTTCATTATGGGCGGTGCATGGGACAGAGTGGGAACTCTAAATGACAATAGTTAAAAGTGAATAAGGAAGGAAAAACGTGGAACTATGGTTTATGAATTATGCATGACCCAAATTCTGTGGCTTCCCCCACTGGTCTCCCAGTTGTTCTGTCAAAATGTTTTAGAACCTTTACTGCTGTTTGAAACTTTAATTATTAAAAGCTTACAGTCACTTTTTTGTTGGTGGCCTTTTAAGAGAGTTTTATTATGTGTACAACTTAACTGATCCTTCAGTAAAGAGTACTGTTACCATTTTGAATGTGTGATAGCCTGTGTGTTTATTTTAGATGCTTTCAAAACATATGCCCATCTGTGCAGTAACTACACAGTGTATAGCCACTGACTTCCACAGTGACTAGTTTTGAGTATGTGGGAATTTGCTCTGTCATGTCAAATATGGTGAAGAATTATAGCTTGTCACACATAACAGAAACCAGTCAGGACAGTATGAAACAATCAATGAAAAATACTTTGATTCATTAAAAGGAAATACTAAAAGACAGGTGAGTGTTGCTTTATTGTTTAAAAGGTTTACCTTCATTTGGTCAACAAAAATAAATGTCGACATCCGAAAGGTAAAACATATCACCTTGAAAAAGGAAGCAGTGATGTCCTAATATGCATGTGCCAAGAAGCAACCTTGGCACATACAAATGTTAAATACAAAAAAATATAAAAAACATAATTTTTGCAAGGGGCAAGCCCCCCTGCATCCCCATGGGGGACTGCACCACCACATACCCTGCTAATTATATGTATATTAACTCTAAGATTGCACAAAATTAGGGAAAGGGGATATTCTCCATCCCTGAGAACTGTGTGATCTCGCTCACCAGTCAAACAAATGTATTTGTCTAAACAGATGTCACCCAAGCTCACTGTTGACCAAACAAAGAAAACCTGTTTAAAATAGTAGCACGTATATGCTCCCATTCATAAGATAAAGAACGGAAAAAGACACAGTCAAGAGGAAATTTAAAATGTAAATGGCTTCTTGTAAATTTTCATAAAAGACTAACTAACAGTACAAAAAGTCAGAAAAGCATGTAAGTTAAAAGAAAACAAGAAAAGTTTAAAAGTAAAGCAAACAGGGAATGAGACAAATGTGGAAATTTCATATTTTGAAAGTTGTGATACCCATAATATAAGCCTACATTGTATTCCAGTGATATGCTGGCAGGCAAAGAGGCTAATCACAACTGCCAGTGTTATGGACCTGTATAGCTCTGACCTACTTCTTGGTGATGAAATCTTCTAAACCTACAAATCAACATGCCATTAGCTCTACAACCTATTCAGCTTAGATAGACTAGCACCAAGCAGAATTGTTTGTTTGTCTTTCAGCTTTTTCCCGGTAAGGTGTCACCACAGCGGAACTCCGGTCCGCTAATGATTGGCAGTAGATTTTTATGAAACGCCGAGGTGCCAGCTCAATGTCCAACCTTCAACAAAGGTACACCCATTTATGCACGCATGTCTTTCAAATGCTACCCAACCATGGGGAGGACAACATGCAGGCTCCACACAGAAGGCACTCCCAAGCCACGCTGAGAATCGAACGGGAGAACCTCTTGCTGTGAGGTAACAACGCTACCGCCATAGCACCAAGCAGAATTAATGTGTGTAATTCCTGATAATGAGGATAAATCAATGCATGTACAGTCCAATGTGCTAGTTACTGACTGAGCTGAAGGGAGCAGTAGGGAGAGGATCACAACGCACTTAACATCCTACAGATCAGAGGGACAAGCTTGACACATCCATGAAAGGTTGTTTCTTCCACCTAGGGCAAATTTTCTTGTAACAGATCTAGAAACAGCACCTGAAACTGCAGTATGGCACCAGCGTTTCTTTTACCATCCATATAAAAATGCGATTTGTAGTGACATTCTTACCCTCTGAAGTGATTATACCAATCTTCAATGAGATAGTTCATTGATACCCATCAGGGCAAAAAAGTGTTATGTTTTATTGAGTGGATCTATGTGTAGGAATGTCTATGCCAAACAGGAAAACAGGAACACAAGAAAACTGCACAGAAACCATGTCCTAGTCTAACACTGGTCTATCTCAAAGGTGGTGGGCCACAACCTCCAGAGGACACAGAACAAGGCTGAGAGCTTACATCACCATTCGTTGTCCCTCTTTGCCATCCAACATCCTCCCTTGAGCAGTTACTGCCATCAGCCAGGCAGGCAGGTAAACCATGCTGGGTAGCAGCAGGGATGTTTGGCACATGCAACACTAAATTAGTGAGAAACAGTGAGCACTTGGTCTGGGGTGGGGATGGTGGTAGGGACTTGAGTGGCATAAAAACATTTATTTTTATTTTTATTTTACAGTTTGTTTACTGGGATAGTCCATTAGGCCAAGAAGAGCCCATTTTCAATGGAGTCCCAGGGAGAAAATCTCCATGAGCAACAATATAATATGAAGACAATGCATTTACATTTATGTAATACTATTGATGGACAATGGTATTACACAACATGACAAAAAATACACGATTACAGTGAAAATACAGTCAAAAAAGCAAAAGGTAAAATTAGACACACACATATAAATAAGTCAATTAAATAAGTCAATTAAAATAAGAAAAATCTATTGGTGCACATTCTTGTTAGATTTGTTACAATGTGAAATAACACAGGGTTGACATTACAGTTTTACATAAAATCTTAGCAGAGTTAAAGCAGGATGGGGATAAGCAGTGTTAATTTTTGAATGTAAGAAGGGTGGCACAATAAGAAAAAAAAGTAGAGCAAGAGTTGGAGTAAATGAGAAAAATGAAGATGGTAGTAGTCAGAGAAGCTCAGTATGATGAAGAGAAGAGAGAAGTAAAGGAGTGTGAGAAGGGGGGAAAAAAAGGTGGGTCATGGGGGATGAGAGAAGGAACATTCCCAGAGGGTTTTGAGATGGGAATGAAGCAGGGTCATAAAGGTAGAGTGGTTGTCTGTAGTATGTATAAGAGGTGGCAGGGAGCTCCAGAGGCGAGCTAGGGAAAAGGATAGTAGGTGTTTGCCTGGAGGATGAGCAGGCTTGTGCAGTTCAAGGAAATTCTGGTTATTAGATCTTAGAAGTCTGTTGGGTAGATGCATTTTGAAGGAGGAGGCAAGGAAGGGGCATATGGAGGCATTAAAGATGAGGTTATGGTCATGAGTAAGTTGAATGTAGGTAAGATGGTTGGGATGTTTGAAAAATTTGGGAATAAGCAGAGTAAAGGCGTATGTCCCTTTAAGCCAGCATTTCTGACTGTCAGGTAAGAACATAACTGAGACTTAACCTGATCCTATTAAGCAGGTTCAACATGGCAGAAGTCATTGAAGGTCTAGAGGAGTTCGGGGCACTTGTTTTTGGAAGTGTCAGAAAGAGAGAGCGAGAAATTATCTGAAGCCTGAGCAGTTGGCTCTGAGATGAATGCCGCATGGAATGTCCACATTTTTACCATGGAAGGATCTTGTATTGGAGGACTTAGAAGTTAACTATGCTGTACTGGAGACTCTTTGGCAACCTGCTGCTGTTTTATTCTTAAAAATGGTGACATACTTTTTACTTGGTGTTGGACTAATGTTGTTTAATTAACACAGAAATAAATAGGACATGCTGAAGGGACAGATTCATATCCCAAAGGCTCCCCTCACTCTGGAACAAAACCCCAATCCATGTTAGGCAGAGCCCCTTAATGACCCTCTTCAACAGAAATCATGACGAGTGGATGGGAGATCGTAGGTTTACCCCTGTGATCTCTTCTGTGTCCCTACTAGACAGAGGCACAGTAAACTAACCTTAAAAGGGCTATCTTCTGTGACCTATTATACAGAGGCACAGTCAACTAATCTAAAAGGGTGGCAAAAGCCAAACACACTCTGGCTAGGCTTATAAATGCCCTAGGGCAGATAGCCTAGTATCACCCTATGAACCTATAAAGCCATACATGAAGTTTCCAAGTATGGGAAACAGATTGCTTTGAATCAAAGGGTCTTAGATTCTAAATTGATTCTAAAGACTGCAGTTCAGAAAGATCATCATGTTGGGCCCCTGTTTTCTGTTGCAGCCATGAACACCGCAAATAGACTGAAATTTACTTTTGTTGTATTGTGCATACAACTTGTGCTGTCCTTCTTACTAGCAAAAGTAAATCCCATTTATGCTGTATTAATAACATTCACCTATTTTTGGAAGTAACCAAGTGTGCTCACTATATATATATATATATATATATATATATATATATATATATATATATATATATATATATATATATTATCTATAGGGGCTCTCCTTTACATTATCAAAATTGCACTTGTCCAAAATTTAAAACCACAAGATGACCACACAGAAAAAGACTGTTCAGATCACTGGAATTTTAATTCATGAAAGGAACTAGTTGGCCAACATGAGGAAATGTGCCCTTTTCCCCACTCCAGTGCAATCTCAGAGCTGGCATATTTAGTTAGGATGAGTGTGTGGGGTGCAGCCCCCCATATAGGGGATGTGGAGGGGGGAGTCCCCCCTCCACTTGGGTAGGTTTGTTATGCTTTGGTTTGTTTATTTTGTAGTGTTAGCCAACTGGTTCCTTTCCGGAAGTAAAATTTTGGTGATCTGACTGTTCGCTAAAGTAGGTTTTCAGCATAGTTGTCTCTTGGTTTCTAATTTTGGAGAAGTATAATTTCGATAATGTAAAGTAGATCCATATACACACACACACACACACACACACACACACACACACACACACACACGACAGCTTAGAATAAATGCATATTAAATATTGCAAGATAATTCAAAGAATTCTAAAAGCCAATAAAGACATGCATATCTTAGATGGTAATTACTACTGAAAGCACTATAAAGGCATTCATGCAGTGTAGTTACAAATACACAGGTGAGGTTTCCTGCAGTGGCCAGCTCTGCACAGAATGACATGCATAGCAAATACCTTGATGAGGATACTCCACATGGAAAACATCAAACTCCCTTCTCGGGAAAATGATTCCAGTTTATGCGTGATGTGAGGATTCGTTGATTGGTATTCACAATTTATTCAGTCCAACAACGGAGAATGGATTTGAGGTCTCATTTTCCCCTGTGTTTTTTGCTGTAATGAAGACCTCTGTCTCTGACTGTCCAGTCGGGTGGATCCCCCCCGGTTTTGGCACTAAAGTTTAAAGAGGGCTTTCTGATCCTTTCTAGGGCTTCTTTTGACGGTTTGGGTCAGTGTTTTCTAGCAGCTTTAAAGCTTTCCATGGGTGTTTGGATAGGGTGAATGTGATGGGGTGTGAAGCCCTGGGCTTGTGTGAGTAGTTGACTCTTGACTAGGTGCTGCAAAAAGCTTGCGCCGCGGCTTCCCGAATGACTCGGCGGGAGTGGATGGAGCGCGTTCACCGGGGTGAAGAGACACGAAGAGCCTGAAGCTGGCGGAGGCCATCCGACGGGCCTCTCTGGAGAGAATTGAGCGGTCTCTCTCTGAAAGGTTCCTGCCTCTGCCCTCTGGGCGCCTCCTGCTATTGGGAGTCTGAAAAAAAACCTTGGGAGAATTTCCTGGCCTCGCCTCCCCCTCCTTCCGCCTTGGGGTAAGGCGCTAACAGGGCATAACTCGGGCCGACCTTTTCTTTAGCCTGGGGTAAGGCCGTGGGGAGTCGCCCAGGTCCCTTCAATGAGGGTACCCATGGCCTCTTCTCGTGAACAGGGAAGCGTCGGTGAAGGCTTGGGTGGCGGGCGCCTGACAAAGACGAGCCACGCGGGAGCCTAAGAAGCCGCGTGAGAGCCACCGCGAACTGGACGGAGCCGAGCCCTCAACCTGAGACCCAGTAGCCCCAGCCTAGAAGCTCGCCTACCCTTCCAGAGATCCAACTGAGAGCCTCACCTGAGCTCTCTGACAACTCCTTTAGCTGCCTAATAAAGGCCTCTACCAAGAGGATCTGGCTCCTCCCTGACCAGATCCCTGGGTAGAGACCTAAATGTGCCAAATAATTCAGAGACCTGTATGTATAAGAGCCCTGAAGCCTCTGCTCCCTATCCCTTGTGAAGCCTATGCCACCTGTTGTCTTAGACGCGCCCCCACCATTTCACCAAAGACCTCCTTGTCATGGGAGCGGACGCCTATTGTTAGCCACCTTTCTTTGGTAAGTAACAGAGAACAGGGAGCAGACTAAATCCACAAACTATGTTCGGAACCTTCCTTGGCTAATGAGACACGCAGGAGTTCCCAGAGAGCGACAAAGGCCAGGCCACACAGACAGGAGGAGCAGGGGGTTTTGGCAGAGGAGGAGAGGAGCACCTTTAAAGAGGGGCTGAGAGGGCTTGGATAAATGGGTTTCGAGGACATCGACTCTGCAAGACCGGGATCATCATCATCATACTGCTGTCGATCCCTCTGCATCATCTGGGGGGTGTCCCATCATGCAGATCTCTTCCGGGGGGTTCCTTCCTCTTGCACGAAGAAGAACCCTCAGGAGGAGGAGGGAAACCAACCCCAAGACCTCAAGGAGGGGGGCTGGGGCTCAACTGGACTGGACTCTGGAATCGGGCGCCACCGGACAGGGAGGCCAGGGTACAAGAAAGCCGGAGATGGCGAAGGAGCTGGCAGGAAAGAGACTCAGGAAAGACCCTGGCGAACCGGAGAATCCTGAAGGGTGAAGGGACTCCCGGGCCGTGTGGAGGTCTCGCCCTCGAAGCACCGCTGGAAGTCCGGGAGCCGGCAGCCAGCTCCTCCAACATCACCCCGGGTCCGAGGCGAAGGTCCCCAGCCGTAACCCCGGCGGGTCACCCGAAGAAGTTGGTTGGAAATAAAGACGGAGCCGAAGAGAGATCTCCACCGGCTGAGCAGCACCTGCTCGGCCGAAGCCGAAGCAGGAGGAGGAGGAATGGCAATAGGTGCAGGTCATCAATGGATACGACCAAGTCTGGGTCAAAACAAATTTTTGGAGTTTGAAAAAGAAAACGGTCTTTGGAAGAACTGGAGCTTTGAAGTCTCTATATCAGAATCATCATCGAAGAACCACAGACAGAGCAAGAGCGGAAAGAGCTCGCCTGAAGGCCCCCCAAAGGGGCCCCAAAGGGCTAGGCCCCATTTCGATGAGTATCGTCGAGTATCGGGCCGACTGGCAGGTTCCATGAGCGCGGTGAACTTTCGGCGCCCGAGGAGAGAGGAGGAGGAAGTGGGCGACGGGTCGGTTGCCGCAGTGGAGAGGCTCTGACGCGGCCGACCTCTCCCCGCCCGCCGAGTGAGCGTTTGCCCGGAAGAGGTTGGGTAGCGAGCAGGCAGAGCATCAACCTCGGCTCCGAAGTCGAGGGAGCGCCAGAAACCTTGGAAGGTTTGGCCTGGCAGATCGGATCCGGCCGACTGGGGAGGGAAAGCCCTTGCTTGGTTTTTTGGGGCAAGGAGAGGAAGATCTCTTCAAGGGAAGGAAGAAGGCTTTAACTAACCCTACTTTCATTTCCCTTTCCTTTCCTGGAGAGGAAAAAGCGATGAAGAAAGTGAGTGCTACTGCCGCAAGTGCTTTCCAAAGTGCTATGGACAATATATAACAACAATGAGAATGCCTACATTACATTTAACATTTGATTAGAATTTTTAATTTTTTTTGAGGCCCTAGGTTTGGCCTAGGGGTTTGAGACATTCTCTAGTACTTTGACAGGAAAGTAAACAACTAGTACTAACTAACTGATGATAAAAAAGCACAGTTAGTTATTGCTTTGCAAACACTTCCTGTAAAAAAGGACAAGAACCTAAACAACTATAGAAACTATAGAACTACTAGAAAAGATACAAGGTTGACAAAGTCCGGAAGGCTGGATGGAGGGGCGAAAAAAAAAACAAAACAACAACACCACAATCAACAACACACAATCCAAAATCAACACAAAATAGCGACACGTAGCAATTAAAACAGCTTTTGTGAGCAAAAACAAAAAAAACTGACAGAAAGTTATAAAATAACTCAGCTCAGCCCAGCTGAGACGAGACCGCCCGCAGGAAGCGGCAAGCGAGATCGGGGATCTGGTGGTGGGGTGGTGGATATGATATAGTAAGCTCAGCCAATAGAGACTTGGCTCTTTGGCATAAAAGAGCAGTCGGGAGGAGGATCGATCGGCTCCGAACCCATCATTCAGAATGTAGGCGAGATAGGATCACATAACATCAGCAATTTCAGTGTCTGAAAGAATGAGTCCCATGGCATCGACTTGTTGATATGCTAAGATCTATACATAAGCATGTGTGATAGTCGGTAGGCAGTTGACTATTATACCACAGGCACTGTAGAAATGAATTGCGTGCCCACATTGGCAGAAGTTATATGGTTGTGTAGCAGGGATGTCATCCTGTGTTCTACCACCTCATATTTAACACATGGCATGTAAATGATGCCCAGTGATACTAGGAAGTGTTCTGTGCCTGTGATGGGGGCTGGTAATAGCGCTCTTCAGTTACATGCCAATTGGCTGTGATGCCATTAGCCTACTAATTTGCATGGTCACTTTTACTTTCAACATGTTGATAACAGTTTTCTTATAGTGCAGTTATTGCTCACATGTTCAAATGGCAAACAGTATCTTTCCACAACATATCTTCCTACTGTTGACCACCACTATGGTCCAGAAGGACCAGACCACCCCTTTTTAATGCAATACTGAAACCGTCATTTTCCTGGGCATGAGGCTATCCTTCTTCAGCTTTGCCCAGATGCAGCTATTCTACAATAAACCATGATAGTGCTTGCACACACAGAGTGCTACAATATGGGAAAATTCTAAATTAGCCACTAGAACTGAAGCTTTGTACATGTACGTATTGCAATATGAAAAATATGCTGCAATGCAAATTTTACTGATTAATATTATAATAGTACTGGCATTTGATAAGAGATACATATGCACCCTGAAATGTTTATAATACATAATATAACAGCTTTCTTCCTCTTTTCCATAAAATGCACATTATTTTTTTCTAGAAACAGTCAAAATAAATGTATTTCAGTGAATGTCTTTCTTTCATTATTTCAGAAGTTTGTGAATGCAGCCACTATGTCAGTTTTATGCCTTCTTTATGAGCCCAACTTGCACAAATGTTTCTAAATCACATGATTTTTTTTTTTAAATTGTGTTACACTTCACTTGGAGAAAGTAATGCCATTTACTGTTTGGAAGACTGCACTGTGTATTCTTCTCAGTTGCTGACAGACCTCACCTCAGAAACAGACATGAGAAGCAAATGCATGCCACAGATAGACAGTGATAGTCGATTAACAGGTATCATCAGCACAATGTCTATTTAATTCACATGTGCAGAATTGACTTTTTGGTTTTAA
Organism: Protopterus annectens; assembly: GCF_019279795.1. NCBI lineage: Eukaryota > Metazoa > Chordata > Ceratodontiformes > Protopteridae > Protopterus > Protopterus annectens. The sequence continues at coordinate 597,982,606 of NC_056745.1, forward strand.
GAGTTTGAAGAGGTATCAATAACACTTGATAAAGGAGTGACAATACATATTGTTTATCTTGACCTTACTTACTGCACCCAGCACTATTCCATGAGAGGGTGTAACTGATATTTTAAAAACATTAATGTCAAGCACATAAATAGTTCACTGGGCAAGACATTGGTTAAGAACCAAGACACAAGAACACAAGGTGGAAGATTCCCTGTTCAGAAGTTATGTTCATGCCCCACCTTCTCTAAGTTGGGCCATTTCTTTTAGTATTATTCTCATCAGATAAAAAGTGGGAACATTTGTAAGGATAACCTAATATAGTAGCATTTACCTTGCTTTCAATGTGAGCCTTGTCTGATTTACTATGGTTAAAAAGTACATTTTATACTAGCGCCACTAAGTGTAAGAGATTACTGTTATATTCTTAATAAACAGTTCAAGCAGAAGTATTAAAGTCAGCAATCATGATGTGGACATAAGTCTTGTAGACATCTGAAGAAGTAATGACTTTTGTTTTATTAGGGCAAAAGTAGATACAGTAACACTTTCATTTTCAAGACTTCGTCATATATAAGGTGTGACATCCCCACTCTGGGCCAGTAATCAAGGAGCCTTAATCCACACCACTGGCACTGGAGAGGGACATTCATTTGGAATACAAATGGATACACTAAGTATTTCCTGATGCAGACCTCTCTGAATCAAGCACAATTTCCCTTAAGAGCACACAGGAAACACAGTCAGCCAGGGGTCAAGATTTCTTTATACCTGTCTCCCTTCAGGGGTCCAATAAGGCTCCCCACTAGCACAGCTCTTGAGTTAAGTCTTCAGCTGAGTGTCCAAGTCAAGTCCCCGAGCACCCTTTATGTGAAACCAGTGCTTCGTGTCCCTGATCCAAGTAGCTGACACACACACTGTGAGATTTCATTTACACACAAACACATACACACACACACACACACACACACACACACACACACACACACACACACACACACACACACACACACACACTTACCAGCTGTGCCCCCTTCAGCCCAGACTGCAAGGTAGTTATCACTGCCAACAGGCACTACACAGTCAACTACCTAAGGATCTTGGAAGAGTACCCAATACACTGAGTGAAATTAATATTAATATAAATGGTAATATTGACCAAACAGCCAGGCTTCAGGAGTGGCCACAGTGTCACCAATAGATATAAGTACTCTAAAAGCTTAAAATATTCTCTAAAAGATGAGTCACAATGAAGAGTTTAAATATATTTAATAATAAATTTAAAAAAAAAACATGAAAATATGAAATATCTATTTACAGTAAACACCAGAGTTTCAATAACAGAAAGTTTTAAAAATAACACAGCTGGAAAGATTCACACAGTTACAGGAAAATAATACTTAACTATTCTCACTATATTTTTCTGACTGATCTAGAGAATTACTTTTCCAACTTACTTAATAGAGCAAGACAAGATGAAGTAAGTGAGGGATCCTCTATGTCAGGTTCCAAGAAACAGACTGCCCTGAGGCTTCTGTCTCACCTAATATGAAAACATTATTTCTGTACAGAATTACATCACATACATCTGGTCATCTGACTTCTGGTTCCCATGCAACCCCCCCCCCATTGCTAGAACCTGCCAGGATTTAGCACCTATATGTAAATAATGCACACACAAGCATATTGCTTAGATCTGGTGCAGCTTCTGGAAGTCATAAAACAATTACAAACTTCTACTACTCCTACAGAGACTAACAGACCATACTTCGTACAGACGCTGTGTCCCTGGCTTCATTTAAAACTGTGAGCTAACATATTTATGGCCTAGGCCTAGTAATTTAATTTCTTACTATTTCTCAAAGTTAGCTGGAGCCAAGCTTATCCTCTTCTCTTCCAGTATCGTCTGTTAATACACACACACACACATTATATATATATATATATATATATATATATATATATATATATATATATATATATATATATATGGGTCTACTTGATATGGTCGACATTTCACAATGTCGAAATTCATATCGCCGAGACCATATGATCGACATTTGAAATGTCAACCATACAAGTAGAAGATAAAAAAACAAAAAAACCTTACCTTACCACCCCCCACACCCCCTGGAACTTAAATATACCAACTCCAAGATCGCACTAAAGTGCAAAAGTGGAGATGCCGGTTCTATAGGGAGATGCCTGTTCCCCATGGTTGACATTTCAAATGTCCATCATATGGTCTCGGCCATATGAATGTCGACCATTCGAAGGGGACCCGTATATATATATATATATATATATATATATATATATATATATATATATATATATATATAATTCAGTTAGAATACAATCAGGACCCACTGTTGGTCCATTTTTAACACAAGCAACTTTACAAATCTATTTTCAACACAAGCATCTGTACAAATCAGTTTGATATTCAAATAGCATATAATTCTTTACTAAATTCCAGCTAGCTGTGCTGGCATATGTTGCACATCCACTGCCCTACTTCTCCTGGCATAGCTGGCAATGCCTAACATCCTCATATAAGAACTGATGTGAAATGCAGTGTCTACTCCTATCCTATTTGAAAGACTATATTTAAAATGCACCACTAGTATTGAGGACCTAATATGGAAAATAAATATCAGTAAAAGAAAAAATATGATCTCTGCATTACACAGCATCTTCCTAGGCTATGAAATAAGCATTCCCTTACACTTAGTAGGAGTCAAACATTAACATACATCTCCAACTATGTTGATATATATGAAGTAGAAAATGCCAGTGTTTTGTTTCGGTGATCAAGCTCCTTGAAGACAATCAGGTAGTAAGCTTGACCTTTGAATCTAAAGCGATGATGTTTGGAGACCTTTGTAATGACTGTAGTCATCCCATTATGTTTCTAAACCTCTGGGGTACTTTATACTGATATAAGGACAGCAAAATACCATGACAATGCCATACCTGCTTTATAGGGAAAGGATGACCTTTTTGGATAATAGAAGAGTGCTTTCAGGAATACATTACATTTGATTGCCAGCAAAATGTCAAAAAAAAAAAAACATCCATTCTGCACTTTGTGTATTCAGCATTCTACCCTTCATCCCTCCCTCCCTGTCATCTTTCCTTCACTTCTTTTCCACCAGCCCTGTGTCCCCTGAATGCCTCTGTGAATTCCAACTCTTATTACCCATTCAGGTAGACAGTGATATGGCGCCAATACTCTTTCCATAAAAAAAATACTTTTCATAGATCCAGACTGTAGTTAGCCCACACAATTTACTGTCTATGTTCTCTCCTGTATCTGCCTTCTCTTTTTCTTCTTCAGGATGACCTCATCACACTTTGGTGACTTCATGATTAGCAGCTGTATCATGTCCCCTATCTCTTTCAGTCTCCAGTGTCAAAAACTCTAACTCCTGTAATGTGTATTAATGCCCTTTCCATTTCATTCTATGCACCATTCTTGTGGTTTTCTTCTGAAATTCTGCAAGAAGACTGTCATACAAGGATAGTAGAAGCCTGATGTCCCTTTTGTTGTATGGCATTCTGAACTGCACACAATATTCAGGATACAGCCTGACTAAAACCTAGATATAGTGGAAGCATTACCTCTTTGCTTCTGGTATCTAGCTCTTTGTAGGTACACAATAGCATTCTATTGGCTTCTGCCAGTGTGTCTTCTCTCTATTCATAATGGTCCATTTCATGTGTGGCAAACACTCCCTCATCTTTTTCCAAGTCTTTTTTCAACTTCATTCTTTCTAGTTGATTTCTTACAGAAGGTTTATTGTGGCCAAGGTGCCGTATTTGTATTTGGCTGCAGTGAACCTCACTTGCCACTTTTCAGACAACTTGGTCAGCTTTTCTGCTAAGACATCAATACTATGCAGTTTCAGACTGATAGATTCACACTAGTTCATGAGACACTGCCTGTTTTGTGCTCCTACTGCCCAATTTCCTACCCCCCCCCTCAGATTTACAGACTCTGCGCTCGACTCAATTCTTCCACTTCTATCCCACCTCCTTAAAGTAACACACAGTCAATTATTATATATTCAATATATTTGAATAGCTTTCACCTACCCAGCCAGCCAGCAATACCTCCACAATAGCAACTCAGTTAATCCTTATCACAATTTCCTCCAACCAATAGCCCTGTCTCTCCACCATTCTACACTTTAAAGTCTGTCTAGCCTCATCTATACTCCCCTCAGCTCTACTTTAAAAACGTGTACTGCAGGGATCAATACTACCCCCTTATATTTATTAATAAGATTTGGATAGAGTTTCTCTACATGTCCATCATCCCTTACACAGATCATATCTGTATCTACAGATCCAGCCCTTCAATGGCAACAATTTAGCACCAACTAAGGGAAGGCCAACAAATTGTTGCTCTCTCACAAGCTCATGCTCAACCCACACATAAAAAAAAAAGAGAAAAAGAGAGATAAAACAAAACCATGCACTTTGAAATATCACAGAGACTGGCCAAAGTCCTAGACAACTCGACTATTAACTACATTGAAGAAGACTTAGTAATAACAGTTAACACATTAAAAGTATAACTTGACTCCAACCTCACTTTCTAAAAATGTGTAATTTATTAAGTCCAAAGTAAACAGTGCCCTATTTTGGACTAAGAAAATGTTTCACTTTCTCTCACCAGAAGGTAGAGCAGTCATTGACAAAAGGACTTTTGTTACCCCAACTTGAACGTGGCATTCTTATAGTTGCAACTGCATACAAAAAGAATCTCAAAGCTCTGTAAGCTACATACAGTAATATGTACTATATCATTACTCCCCTCACTCCTAAAAGAGAACACCAGTACCCATACTCACTAAAGCCAAATAGCTACCACTGCATCTCAGGATAAAAATGCTAACAGCATGTCTATTCTTTAATCTAATCAACTTTAACTCATTCCCTTTCCTAAACAGCAAACTGTATGAAAAATCTACAGTTTTCAAATTAAGCTCTCACCCTATAAACTTCAATCAAGGCTGGCTTTTAGTCAACTGGTAACCTAGGCAAAAGGGCTCCACAGTGCCGCCACCACATCACCTGGTGCCCTCATCCTTGTCTACCTACCCATCCAGATTACTATTTTTCTTTGTTTTTCTCACAGTTTGTCTTACTCTCAGTTTTCCTGTAGTCATTCAACATTTTAACGAAACCATTTCTCTACTACAAAAAAAAAAAAAAAAAAAACAGTACTGGAAAAGTGACCCTCCAAGAGTGGCTCCCTAAGTGGCCGCCTTGTTGGCCTATGCCTAAGGCCGACTATGCCTTCAATCTCCAAATTTAAGGCTGCACCCCACAGCACACTTCTTCTTTATACTTGCTTCAAATGTTTGGACCTCCATAGCAGCACATACTAAATTAATAACCACTCTTTGAAAGTTTCACAAATAGCTCATATCATTCTTTCAAAAAGAATCACAGTGTAAATGCTTCCACAGTAGAGTTGTCAACACATACCCAGCCCTCCTTCTACCTACTTAGCCTCCTGGACTATTGTTCTTCTTCCTACTCAGCTCTACTTCCTTCCCTCCACTATGTCTAACTTCTGTCGCTTAGTCTCAGTTCCCCTTGCTCTCTCAGTCCTACACATTTCATCTCTTTATCATTATTTCTCCTCACTCCTCTCTTTCTCTCTATACACCCCAAAACTAACACAGCTCTTCTCATACAACTTTCTTCATATTTCTCCTCAGGTATTATCTGTATTTAGTTAAATAGCAGAAGTGGAGTGTTGGGTCCTGTCTAAGACATGCCTCTCAAATGCACCTCAATGTGAGGAATGCTGTTCATTTTGTGCATTAAAAAGCCCATGTTCCACAGTGTTCCACACTGAAAAGGCCTGACATACATTAATTGCTAAGACCCTTTTCTACAAATATCCATGGTAAATAATATTAAATCATATTAGTTCATCAATAGAATGTTTCTATGCAGGAATAAACAGTTACTAACCATACTATAAGCTTCCTAGATAAATATGATAGTAAGTATTCCACATTTTGCCCATTTGCTCCACATCATGGGAGGTAGTGTTTCATATTTCGGAGATGGGCGGTTGAGTGCTATGCTTTTGAATAATCTCTGTATCCATGGGCTAAACCAGAACATGGTTCAGGTGGATCAGTCTGCTACTTTGGTCAACAAATAAAAATAAAATAAATAAAATAAGTTTAACAAAAAAATCACTGTGGTGGAACTATTACAGGAACAAGCCTTACAAAATAAATAAATAAATTATTTGCACCTACAAGAAATCTCTCTCTCATATGAGAGGGCTCTAAACCTGGTAAATAACATCTTTCAAGTATACTATTAGGAAGTACAAGGCCAGTTATAAATTTAAGGTTGATACCTACTCTAAAGACATTCACAAGACCTTCATTACTGCTTTGAGACAACTCAGATGTACACTCATTGCTATAGAAAGCTTATCTCAAATGGTACTACCTTCTCTGACCCAAAAGCAACAGCCAAAAACCATACTGATAAATTCAGTTCTAATTTTGCATCAACTACCCCCCCCCCCTGCTATTCCCTCATCTATTAACCTCTCTAAATCATTTTAAACTAGGTCCTGGTCATATCTCCAAAAAGAAAAACACTAACTGCATGGGGAATGAAAATATCTCACTATACCCCATCCATCAACCTTGCTCAATAATTTCTAGACCAGGTCCTGACAAATTTCTCCAAAACCAAAAACATTAGCTCCATGGGTACTGAAAATATCCCTGAGTGTCTTCTTTTACGTGCCAAATACCCTCTAGTAAAGTCCCTTCCAAATCTCTGTAACCTTTATTTTACTCTCCCTTGGACTTGCCTGATGGCTCTTTTGTTATCACCCAGTTGGTCCACTCATTTTGTCTGAGGTGAGAGCCAGGCATCTCCAGGTTAGAAGAACATCCAAAGACACATTCTTTCCTACACGGGTACCATTTTTGGTCCAATAGTTTTCCTCTGTTGAGAGTCATGTGGTAGAGAGTGTGTCAGCTTCAGATCCAATGGAGTGCTCTATCTGTGTTCCTCCCCTTTCTCAGACATGCACAGATAGCACTTCCTTTATGAGGGCCATGCAATTGGTGCCAGCTTAGAGGAGAATAAGTCAGCAGGATAATCTCTGCCCACTCACATCTAGTCACCACCTGGTTTCCACATGAAAATTGTGCTCTAATTTTGCATCCCAAGTGTGCATCCTACTGTCTCCTTCCCTCTCCCTGAGAGAAGTATGTAGGCAGTGCCCATTCAATTAATTGTCTCCCTGCCAGCTCTGTCAGGTGTCTGAGCTGCTAACTGACCTCTTGTTACCCGAGTCATAATCAGGCCTTTATTGTTATACACCACTATAGCTGGCTTGTTTGTGTTCTTGATGTGTTGAGAATGGTTAGTGTAGTACAACTACACAAGGTGACTCTCCTAAATGAACCAGTATTTATAGACTTATCAGCCTCACTAATATAGTCTAAAAGGTAATAGAACATTTAAGCAGAGGAATAAATAACAAAGACAGAGGAGAACTTCATTTTGTGACCATAGACAGCCTGGTTATGTTGAAGGCAGATCTTCTCTGCTAGAGTTTTCTTTTTTAAAGAAGGCCACTGAGGTTTAAAAAATAGGTCAGATACTCTATAATCTTTATTTGGACCTGGCCAAGGCTTTCAACATCATACTGTATGCTGGTATAATTGCTAATCTCACCCAGATCAACATACACCCCTAGGTAGTCTCCTAGATTGCTAAGTGGCTCACTGATAGATCCAATGTTGTGAGGTCAGATACAACTTCTCTAATAAAAAAAAAATGCTCCATGTATTTCTCCTTAGTGTTTGACCCTTGTTCCCCTCCTCTTTGATATCATTTTCTTGGATGCGAAAGTAAATGTCCAAGGACTATGACGAAGAAAATGTTGATGACTGCAAACTGGGTGCATTCAAGAAATCCCTGCCAGACACCCAAATTCCCCAGCAAGGGTTAGATCTGAGCAGTACCCAGTGTGTTAATCTTGGTCTCACTCCTAACATCACAAAATGTAATACAGCCAGCTTCAGTACCTCTAGCATCCTTATTTCATACTGTATTAATGATATGCCCCTTAATATAGATGCAGTCATCAGAAATTTGAATACGTTTGTCAGTAATGAGCAGTTGTCTGACTACCATATCTCATTTAATGTAAGGGAATCCTTCTCCCTCACACAGCATATTTAGTGGAGTATCGCCTTTAGTTCCAAAGAAGTTTCAGTTCCACTCTACTCATCCATTATTAGACCTGCAATTGAGTGTAATGTACCATTTGGTATGCATCTATTCAGAACTAGATCATGGCTAAATGGGACCCTGGAATACCCCCCCCCCCTGCATCCATACCAGTATCCCATTATTTGGCGATCTGTCCTCAACTACCATAAAGCATTGTTTAATCCTGTGAGTACACATACTATTTTTCAATCCATTAAACTACATAATATGTACGGGACTCATAGTCAACTGGCAAAAAGTAAAGCACTATTTAATGACTACAGCAAGTGTGTAGGAATTCAAAAAGATGTGTAACTTATTTGCTAAACTTGAGATAATCCACTGAATGTGCAGCTTTGGACTACTGTCTGGTGAAGTGACTTGGTCAGGATCATGCAGCAGTCAAATGAAGGCTAAAGGAATCACACTCTGCACTAGAGAAGCAGCTCATGGTTTTACTCACCTGCACTAAGGATCAGACAAAGTACTGTAGCCGAACACAGTGCATTTTGCACATGTCCTTGCAAAAAAGAAAGGTTAATTAGAAATGTATTCACAGTTAAAATATTAACCTTAAATATGTAAACTTCATGCTGCCTTGTTTAGCCACAGCCTATAAATAAAAATACTGTAAACAGACAACAAAACAAGGTAAACAAGGAAACCAAGGTTTGTACCCAAAGAATATGGCTCATATGATGATCCTGTTTGCTACAATCAATTCTTTCATTCCTTTACACCACAACTACTGTGGAATGCAGGAAGCAGACATATATAAACACACAAAACCATCAATTACAGCCACTTACATGACTGTGCACCTCATATATCTGCTTGTGAACACGTGAATGAATACATTCATAAATGCAGGGTCAAAAGTGTATCTCAGCTTGCTGCTATCAAAACTAAACAATGAAACCTAGTATAACCTCCCACCCCCCATCCTATCACCTTCTTAGCTCAGTAAGAGGCAAATACCCAAAAATCAGGAACATATTTTAACTGTTTCTGTTATATCCTTAGAAAGTTGCTACGATAAAAAAAATGTTGCATTAATAAGCACTTTTTGAAGGATGAAAAGTCTGAAACTCATGGCTGCCATTATTTAATGACTGCAATCCACAGCACATTGCCTATAAAACATACAGGGGATGGACAAAAATATGTCTCAACTTCTTTGCTCAAGAATTCTGGACAAAGCCAAATGTTAAATATAGCTATATCTATTTGCAAAAAAGTGAACTCACTGTACAAAGTGCCCCTTTTCACAGATGACCCAGGAGCACTGTCTGAGGGACTTGCTAAAAGGCATACAGTAGGCAAATGGAGGTGAAAGGATTCATAATTCTGACTACAGGAAGCAGTTTATAAATTGATAAGAGCTAGAGGTGGAAGAGGACTGGAAGGGAGAACACACATGCACGACACATGTATGCACACGGTTCCCCTTCAGAAGGTCGAATGACTGAAATCTCAAAATGCATATGGTTGAGACCATATACTAAAAATTTCAGAAGCTCGACCTTCTGAATGGGGATTGGCATGCAGCGCAGAATGGGAGATTTCCCTTTCTGTGCTGTAGTGCGATCACGGAGTTGGAATAAATAAGTAGTGGGGGATGCAGGGGGCAAGCATTGTTTTGTGTTTTGTTGTTTTTTTTTTTATTTCCCTTTCAGAAGGTCGAGCTTCTGAAATTCGAGCATATGGCTTTGGCCATATGCATTTCGAGATTTCAGCCGTTCGACCTTCTGAAGAGGAACCACACACACATGCACACACACACACACACACACACACACACACACACACACACACACACACACACACACACTAGAAAGGGATACACACACACAAACACTGGAAGGGAGCAAACACACACACACACACACTAAAATGAAGAACAAACAGACACACTGGAAGGGAGAACACACACACACACACACACACACACACACACACACACACACACACACACACACACACACACACACACACACACACACACACACACACACACACACACCATCCTGCAAATCATTCTCATCTCTTCTGAAAAAGAAGCGATACACTACATCTGCCATTCTGGAAAACTGATCAGCCTATGTATGCTAAATCAGTACTAAGATCTCTGCAATCTGTCTCTCTTTACACATGTACTTTCATTCTACAAGACTGATCACTGGGACACTTTGAGTTGTTCATAAACTCTCTGTAATCTTTTTGTCACTTTCTCTATTACATTCATTCTGCTGTTCTGCAAGACTGATTCCCCCATGCACTCTAAAACAGTGCTAAACTCCCTGTAGTCTCTCTCCCATGAATTTGCTGTTTGCTTCAAAAACAAAGTCCTAAAGTCCTGGGGGAAAAGGTTCAATAACCAAATTCCCTGCTCTTTCCTGTACTTATCCTGTGCTCATATCTCCTGTGCAGCAGACATGTTGACATCTCCTTTGGCTGAAGAGGAAAGTGGAAAAAAATATCCTGATGTCTTCTGGGGCTGACGAGAAAAGTGAAAAAAAAATCTCCTGATGTCTTCTGGGGCTGAAGTGGAAAGTGGAAGAAAGCAAATATCACATCGACCAAATCTTCTTTGTGTACATGTTGACAATGGAAGGTAGCAGAGCATTTTTTCTGGTTTTGTTTTTAAATTCACATGCTAGAAGGTAGAAGAGCGTCTTTTTTTTGTTTCGTTTTTTAAATCCTATGCTTGAAGCTAGTGGAACACTTATTTCTCCATTTTTTAAGTCATATGCTGAAAGGTAGAAGAGTGTTTTTTTTTTATTTATTTTTTTGTTAAACAAAGCTGGGCACCCCTGCCAGCACTAGGCCTTAAGCAGCAGCCTAGGTTGCTTTGTGCTGGCTCTGGCTCTGTATCTGTCCAATCATTTAGACTAACTTAAAAGACATTATAGGTTCCCTACTAAGGAAATAATTGGAATAGATAACCAAAGCAACCAAAAATATTAAAAACCCTCTCCAATAACCCTGTTTCATAGAGCCTCTTGTGGGATGACACTATTAAAAAATTAACTGTTTTTGATTTCTTTCACCCCCATATAATGAATGGTATAAAGTAATCATTCTAAAGACATCAACCTTTGCATCGCATTAGTAGCACCTTCCACAGCAATAGATCATTTACCCAAATCTTCCCTTTCTTCTGTTAAGAATTTCTTTACATAACAAAAGTAGTCATTCTCCAGCAGCTTTCAATGCGCATGGGAGACTATTAATTCATAACTGGGATAAGGATAGTAAGCATGAAAAATTATTCACTTGCTAGAGATAATTGATAATATAATACTCTTTGCTGGCATGGCTAAATTTCCTGATGGTAACCGAGGTCACAAGGTTAGTATTAACCTATGAACCTTTGAACCATTTAAGCCCCAAATGCTTCATTAGTTGTTTCCAAATTTTGTACACTAACTGTATTTAGAAAAGGAATCTATACAAATGGTTAAGTCTAATTCATTAGACACTAAATGCTTTTTAAAGTCTAACATCACCTTTATGTTTAAACCTTCACAGGCTAGAGTGCATTTGATATTATGCAACCACAGTCTTCTGTGATGAGAAACGTTTTCATTATCTAAAAGTAAGAATAATAAAGGAAGTAGATGTAAGCAGCCAAACTCTACAGGTACGAGAAGTAAAATTTATTGAGTGCTTCTATCTCCAAATACAAGACTTCTTCAGAATAAGTAAACAGAGCACAGACTTCCCTATATACACACACACACACACACAACCTCCTGCGCAAGAATTAATTAAACACTAATCAAGTCTCCACCCTTAATTAATACAAGTTACATAAAACAAAAGTCCTGACTGAATCTCATGAAAACACTTCATAAAAACTAAAATGTACTCATACTAATAACATTTAGACCTGGAGAATAATAATTTAGCCCATTGTATTCATGAAAAAAAACCTTTATGTTGACATGCATTAAAACTACTAAATGCAAAAAGCAGATTTTAATTTCAGTAAGGGACAAAGTGTAATTTTATCATCGAGTCCAGGATAGATGGAAGCATTCAATCTAACCTGCCATTTCATTTCTAAAAACTCAAGATAATCATCAGAGCGACCCCCTTCTTGACCCAGGGTCTACATTATTAATCACACAAAACCTAAAAGTGTGGTTAGGATGGTCTCTAATATGCCTCAACAAGGCATTGTTTTCATTTTTGATCAGAATGTCATAATTCTGCTGATACACTCTCTGCTTAATGGCCCTCTTCATCTTGCCCAAATAGAACCCCTTGCAGAGCTGGCACATAGCAACATAAACTACCCCCTTAGAATAACAAAAATATTTTCTCCTTGGTTTTATCAACCTTGGTAGGCTAGAGTGCATTTGATATTATGCAACCACAGTCTTCTGTGATGAGAAACGTTTTCATTATCTAAAAGTACACTAAATTTTATGGTATCCTTATCCACTTCATAATAGTAGAAAGATAAACTTTTTATCTTTTTATAAGCATATTATCCTTACAATCATCTGTTACCAACAAGCTCTTTATCACAGATGTAACCATTACATTTTTGAATGAATGGAATTATATAATCCAGGAAGGCTGAAACTGAATCAGTTATGTAGTGAACTCTAGATTATATAGGCCATATGGGGGAATATATTTATATTTGCATTTGTATAGATCTGGAGCAAAAGAGACAACTTCCTGACAGGCTAACAGTACATGTTTAGAATAAATTCACAAGAGTTATGTTTCTCTCATAGATGACTTCCTATTCAGTAGTACAAATTATGTTAGCTTATGTAAGCATTCTGAAGTTACTAATATAATTTGAACAACATTTTTGATAGCTCCATTAATTACAAAAATAAATGGGTAAATCCATGATACAGGGCATGTTTTAATTCATCTAACCATAATTAGTAGGAAAAGGATGATTTGTTTGTTTCAGTTGATATAAACTTGGTATATTTTACTACTACACATGAAAAGGGCCTAAGTAGTCAAGACTGGCTACTGAATAAGTATTCAAAGTATCTAGAGACATTCGTTAGTATGATTCTGTTGACCGAATTTGTTAAGAAATATGTTTGTTTTCAAAGAAAATACTACAGATAATTAAATGGCACATCAATAAGTATGCCAATGGCATCAATACATGTTTGTTCCTATTTTGCCCTTAAGAAGAGATCTATATTTCTTACATTAGAATTATTTTTCTCGGTTAAATATTTTGGTAGGTTTCTTATGTATATGTATGAGGACAAAAAGGATACATTTGCTAGTTCAGCAACTTCAGCAAACATACCCAGTTGACTAGAGATGTGGAGGTTGCTATGAATTAGATACAGTTTCTACAGAAACCATTGTATTAGCCTGTTGCACAGTTCTCTGCATACAAAAAGAAGTCAGTAGGAAATACATCACTGTTATGTAGTTAAAATTAACATCCACTGAGGGTAAACTCACAGAATAAAAACAAAGGGATCAGACTCCAGATTACTGGTCAATTATTAAAGAAAAAAAGATCAATTTCTTTAAAGGGATCACCCTACAAATTTTTCAAAGAATTTCAGTGTATGACTCATAGAAGATAGTGAAGTGAAAGTTTTATGTTCTTCTAGGAGATGGCCAAGAGATAACTAATGATGTAGCAGGGAAATCAATGAATGAAGTCATATTAGGGAGTGGACAATTTAAAAAAAAAAGTGTAGTAGTAATATATTTATGAACGGAATTGCAGCTAGTCAGTAAGTAAAGAGCAATCAGCAGGAAAGGTGAGGAAGTTATTAATAAGAAATGGGATGTGTTAAAAATAGCAAATAGTTGCTTGGTATATTCTAGGTCATAGTTAAATATGATTTACTTATGAAAGTGGCAAGAATTTGAAACACCTTTTTAAATATGGAAATACAGCACCAGAACATATAGAAAGCTACACATTTACTTGTAACACTTCTATAACATACATGTATATGAAATGAAAAAATATGTCTGTTTAGCCAGAATTTGAAGTTAAAATTTATTTTATAGTTGAACGGGCTGCACCTTTAGTTTAGTTTATTTTACCTCATGTTATTTCAAGTTGAAAGCTTCATACACATTATAATAAAATAATATTTGCAAGAAAATGAGGATATAGAGTAATTCCTACATTCATTAAACATAAACAAAGCTGACCTTGTTGATTAGAAATGTTAGAGTTTTACGAACTGTAAAATAAAGTGAACAAGGTGGTGGTTTTTGCCACGTTACTGCTATATGAGAAGCAATGAAAAACGTTTAGATAATTTAGTAGGTTTTGTACTGAATCAGTGCCATAACAAGGCTGGTTGATGGTTTACCTTCCCAGATGTCAACTTCTAGGGGACACCAAATGTAAACACAAAAACAACAACAAAAAATGTTTGACAGCTTATAAGCTGTCAATTGAATGATCTTGATCACTTTTTTAAAAGGTAATTAAAATATTTTCAGAAAGAAAATTGATCAAAAAGATACTTAGGGCAAGGCTCAGAAAAATAGACTCCTATCTTTGGGCTTTGTGTGTCATAGAAGAAAATAATGCCCTTTCTGGTTCATAAACATGACTAATAACATGGATCAGGATCATACAGGAACCCTTGTTTAGTCTTACTCCACAGTGCCCTGACAATCAACTCCTACGCTATATGCCCAGCCCCCAATTATACATCATTTTGAAATGCCTCAAAAATATTGCATTGTTTGTGCTATGTGTGTACAAACAACTGTTGTAATGGCTGTGGCTGCTTCCTGACAGTATGCCAGTAGACAATTTTGAGCAACATGCTAGCTTATACAAATCATAAAACCTCCCATATGTGTCTGATGAATAGCAGAAAAATCTCTATCAGCAGATCTGGCATACCTGCTAACACACACTAGCTTATTCTTTACTCCCAACTATGATGCTGGTGAGTTCCTAACAAACTGAGCATGCACAATATCAGACCCCCTCATTACCATAACATGTTAATGATCCCAGTGCCAGACTCATATAATGTTTGCAAGAAGCTTATAAATTGCATTTATTCAGCACTACGGCATAATGCAACATAGTACTGTGTGGCATGCCTTATCATGTAGCTACCAGAACTACTTAGGTTCATAGGTTCATAGGTAGGTACTAGGCTATCGGCCCTAGGGCCCATACAAGCCTAGCCAAAAAATGTACCCTGGCTTTCGCCACCCAAGAAAATTATTTTCCTGTGCCCCTGTCGAGCAGAGCCACAGAAGTGATCCCCGGGGTGAATTTCCCATTTCCCATCCAATCATCAAGATTTTTCTTGAAGAGTGCTAATGAGGAGCTCTGTTTGACATAGATAGGTAGTCTGTTCCAGAGTATGGGAAGTCTCTGGGACAGGAATCTATCCCTCCAGCATGTTCTGTTTATTGTGGTGACAAGGTTTAGGTCCCTAGAGCATGTAGCTCGGAGGGATTGGGATTTCTTTAAGTGGAGCATGTCCAACAGCTCTGGGTTTGACATAGCTTTGTATGTTAGGCAGAGATCACCCCTGAGTAGGCGATATGCGATGGAGTAAAGCTGTAGTTTTTTGAGATGGTCTGCATAGGGCATCTGTTTGAGGCCAGTAATCCTCTTTGTGAGGTATTTCTGTGGTCTTTCCAGTTGTTGTAGATGTCTTGTGAGGTACATTCCAAAAGGGGTGTTGTACTCTATAATGGGTCTAATAAGTGATGAGTAGAGGGGAACAATAACCTCTTTTTTTCTGGATGAGAATCCTTTTGTGATGAGATGAGCCATGTAGAAGGATTTCCTGACCACTGTGGCGATGTGATTATCAAAGGAGAGACTACTGTCCACCTGTGTCCCAAGGTCTCTTATCACATTTTCGGCATTAAGTAGACTACCAGCTATGTGGTAGTTCATGGGTACAGAGTTTTTACCAAAGGGGATGACAATACATTTTTTGGCATTGAGCTTCAGGCCATGGCTTTGACACCAGGTATCTGTCTCAGTGAGGCCCTTTTGTAGTTTGTCCACATCATTAGGAGTTTCGATTATGGCTCCAAGTTTGCAGTCATCTGCAAACTTTGTTAGCCAAGGACCTTCTGTGTTGGCCTGCACTTCAGAGAAGTAGATACCAAACAGGAGAGGACCCAGGACTGAACCCTGTGGTACTCCACTTGTCACTGGTCTGATGTCGGATTTGGAATCCGCTACTTTCACAGTGTGGGTTCTGTCCATGAGCCAGTTGGCAACCCATCTTGTGACATAGGGATTTATACCTAGTTTAGTGAGCTTATCTATAATTCCAGAGTGGGGGATGGTGTCAAAAGCCTTGGCGAGATCTAGATAAGCTGTGTGAACCATTTTCCCTCATCTATGGCTTTGGTGACTGCTTCAAAGAAGTCAATCAGGTTTAGGAGACATGATCTGCCTTTTACAAATCCAAACTGGGTAGGGTCCAGAGTTTGGAGATTACCAATGTCTTTGTTTATGAGTTCTATGGCCTTGCAGACCAGGCTCATCAGGCTAATGGGGTGGTAGTTCCCGGTGTCTGTCGTGGCTCCCCCTTTGTGGAGTGGGATAACCGTCGCAGTGTGTCATTCAGTGGGTACAAAGCCTGAGGTGAGGCTATGACTGAACATGGTACTTAGGTAGGGTGCCAGTTCATTCTGTAGTTTGTGTAGAATGCAGCCTGGGATATTGTCAGGTCCCATGGGTGCTGTGTTCTTGGCTTTGGAGAGTGTGTTTTTTACATGTGCAGCCGTGATAATAGGAACTTTGCATTTTTCCGGTATAGAGATGGGCCCTCTAGGGGGTGAGAAGGGGGTAAAGTTAGCACTGAACCTATCTGCTAGGATGTTGGCAATATCAGTTGGTTCTATATATTTAGTGCCATTGTGCTGTAACTAAGAGCAGATCTGAGTGTTCCCATTTAGATTCTTGACATAGCTATAGAATACTTTGTGGTTGTCTTTAGAGTCAGTGGCAATTTTGTTTTCGTAACTAGCTTTGGAGGATTCTATGAGGGATCTCAGCTTCTTACTGAAGTTGACCAGGGAGTTCCTCCAGTCATGGGATTTTACTCTTTTTTGCAACAGTTTCTTTCTTCTGTTGTAGAGTTTGTTTATGGCAGAGGACCACCAGATTGGCTTCCTTTTTTTGGAGGATAACATCTTGGTTCTACTAGGGATAGAATGATCCATGCACTCGTGTAAGTGCTTATAAAGTGCATTTGTGTAGGATTCGGCAGTCATACCTCTATTGTCCGTCTGCATGGGTGTCATGAAGTTTGCCCTTTCTGTCTTAAGAAGTGTGAAGTTGGCTTTGGAGAAGTTTTTTACGATGGTTTCCCTAACTGGGGGTGGGGGTGGGATGTGGATGTCTAGGCTGATTAGCTTGTGGTCGGATCTGACCAACGAGGATCTGACCTCTGGTGTGGAACACCGGTTTCCCATGTTGGTAATGACCAGGTCTAGGATATTGCTGCCCCTGGTGGGGGTGTGAATAAGTTGATCCAAGGCATTGGAATTTATGAATTCTAGAAAACGTTGAGCAAAAGAGTTGGTACATGAGTAGTTTTCCCAGTTAATGGTGGGGTAGTTGAAATCGCCCATTATTAGGGTGTTGGGTTGTACCCTAATACTTTCCAGTGTATCAAGAAATGAGGAATGTGAATCCTGGGGCATGGTGGGAGGTCTGTAGCAAGCTACAATTTGGATTGTGGTCTTGCCCAGAGTTAGTTGCACTTGGATAATCTCGGATGCATTATGCTGTGCAACTAGCCTGGAGGTGTGGATATCCTTAATGAATATGGACATGCCTCCGCCTTTAGTGCTTCTTTCTGGGTTAGGTGGCCGAAAGGTGTGGTATGAATTGAAGCCTGGTAATGCAGGGGTGCTCCCTGGAGCTTTGAACCAGGTCTCTGTCACTGCACAGATGTCAATGTTCTCTATTTTAAGGAGTGCCTCGAGTGAGTGCATTTTGAGGTTTAGACTTCTAGCATTGAGTAGCATTACCCTCAGATTTTGCTTGCTTGTACCTGTTACGGTGCTGAATTTGTCATTTGAACCTTGCCTAAAAAAGGCACTATAGGGGTGGCAAGAGCCTTAGCCAGTATCCGGAATCCTAAGGGCAACAGATGCACGCCATCTCTGGCAAAGCATCATGTACTGTCGATCATGTCGTCCCAGGCAGACAAATACTGGATCCCCTTAGAATGACACCAGAAGCTTAGCCAATTGAAGTCAATCATTTTCTCCTTGTACCGTGGTATCATTCTGGGTGATGGCAGGATGCTACTCAGGGTTAGGGTCATACCTGCCTGGGATACAAGATCGGAGAGCTCCTCCATGTCTCTTTTCATGTAGTCCAGGGAGGTACGTCTCAGGTCATTCACACCAACATGGACGATGACAGTGTCATATTTGTACTTATTGTGGAGTGACCTGAGTGCATGCATTAAGTGGCGGATCCTGGCACCTGAGAGTCAGCTGACAGTAACTTTCTCCTTGTTTAGTCTAGTGAGTGGAACATCAGTGTGCCTGACTATAGAGTCACCTATGACTAGAGTGTTGGGTACGTTGTTATGCCTTATGGGCTGTGGTTGAGTGGCACACTGAGTTTGTGGGCTATGTGTCATTTGGGTTGTGTTGGGGGGTGGAGTTTGCTTACGTTTATGCTTTGGATGTCCCTGATGCTTGGGCAGGTTTTTATTGAGAGCCTCCGTGAATGTAGGTGTGTGTTTTGTGTTTCTATGTGTGTGTTTTGGTGGTGTAGGTTTTGAGGGACTATGTGATGAGTGTGGTGTGGTGCAAGTGTTTACCTTCTCCTCTTGACTGTCTAGTCCAGTCTTGGGTGAAGAGAGCTTTGCTTCCAGTTTGGCTATATAAGTGCATCTCTCACAGGTTGTAGTGTTGGGTGGTAGGAGGAGAGGGTTGTCTGTGTACATGAGGCAATTGCTGCATTGCCCCAAGATGCCCAGATTCATCAGGTAGACAGGAGAAATCACTGGGAGCTGACCCTTAGACATGCCTGGATAAGTGCTTATTTATTAAGTACTAAAAACTGCTTTCCACTAGACAAGTTAGGAAAGTTGAGTGCTGTAGTAATTTGCAGCTTATGTAGTGCTTACAATGAGTTCTGAACAAGTGCTGAGTTCAAAGAAACAGATTTGAGTGCTGAAACTAGAAAACTGGCTAGTTATAAGAAACAAAACTAGGCTAGAAGGCTTCCCTCCAATACAGAAGGGCTTGGGGGCTCAGAAGCCTACAAACAGTCTAGACCACTTAACAGGAAAGGCAGGAAACAAGCTTAATTTTTTTTTTGTTCTCTTTTCCCAGATGCTCTCTTTGTACACAGTAGGAGTGCCTGAAATCAGAATATGATCTCACTGCACTCAGTTGAGTGAGCAAATTGGATGGGCCCAGAAAGAGTATCCAAACACAAATTTACAAGAGGGGCGGGCAGTTTAAAAGCCACTAGTGGGAAAACTAACTGAAGAACACAATCAAAACTTCCAGTTCAGTTAATAATCATGCAACACAGTTAAATCAATTTAAATACTATATTATTTGAAAAAAGTGCAGATAAAGGTACTTAAATTCTCTTATACGTCCAGTTGAATACAGCTGGATCTTAGCCGGCCAAAGCTGAGGTTTTTAAGCAGAAAATATTTCAAACTCTACCACTTAAATAGGCAAGGACAGGAAATCAAAGGATTTGAACCAAATCACAAAACTAACTATGGAGGGTTCAAATATACAGATGAGGCAAACGTGAAATGCTTACAATGCTACCTAGTCTGAGACTTGGTTTACTATCAAAATTTCAACAACATTTTTGCGAGTAATTATTTACTCAAAATACATTGTCAAAATGAACAACATCAACCAACCAAAATAACGAAACAAGAAAAATGTCAACAAGTCAAATTCGATTTGTTGACATTTTTCAATACTTACCTGAACATCCAGTGATGTTCAACAGATGTTTTGCAGGGTCCAAGTCCCCCTGCACCTCCCATACCCCATTACAACTCCAAGATTTCACTACAGTGAAAAAAAGGGCAAAGTTCCCAGTCCCCACTATAGTGGGATCTCCAATCAATATGTTGATCTCACAAGAGTGAATGCACACTAGCATTCACTGTTGCAGGTTCGACATAGTTCGAATTACTGTTGCTTCTCGACATTCAAAGTTCGGAAAACGGCATTTGAAATTTTCAGTGTAAACCTTACTTGGCAGCTGTGTGGTACAACAAGCTATGCATTACTTTGTTGTCTTACACAGTAATGTTCTGTGGTGTGTTTATGCAGTGTAGCTATACCTGTCAGTCCCAAGCACAAGAACAGGTGTTACTGTGCACCATTCAAGAAAATGGTACAGGGAATGTGCACACTCGAGGAAGATCACAATTAATTTTTTTCAGTAGTTGTCATGCACACCACTGTACTAAAGATAGTATACTGAAGGCAGTCATGCTTCAACACACCATCTTTGTGAATACCAGGACCTGGGAGTTTGCAAGCTTTCTGTAAGTGATCAGTTTTGATCATGTAATGATCATTCTACTTAAAAAAAAACAGAATTTACAAGCTGTCATTAAGTGATCATCAAATGGGTGTCCTGCCCAGGGTACTAAATTCTATTGCTATAGCTCTGCATTGAATAAGTGTATTTCTTTGAAACCCTATTTAAAATAGAAAAAGTAAAAAAAAAAAATGTCACCAGAACAGCTCACACTGTTTTAATCCACAGCTGCATTTTGTATTTGTAGCCCCTGTGACTACTTAAATCTTATCAACCAGTGTTTGTACTTTTATTTCTTTTTAAATTGTTGTCATTTGCTACCCAAACACAACCTGTATTAGTTGCCAAAGGCTTGCAGCAATACATTTTGTTTATTTATTTGTGTGTTTCCCTGTTTATTTATTTACTTTTTTGTTATATTACCATTTTCAGACTAGGTAGCATTGTAAGCATTTCACTTTTGTTTCTTCTGTATGTTTGAACCCTTCATAGTTAGTTTTGTGATTTGGTTCAATGAATAAATTCCTCTGTAAAATGAAACCTTGACTACCTTTAACTAACAATTTACTTCCAAACTCTTAAAAGTTTTAGCAAATGCCATTGCTCAGCAATTATCAATATTAATTAATAGATCCAAGATCTATCAAATAACACATTTCTCCTAGTATCTGATAGGAGGTATTTGCTGTATCCCTACATAAAAAAGCAACCTCAAAACTATTACACGGTTATCACAACTAACTCTCTTTTCTGTTATACAAATATGCAAAATCATTCACTTCCAACTAATTCAAAATGAAAGTGAATACAACCTTAAATTAAATTCATAGCATTGTTTCATTCTTATCCATGACCCTAATACTGCCCTAATGGATGCAAAATGGTGCATCTCTAACAAACTGCGTCACAGTCAAATTGAACCACTCTAATGCATTTGATACTGTGAACCATACAATGCTTCTCATGATTTTAAGTATCAATAATCTTTTTTTCTGTGATACTAAACAATGCAATGGCTGTTTGGAAGAAAGACAGCAATCAGTTAGGTGGAATGGTCACATTTCACAACTGCTGCCTGTTACTTCTGGAGTTCCTCAGGCCTAGATAATGGGGTCTCTCCTTTTTAATACCTTTGCAAATTATATGGTCGATCATTGTGATGGAGCAAAACTGATTCAAAAAGTTGATGACTTTGCAGTCATTCTTGAACATAATACAATCACAATGGTTAATGCCAAATGGTGATACAGACTTCATTCATGTCAGTTTTCACTAAAAACTGCAGCATTGCATTGTAATGTTACTAAGATCAAACCTATGCTCTTCTGAGGCAAGAACCAAAATACCCCTCTATCCATACACAATTTTAGAAGCTTCACATATTCTAAAGTTTGTCTTCCAACCTTAACCTCTTTGGAAAACTCAATAAAGAAGGAAGGAATCTCATAAAAATTGCTTGGTCTCATCACTGTTAGCCAATTTTGGTTAGTAAAACATATTAAAAATTATATGTTCAAAGTCAACCAAAGTGTGTAGAGATAAGTCATGTATCTTCAAGACTGCTCAATTACATATTACTAATATGTACATATTCTAATTGCTTCTTTATTTTGCACATCAGCTGACTAATATATAGCCTCTACTAAACCATAAGCTTGAGCTTGTTTAGAATAGGATAT
This sequence comes from Protopterus annectens, assembly GCF_019279795.1. Lineage (NCBI taxonomy): Eukaryota > Metazoa > Chordata > Ceratodontiformes > Protopteridae > Protopterus > Protopterus annectens. Next base: position 598,005,055 of record NC_056745.1, read on the forward strand.
CTAGAATTGCTGTGATGCATCACTGTAGATCATATAATTGCTTATCCCTTCGCAAACACAAATGATTACATTTCTGTCAGCTATTATCCTTTAGTCAGATGATATTTGATCAGACAAGTACTTTAGTGTGGTAAGTACAAATGTACCAAGACATTGATAAGCTCAGTATGCATCTGCATACACACAGTCTGCATGCCCTGTTTAGTGTGCCACATATCTTTAATGCAGCTTTTTGACATGGATCAAAGTAATGATAGACAGTGCACTAAAAAATGGCAATGTCTTTTTTTTTCCATGGGCATCAGTGCACATAGAATACCACTGTCTCCTATGTATTCTGCTGATATAGACTGATTTGCCAAGTAGCATGACAGCATAGAAATGGGTAGCACTTGAAAGTAATGTATGACATGCCTGATGTATCTTACTCAGTAGATGTATGGCTGTCCTTATGCATAAGCAAAACAGGTGGCCATGCATGATGCTCTCGCTCCTCTTGTTGGGGCATATTTCAGATTTGCATTTATTTATAAATTTGCTTAATTTTATTAAAGTAAAGAAATACCACATTTCTGTAATTTAAGAAAAATAAATATATAATCAAAAAGCAACCCTACCAGAGGAGTGGGGGCATGCCCTAGGGAGGAAGTGACAGACTTGTTCATTAATTTGTTGATCATCTGTTCCATCCCACTCATGATCTACCTAGACACTAAATTTGTGGGTGGGACAGAGCAAGAAGTCAACAAATTTTAAAATGCCAGGAAGAGAAAGCTGAGGTATTTTTTCTAATACTGGCAAACAACTGGATATTTTTTTATAGTTCTCAGCTGTCTCTGATTTGGCAGGATGCTCTTGTTTTCATCTAGTATGCTTGCCTGGCTTTTCCTCATAATTCTTTGGATTTTTTGGTAAAGCTTTTGGCATTGCATTCAGTCAGAAATTCCAGTATGTGGAGTTTCATCATTGTTGTTCATTATAAAAGCTTTCCTCTTAGCTGCACAGAATTTTGCAGAATGCCCAAATTTTGCCTCTTATTTTTAGTCTGCCATAAAGTGTGTGGCTTTCTGGAAAATAATTAATGACTGATTTCACGAAATAATGACAGACATTTGAGTTTCAGATGTCATGTCCTTCAGAAAATGGTAATGTAAATCTTGTAGTTCTAGGAACTTTGAAAGTTTATAAAAGTAAGATTTAAAATCTGTCCCTGATTTTGGGCCTTTGTCCATCTATTACTTTTGGTTTTGTTAAGAATGCTTCTGTTAAGAGCTCATGCAGTTTGAAGCTTGTCAATGCAAAATGAGTTGTACTATTAACTAAGAAATTAGAGTAATATAAAAGATGTTGGCCAGTATGGGTGACAATATTACCAACAGTTGCTCTTTGTTCATTATTCTGACTATACAGGAATACTGCAATGATTAAAGTAACCTAAAAATGCAGGTCTGTCTCTGGGCGTGTGTGCATGGGGGGGGGGGTGATATGTCCAAGGGCTACTCTTAACTCATCCTTTACAAGAGTATTGTTTTGTTTTTTTGTTTTTTGTTTTTTTAGTGAAGCAACTTGGGATACATTAATGTGGGTCTACTGTTTCCATGGATTTAAACTGGTCATCATTTTTATTACATGCAGACATAATAAGTGCATGCAGAAGGAGCTATATCTGCTGGGGAGGTTGGGAGTTGCTTGTGGAAAATAAGTTTGCCTTTTTGTTGTTTTCTCAGTTTACAGTCACTATTTGGCTTTGCAGGACTAATGTACATTTGTAGAATTAACGTGATTTCTGCAAAGCGGGTCTATATTATGTTGACGAAACGGCATAAGATTGAATGCCATTTCAGTGACAAATAAACAGTGAACTCTACATACACAAAAGCCCAGGTCAGTGATTTTTTTCCTAGGGAAAAAAGCACTTGGCTGTCGCTGTGAAATTGACCTTTACCCCACTGTAGTGCGATCTTGGAGTTGGTATATTTAGTTAGGGGGGTGGGGGGACACAGCCCCCAACATCAGGTGGTATGGGGGGTGAAGCCCCCCACTTTGAATTGTTTGAAACTGTGTGTTGTGTCTTGTTGGTCTACCATTTTTTTTCCCTGGACCTGGGTTTTCACTGATTGTAGAGTTTGCTGTTTGTCACTGAAATGGCATTTGTTCTTATGCCATTTCAACAACGTTATATAGACCCTGCAAATCAGCTTGGCATGCTTAGGTGTGTGACTGCTATTTTGGTGGATTACAGACGATACATTATACGTGGATATAATTTTTTATCATCATTGTCTGAAATGTGCACAAAAGTAGCTATAACTGCTGAGTGGATGTGGGAGCTGTCTTTTGAAAGTAATTCACCATTGTGTTGTTTGCTCAGCTTTGCAAAACTAGTATGCATTTATATGAAGTAAAATGGATTACTTAACTGAATATTTGAGATTTGTAAAGACAAAGCAGCAATAATCGCTGGGGATTTTGTGGTTGAAATGACTAGCTACCTGCTGTCACATGCTCATTTTTTGGCTTTGCAGGACCAATGTAATTTGTGTGAAGTAACTGGCAAATTTTAATGTGCAGCAACTATCTGTGTGGAGGAAAAGTGCAATACATTACATGGCCATCTTCCTTAATCACAATTAGACATCTGAACCGTACACAGAATTGACAATAACTGCTTGGTGAGGATGGCAGTTGTCTGGATGAAGTTAGCTGACCCATTGTCATTTGCTCAGTTTAAACAACTTACATCACAGAACCTTCAGACCTTCTGAGCTTTTTGGAGTCTGGTGAAGCCTGATTGCAAACACACTCTGATGGGATTTAAATGGGTTGTGACACAGGCTTGGTGGTGGCTTCTATTCTAAATCCTACCTTGTCTAAAACCAGCCTTGCTCAGAAGTGTGCTCACTGTAGCTTGTGTGTAGGTTTGGGGACTATGTCATTATTTTCTTTTTCATTTTCTTCCAAAACCTCAGATGTATGCACAGGTCACTATAGCTTGTGTTAGGCTCGGGAAAGGGCGGCTATCATTTCTGTAACTTTCTTCACAAACTTTAGCAGTGTGCAGAGATAGCTAATATAGCTTGTAGAGGAGCAGTGTATTGCTTAGGGATAACAAGTTGGAAGCATAACTATGATCATTATTTTTTATACTTTCCTCAAACATACATCAGGTAGCTAGCTTCTGGTCTTCTGGAGGAGAGTAAGAAGGCACGCTATTTATATATCCCTGATGGCAGCAGGTTAAAATATATTTTATTTGTTTTGCCCTAGTCTGGCATCAAAGAAGCACACAGATGGTGACTGTCTTGTGAGGAGGCATACTATATATATAATGGGTCTACTTCAGAAGATCGACAGATCATTTGATCGACATTCATTTGGTCGACAGCTCATTTGGTCGACAGTCAGTATTCAAGGCAAAAACCTGGGATTTGCCCACCTCCCCAATGTTATGTGACCCTGGAGTTGATATATATAGTTAGGGGGGTGTGGGGGGTGAAGCCCCCCCACCTATTTTCATTTCAAATGTGCAGTTTTTATTGTAGTTTCATGTTTTAAATGGAAATAGGTGGGGGGCTGTGCCCCCCCACACACACACACACAACCCCTAACTATATATATCAACTCCAGGGTCACACAACATTGGGGAGGGGGGCAAATCCCTGTTAAGTGCCTTGAATACTGGTTGTCAACCAAATGAGCTGTCGACCAAATGAATGTCGATCAAATGGTCTGTTGATCTTATGAAGTAGACCCATATATATATATATATATATATATATATATATTATACATAACTGTAACAACTTGAAATATATGACTGTGGCCATTTCTGCTTTCACATTCATCTCATTCTAACACCATAGGGGATACACAGAAAGTGACTACCATTTCTGACTGGGTTAGGGAGGCAGGTATTATTCACAAATATGATTTTTGCTTCCTCACATTCATTTGTCTTCTCAATTTGTGAACTGCTACTATATCAGCTTTGAGCATTGAGTCTTGAATGCAACTTATTTCTTTACTAAAATAATAAATAAAAATTAACACTGTATTTATTTCCTTCCTATTTGTGTTAGGGACATCACTGGATCAAAGGTTAGGAAAAAAAAGCTCTAAAAAGCACAGCCTCATGTCATCTGGAATGCTATGCCTTCTGGGCTTCAGACCCACCTGTTAATTTAATTATTTCCTCCACTATTGTTACAGTATAGTCTTGGTCAGTTAGAGAGTGTTGAAGGAATTCATGAAAAAGCAAAACTGAAAAGTAAGAATGAATTTCTTTCCTTAATCCTGAATTTTGCTGAGGCCATTATTGGATGAAAAGATTGTTTAAAAAAACTCTAAAATGCATCTTGTAGCCTTTAGAAAAAAGACCACTGCTTAATGCAGTTTTCTTCCTTGATCAATAACAGTCTGTTAAAATGATGCAGGAAAATCAAAGTTGAACAGTAACACTGATTTTATTTCCTTAATTGTTTTTTTTTTTTTGTTCGGGTGATCATTGGATGAAAACAATTAAAAAAATCTCTGAGATGTACCTCATAGCATCTATAGAAACCCAATGGCTTCTAGGATATCCTAGTAGTCCCTAGACCTCTATCATAATTTGGTTATTTTCTCCACAGTTAGTCCTGGTCAGTTACAGTTTATTGAAAGGATGCAGGAAATAGCAAAGCTGAAAAGTAAAACAGATGTTTTTTTTTCCTTAATCATTTTTTTTTGTTCAGGCTATCACTGGATGAACGTGTTTTCTAAAAAATTCTAAATTACAACTGATTGCATCTAGAACACCAACGGCTGGATGTTGTTGTTGTTCTAGATGCACCAAAAGCTGGAAGTTGCAGGTAGGCTAGGATGGGGGGCATGGAGCACCAGGTTATGTGTATGGGGTGGGTGGTGAGCAATGGAGGTGCCATAGAGCCTTTCTCCTAGGGTACTAGTTCACCTAAGTCCAGCCCAGAGTAGCTAGTCCATGCTGCATTCTGCTGTTATGCCACTCAGCAATTCATAAAAAAATTAGATTCCTTACGCAAGATGGGAGAGCTAGGGTCCTAACTGTAATAGGATAATGACAGTAATTAGTGCTGAGAGAGCTCCCACTGGTAGAAGCTTGGCAGTATCACTGTGTGGGGGAAATAAGAGTGTGATTCTGGTTGCAAGTTTGCCTGCCTATTGCTGGTAGGATTTAGGTTTTCATTTGCACAGACCACTATGGCTACACAAGGGTGTGCAGCTGTCTTTAAAATCACACAGGGATTTGGTAGGTATTCTACTATGTACAAGTTCTATTCCATGTAGGACAATATTCATGAATCATACCCATAATACTTATATCAAATTCCATAAATAAATAAATATGAAGGTTTTTGCTGGCAAATACATATTGACAATGAAGCAACTTATATTGCGTTTTAAGGTGTAACCATGAAATGAAGGCCATTTAGGAATTCTTTGAGAAGACATCTGCAGGTGCAAATCACTTGTTTCTGAAAACTATGTCCTCAGCATCTTTATTAATTACATGGCAAATTGTTTCAGGGATGCAAAACTAACTAGAAGTGCTTATGTGCTGGTGGTTAGTCTTTTGTAGAACCTACACACACACACACACACACACACACACACACACACACACACACACACACACACACACACACACACACACACACACACACACACACGCATACATATGAATCCCTGTCTAAACATCAAATGTTCTCAAGAGGGAACATTAAAACACTGCTGAACCCACATCACCGAAAACCCAGAAGCTTAATTGTTACACCAAGATCACAAAATCTTCTTTCTCACAGGGGAGCAAACCCCTGCACCCCTCATTTGGGGAACTGTACCTCACACACACACCACTAATGATATATATGTATATATATATATATATATATATATATATATATATATATATATATATATATATATATATATATATATATATACAGACTCCAAGACTGCACTACAGTGGGGAAAGGGGCAAACCCAAATCCCCACTGTACTGCAATCTTACTCAGTAACACCCATAATATTCAACTTTCCAGCTTTTGGTTATATGGGTTTGGTATTTTAACTTTTGCTCTTGTGAATGGTCACTGTTTAGTCAGGGAACCATGTGTATATAAATATATATATATATGTATATAAAAAAATATATATATATATATATATATATATATATATATATATATATATATACATACACACACAGATATATATATATATATATATATATATATATATATATATATATATATATATATATATATATATATATATATATATATATATATAGATATATAGATATATATATATATATATATATATATATATATATATACACACACACACACATATATTGTTTGCATTATTTTACCACTTGTCATCCAGTCTTGTTAGTTTTTAGTTTTTTTTTTTTTTTTATAACTTGACTATGCAATGGCTACAGAGGGCAGAGAAGAAATGCTCAAGCTAACTTTACATCCTGTTCCCAAAAGCCAAGACAATATGTTACACTTGTAGATTTCATCTTGAATTGGATGAATTCAGCATTACAAATCTTAACTTCTCAGCATGGTGTACAAAAGGAAGAAAAATGGAATGCCAGTAGAAGTAAACTGGCTAGCTCAGATGATGAAATACGAACTGTAATAAAGAACCTTGAAAATGTTTCTCATTCTTCTTCTCTAATTCTAAATCCTTCAAAAATGTTACAACCTTGTTGAATTATAACTATGATCCATTTGCCAATTTCAATGAACATGAAAATAATAATGGTCAAGTAAATATAGAAGAATTTAGAGGACATTTAACAGAATTAGAAAAGTCACATAAAAAATATCGAGCCTTGGTGGTGGAAAATAAATATCTTGAGAGATGGATTGAATTGGAAATTGTTCCAAAAGTTTTAGGGCTGTTTAGATGTCCCAATGGTGTGTTTCCGGAAGATCCCTTCCATCTGAAATTGGTGCAGTTTTTCAAACTGGGCTAAAACTCCTCAAGATGCTCATTAAAAATAATAATGACACTATGGGTATTTTAAAAGAGAAATTGTCAGAACCATAAATGAAATATTAGTTAATTCACTGCATTTATGGAATTAATATGAAGAAGTAGTGTCTGCCATTTAGAAATTTGAGAAAACGGTGGTCCTTAGGAAATTAAAGAAGTTACAAAGAGACAAATTAGCCTATCATAATAAAATGGCTTATCCCATTAACAATGATGTTTTCAATTATAACCATGAGATTTCAAGTAAAGAGGAGATGATTTCTTTAAGTCAAGAAGAAGCTTCAGATGTTACCATGGTGACTGACATCATGACTGATCCTTTAATATCAACAGTAGCAGATGGCGTTAACTGGCAGAATGTAGTATGAAGAAAGGAACAAGGAGATACACAGAATACTTCAAATTTATTAACTGATATTATAGAATTACCTTTTTATTCCCCAAAATGATTTAATACTACTTCTGAAGGTTCAAAAAACTACAGAAGAGGCAGGGAGAAGCTGTTCATCCAATCGAATGAGGGGAGGATTTGGAGCACCAAGGACTTTTTAAATTGTATTTTACCAGTGAGTCAAGATTTAAATATTACAGCATTGGAGCATCCTGGAGTCCGGGGTCATGGTTGAACTACTAGTAAAAGCCATGATGACAGGCTGCTGCAGGGTGGTTTCCAGGGCTCAGAGTGTAAGGTGGAGGCCTGAGACTGGCTAGCAAGGGAACTCACTAGTGCTACTGGTATCCCTTGCACAGGTGAACAGTGTCGTCACCACCATGACAACCCAAAGAGATAAAAGGGGGATCTCTTGGACACCTGGGTCCAAGAAGCTCGGGAAGGGAATGCCCCACAAGTATGTAAGTAATTTTAGTTCTGATTCACCAATATCTAATTGGAATGTCTTCCAAACTGGTATGCATAATGGTGTGCTTCTCTCCCAACAGCTGCAGAGGAGAGGGCTCACATCGAGGCACATGCCGGGCACTTGGCCAGGTTGCACGGTGAGTGTGGTGAGTATGGATGTATTATGCTAACTGTAGTGAAATAAGCAAGACTAAAGCATTAACTGCAATAAAGTATATATAGTAAAGTTTGTATTTCAATAACTGTGGACATAGAGAACTGTACTACAATAAATGAATAATGCCAACTGTCATGCAATAAAAAAATGAAACAATACCAGAAACAGCAATAAAGTATGTAGAATAACGTCTGTAGTGCAATAAGTGTGGAATTAGAGCTGTTTAGCAAGATATGGATAATGCCAACTGTTCTGCAATAACACATGACCCAAGGTAAATTGTGTACATCAGGATTGTCTTGTTTTAGCCATCGCAGTACAGCTGTATGCATTCAGGCTGTAAGGTAAGGTGATGCAGTCAAGTATAACACTGTAATAGCTGTAGAATGCAAATATAATGGCTGCCAAATGTATTGTGTAACACATACAAGACAATTCAAGGCTGTTTCTAGGTCAATATTATTTACATAATGCTCTGTCATCCACAAACATCAGGTAAGCAAAGTATATGGGTGAGGTAGCCCACTGCATGATCTGATCCTGTTTGTTGACTTCACAGATATTCCAACCCACAAACAATATATTGTGTACACCTGTATTCTATTTACTAATGTATATATTACCTACTGTCTCTGTCATGTTTGTATTTCATGCATTTGTGTTCTACTGTCACTGCAGTCTAGTATAAAGCTGTAGTACTATTACCAGGTCATATTTGGTTCCAGGTGAGCTCTAGGCAAGTATCAGTAAGTCACTAACCAGCAGTGACTTAGTAGCTCAATTTGTTAAATTCTCAGTATGTAGTACATTTTGCCACACAAAGACCAGAGTTTGAATCCAGTGCTATGTAACACTAAATATTATAGTATCAGTCATGTTATGTTTACAATTTCTCTCTCCACAGGAACTACAGATAAATGGGTGAGGTGACCCACATTATGAGTAAATAATTGTGTTTAGATGTCACAGGCTGTTGAAATCATTAACAAGAATGTGAAAATACAGCATAAAATAATAGAAATAAATATAATAATAAAATACCATGAAATAACTAAAATGTGTGTACTCTTGGTATGGCTGTATGCCTGGAGTGTCTGTTAAACATTGTTGCAGCCAATTCATACATTCCATGCAGATGTCCTCTGCAGTCACTGCTATTGGGTTCTATCTCCATGTCTGCCAAGCAAGGCATGACAGCTGTATAGTTTATGTACTGTACACATACATGTCTCTCAAGTGTCATGCTATCATGTAATTTAGTTAGTAGTGCATAATCTGTCTGTCACAGGATTACCATTGACATGATTGCTTAAATTGCAAAGTATCACTTGGTGGTCATATAGGTCCACCTGATATGCAAGCGTTCTGTGCAGATTCAGGTGCCTAGCCAGTGAGACATTTCCCTGTGGTACATTTGACTGGGGACACATGGCTGAAGTGACATTCAGCTGCAGAGAAATATGGCTGTTTGCAAATTCCCTGTGGGCAAAGAGAAGCACACCCTGCCATGCTCACAGCTTTAATAACCAAATGAATGGTGCCAAAAGCAGTAATGAGTGTTGTGCTCAGTGTACTGTACATACTTATGTAACTACAGCATGTAGAAGTGTGCTACAGCATGGAGGAAATCCTGCAGGATACTGTAGTCACATTTATGCTCAAGTATGTGTTTTAGGTAATGTTCCCTAGAAACTGTGACGGGGGTAGTGGTCCACATACTCCAATTATAAAGGCACTGCCCATTGTGCACTGCATTTCTACTGCCACTGACATGCCCTCTGGCTAGCTTGTTGATGATCCCTGCCATATTGCCTACTATCTCATGTTCCCGTGGGGACTATGAACATTGTTTTCCCCCTATGCATTTGGTTACTGAAGTTGCAGGCATTGCAGTGTATGCTTCTGCTTGCCCACAGGGAATTTGCAAACAGCCATATTTCTCTGCAGCTGAATGTTACTTCAGGCATGTGTCCCCAGTCAAATGTACCACAGGGAAATGTCTCGCTGCCTAGGTGCCTGAACCTGTTCTGTGCAGTTGTGTAACCACAGTTCTTACTGCTTGGCCCATACTATCCCATGCAAATAGCTTGAGAGTTATGTATGTGCTACAGCAGCTATAGGGGACTTGTACACAAAGAAAGGATAGACCCATAGAGTAGATAGTAGTACTGTTGTCAAGTAAATAGCCTATAATTGTGCTAATGGACTGTTTTCCTCTCTTTCCTCACCCCTTATCTTGATTTATTTGTTATTGTTATCCATTGGTTATGGCTACTATTTACATATGTTGTCAAATTAACTGCATTTTGGGGCATGTGTTTTATTATTGTTATGTATTATAATAGTTGAATATTAACATATCTTGCCGAATTACCTATTTTGATGGCCTTATGCTGTAACTGTTACTGGCATGCTGTTACCATAGTGACTGTTCTGTCATTTATTGTTGTGTTTCACATAATATGCATTGATATGTAATTGGGTTGTTTCCACTGTTCTGGCATGCTGTTATTACTAACAAAGTTTTGTTTATAGCTAACCTATACTTATTGCCATATCTTCATCACCACAGCATGTCAAGGTAGGCCAGTTCCAGTGATATGCCTACCATGCCTCAACTGACTGTGGCACTGGGTACTAGTACATCTGGGACCCAGGCCGGTGGTGCCCGGCCTCCCCTGATATGGTGGTGGAGGGGCTGCAGTCAACCAAGAGAAACTGCTGGTCATTGTGCTCAGAATCATTCATCGGACCTATGAATGTCACTTGCACCAAAATAAGGGCACACGGGCCAACCTGGTGGGGCAGGCTGGCCCTGGAGCCCAGCCTCCAGCACAGCCACCATAGAGGCAGTGAAGGAGCAGTGTCAACTGTCCCATGAGTGGGGATGCTGCTGCCATCTGGAGGCACATGTGTCTCAGAGTCCACAACACCCACCCCATACAAGGTGTTTACCCCCTCATGTGTCACACACCACCTCTGTCTCCTATCTTGTCTGTCTTGCCTATCTGCAAATGCATCCTCTCATACACAGCTTAACTCCCAGTCCCCACATGTACCTATGTCCCTTCCTCAACATTCCACTCTCTCCTTATAAAAAAAAAAAAAAAAAATGTCCACGTGTCCCAAAAAAAAAATATTGCCCCATACATAGTACTCCATTTCACACACGTGTCCACTGGACACCACTAGTTTTGGTCCAGTTGGCTTTGCAACACATTTATGTTGTCCTCACCCCTATCTCTGTGGTTTGAGACTCCAAATTCATCTACAAAATCTGTCAAAATGTACAGCTGTTGCAATACTGTAATGAATAGCTATGGTTCTTTCCTACACCCTTCCAGCACATCCCTACCTGCTTGGGCATTATGTGTTTCCCCCTGTTTGCCCAAATTTCACCACTTTCCCATCACCCCATTTTCTTTTCTTTATTTTTTTTTTATCACAGATTTGTGCAGAGCTAAGTGAACCAGTGAGATGCTGCACACCATGCCGCTTCAATTAGCTATGCTTAAATTAGCTTTAATGATTAAATATGTTTATTAAATCGTTTGACACATCTACAAAATGAACACCTCTGCCAAGTTTTGAACTGGGGCCCCTCTCATCTATAGTCCACACTGCATTAACCCACCAGGCTACACAATCTGATATACAACAGTTACTGATTGTTACTTACAGTCATTAGGCCTGTAACTAAAATAAAAATTAATGGGAAAAAATGGGAGTGCACCTTGGACTCTGGTGCAATAATACACCAGTAGACAGCCAAAGACATAATGGATGTAAGTGAGGCCTGTGATAGTAGGTATAGGTGCTGTTTTATCTGCAACTTGTGGAAAGACACCTGCTAAGGCAGCAATGGCAAAGTACATGTACAACTGGGACCCTGGTGCAGAAATACAGCCATATAAAGCCATGCTCATACTGATGAATGTAGAAATGTTTCTTGCAGCCTGTATATGTACACATATATCTTGTAAATACACATGCTTTTGCAGTGACTCAGTGGTGTAGCCTGTTAAATTCCTTGCACACAGTGCATTTTGCCACACACAGTCCTGGGTTCAAATCCAGTTTTGTCTTGCAGTTCAATTACATTCTTGTGAAGACAGCAAGTACATACTGAGTCATGCAATCATAATCCAGACAGGTTACGGCTAGTTAATGAACTGCTACCCACTTTTGCAAGTCAGAGACCTGCAGGTAGGGACAAACTGCACATATCTGTATAGCCTACCTATATGCTGCCTACTACTCTGTTATTGGCACCATTGCATAACAGATGTACCTTAATCACATGCCTCAGTCTGACTGTACAGGGTATCCTTACCCTGGCTCTGCCATGACAGAGCTGCCACAATTACACATACAGCTTGCTGTCCTCAAAAGTGCCCACACTCCCCCCTGTGTGTGCTAGGCTGCTGCAGCAGCAGCTGTGGCCTGTAGCATGCACAGCTGCATGTAAAGGTAGCGGCTACAGACCTACCATACCTCCTAACACCCTAGAACAAGAGATCTGGACACAGCCAGATGTAATGAGGGGGGCTAAGGCTCATAGATAGGACATGTGTAACAGTTTGCCCTCACAAAGATAGTAGGTTGATAGATTAACAATTATTGCATTAGCATGCATATTCCGATGGGTATGAAGTCTGACACTCAAGTATGTCTCTGTCCTTACTGACCTAAACACACAATGTTTGCCAGTGAGCTTCTACATGACCACTATGTCAAGGGAGACTCACACATATGAGGAGAAACTGTGGCTATACTCCATGAATCAATACAGTTGACAGTTATGATACCTACCCTCTGTGATGCTATACTCTCCACACCTCAGTGATGTCCACTTGAACAACTAAGAATAGGGCCCAGGTCTACATGAAGGCCTTATATATTGCACTGTGGAGACATGCCATTGGCCAGTGATAGTACAATTCAACTGTTTTGGCTGCAATTAGCAATTCTAAGCCACAGATTGGTGCAGAGGAAATTACCTGCTAATGAGTGGTACCTTAAAAAGGCAAGCAGCTGCTTATGGGGAACAGCTCTGTTTGAGAATTTACTTACACGGAGAGCAGATTTCAAAAAGTATACCAGGAGCAATGTTCAAAAAAGGAGTATTGCACTCCAACAGGTATGTAATAGTTTCTCCATATAACAGGATGTGGATGGGAGGATGGAGGTATGGGGAATAGAGATTAAGCCTGTCTTAGATCTATGGTAATGACAAGTCAGTGATACTCTGTTGTCCTACACCTACAGGCATGCCTCTCACCTGTCCCTGAGTTTCATTCACATCTCAGCTTTGTCCCTGTGACTCCCTCCTACAATGGTTGGCTGTTGTAGGAAAGGTAGTGGATTACACATAATACATAGTGACAATGAGTAAGGGTGTACACTCCTGTTACGTCAAATGATGTACTGTAATTCAGCCCCCTCATGCAGTCACTGTCTCACATACATAGTTCTAACATTTTAAAAGTGTTCCTGAATGTCCTTGATGTACTCTGTCTAAGTCCCTGTTTCTGTTGACATATGTCCCTGTTTGGTTGACGGCTATGCCTAACATACCTGTCAACCAATTACAGCTTGAAACCAGGACAAAGCCATTATTTATGGTGGGACAAAGGCCCAGACTCAGTGGCAGTGTTTAAGTATTTGTCAGAGATCCACAAGTTTGCGTGAAAATGACCAAAACTATGAGGCAAACATCTGCAAACATCTGTATAGTTCAGAGGTATGATGCCTACAGGGAACATATACTGCATAAGGTTTGCATTGTTGTCAGTCATTGTGGCACACTGGTGTTGCTGGACTGCCCCCATATAGTTGTAATAGCACACTGTTAATTGTCTGGCAGTGGCCATATGGCATATTAGTGGGAGTTTTCCAAGAGGGGACACACCACAGTGGACTGCACTGCTGGGTGTTGGAACATACAGCAGAATCTGTCATATCACACAGGGAAATACCCCAGTATTGCTACTATCTTAGTGCTATCCACACACGTAGAGTGTTTCCATACTGTGGGGTATGACATGTGAGGGAGCAGTGGATAGTGCAGGCCATTATGGGTGTGCTGGATCTGTACATAGTGGATTCCATGTATTTGGTCCTGTAATGTGTTCCCCTTTTGTTGTCTTTCAGGAAACATGTACCGCCAAAGACATGTCCCCTTCTCAGAGGCAGAGAATGACATGATAGTCAAGGGAAAGAGACAGCACCATCGCATCTTGTTGTCAGGGGAGGCATAATTGGGAGCAGCAGGCAGCATTATGGGCAAACCTTGTGTGGGATGTCAATGAAATTGGCTGACAGGACAGGACCTATGAGCAGATCCAACACCGGGCCACAGACATGCTGAATGCTGCATGACAAATGGCAGCTGATGTTGCCAGGGATTGTGCCACCACCGGTGGAGGGTCTGCAACAGAACATCCACTCACAGCCACAGAGGAATTCCTGGCAAACCTAGGAACACACAACAGTTCCCAGGCATCCATCACACCATACATCGTGGAGGTGGGTACCACAGTGCCACAACAGAGGAGTGTCCAGGTAAGCGTACTGTGTTCACCAGTGTAATACTGTATCAGTCATTATGGCAGGCTGTACATGGTTGTTAGGTTTATCTGCATTGTGGAGGGGTTAGGGTTTATACACAGTTGTACACACATTCTCAGAATATCAGCTGTACAGCGAGTATCACAGTAGGTACTGTATATGTAGATATATGCACATATTACCTTGTAGTGCTGCAACATTGGTGGTGCTGACAATACCTCTTACTCACCTTTTTATAGGTCCAAGAGGAGTTACCCAAGTCCATGGTGCTGTACCTGGTAAATGTGAGACAGTTTTTTAAGGATCGCATATACCCTATGAAAGTTAAGAGCTGCTGTACTGCCCAGTGTACAAATGTTGTGTTTAACCAGTGCAGAAGATTTGTATGTTCCATTCTGGAACAGATAACTACAGTTCATAGACTGGTTAGTCACATGTGTGTATTTGAATGACCATCGACACATCTGCACTTATAGTTATGAGTGGCTACACAGCCTGGTATACATGAGGCAATTACTCCAAGATGCCTGTTCAAAATGCAAAAGGGAGATGCTACTTACCACAGGTAGTGACACTAGTACAGTCATATCATTCTCAAGATAGGTGTACTGGGTTATTTGTAGGTCTATCACATATAGTGTCATATTTCATACCTTACAGGCAGATTGTACTGGCAAATTTACCTGGATGTGGCTGACGTGCATGTTATAAAGGGCTTGACTTGTCTGTCTATGTTGGTGTGAGGTTGTCTATTGTGCATGGGAGCTGAGATGAGATGATGTGTGACTGGTACTGCAGTTGTGGTTCCTCATTTGTATGAGTCTTTGTGAATTACCATACATAAAAGTGCAGGTAGTAATCTACTGCTTTTGTCTTGGCTTTTACAGGTGACCGGGGAGTTGGAGTCTGTCCCCCTCACAACTTGATGTCAGTGTCTCATCGGACTCTGATGATGATGGTGGCCATAGTGAGGCAAAGTTAAGGCTGTTGGTGGCTGAATCTGAATCAGAGGTTGACATCTGTCTTCTGTCCCCATTGTCACCACACACAGTCAGTATGCCCACACATACCCAGTCCCAAGAGGCACAGATATTGGACCCAGTCAGAAGTTGGTGACATTGAACAGGGCAGTGTGGCAACTATGGTGTCAGTGAGTGCACACATTGGCCATAGCCAGAGAGCTGGTGAGGTCCCACACAGGAATTAACAGGGGTGCTCGAAGGAGGACAGCTGTCCAACACCTGTCGCAGGTGTCACATCATGGGTCACTTGGTGCATATTTTGGGCCATCGTGGAGGCACAGGCATGTTCTGAATGCAACACCAGATGGATGCTTAGGGTTATGGACACAGCACAGTCTGACATCTGTGACTGCCTCCACCGCATTGAGGACACCCTGGAACGGTTCACTGATGCAGTGGACAGATGGTGGGTTGAGACAGTGCCTATCTTGGACTCCACATTGTCTGTGCTGGAACATATATTTGGAGTTAGTTGTCAGACACATGGACATAGGGCAGCAACACCATCTGCTGAAAGTCCACATGGCCATGCACATCCACACTCCCTTAGTGGTAGTACCTCCAGTGCTACAGAGGCAAATGTGCTGTCCACACCAAAATATGGCAGGCCATGGGCAAGTGGTCCTGGGTTGTCCCATGGTGGACACGGCCCCAGTATTTGGCAGTCATTGTCAGGTACTAGCACTGCATTTGACCTTGGGCATGGTGGTCATGGCAGAGCCATTTCCTGTGTTTGTGGCTGGCGATGGTGAACTGTCCACTCTACCACATGCAGTCCACAGCTGTCCAACATACACATGTGTAGTGCTAGTGATGGCCTTACTGTGTACACACAAACTCAAACACCACTTCACATGCAGGTCACCTACAGACACACACAGTACCTCCCCATGGCCCATCTGACCCGCAACCTTCCAGACTCACATACATGTTGTCAACTCTTTGGCAGAGCCTAGGCCTCTGGCACCCCAGCACTACACCCTGTACATGTGATGATCACTGTGACACATCCCTGCCATCTGTGCCATTGATGCAGGGCAATGCTACTATGTCTCATACACAGATTGTCTATATCACTTAACATGTATTTGTGTACCACACCATAGTTTTGCCATGCCACTTGTTGTAGGCTACTACAAGTACTATATGCTGGCATGTGTCATGAATACACAGCACACTTTGTGCATCTTTGTTGCATGATGCACTGAGGGTAGTGTTACAGAATGACAGTTGTGTCACAGAACTGTGTATGTTTCTGTTCCAGGAGTTTGAGGGGATACACTATGGACACATGGTGGTAATATGGTGGCACAGGATGGCATGGCAGCACAACAGAAATATGACATCAACAAGGTACAGCAGTATACGTGCATGGCACCCTAGATGCATATGTGTAAAACAGTCTATCAGGGACAATGGGAGCAGTCAGCATCTTCATGCATTCATAGTTTGTGATAATATCTGCTACCCTGGCCACATATCACCTGGGTTATCTGAACCTACAAATCTAGAAGGTGTGGTGATTGAGTTGACACTTCTACAAATTTCCTGTGTCCAGGTTAGACAGGTGGCAGACATCGGTTATGATAATGTATAGGAGGGAAATTTAGGGAAAGCAGCTAGTCATGGGGCCAAAACGTGCACAACCATTGTATGGGTATAGCCCATAAGGCCACCTCTGTGGTGCTGACTGAGATATATTTTCACACACACACACACACACACACACACACAGTTGGCTGATGTGAGATTAGAACCCCTACGTATCTACTATTACACACTAAAGCTCACAGCATTTATTGCATGCACCACACAGTTTATCTGATAGTACAGTGTCAGGCAGCACTCTTAAGGTGGAGGACATCAGCAGGCCTTGTAGAGGAGGGCAATACAGAGACCAGTAGCTAGTCACAGGGCCATAAAATGCATAACCATTGTACAGAGTTAGCCCATATAGGCTTGTCTGTAGTGCTGCATGAGGATATATTTACACACACACCCACAAACACACACACAGACACACAGTTGGCTAATGTGAGATTAGAACCCCTACCAACAATTACACACTATAGCTCACACTACTTATCGCATGTGCTATGGGTTGCATCTGTTGTATATGAGATTGCAGGCACAGTACTTCTGGAGTTAAAAAATAGCTTTGTGTAGACAGCATGTGTGGCATGCAGAGTGATATTGCTTGGTAGCATTATTGTATCTAGTGTCCTAGGAGTGGCGTACCTGTCACAATCCCTGCTATGTGTGTACAGTTAGCAGTATGGCCAAATGTGGCTGGTTGCAGTTAGATAGGCAAACATGTGGCCAGGAAAAATACGGGCTGTCCAAGGCATGAGTTGAACCATTGTATAGTACAACACCTGCTCATTTGTGTCGGTCTACAAGGTGACATTCCACAGGCATAGAGGTGTCTGAGTGAGTGGATTATGTACTGTGGCGGCCTTGGTTTGGTTCATTTGGGTAACTGTTTGGATGTGTGAGTGCAGATAACCTCAGCATTCTAAGGGTATGTGGGGAAATCCAAACATACCCACACACACACACACACACACACTAATATATATATATATATATATATATATATATATATATATATATATATAATATATATATATAATGGGCCGGATTCACGAAGGCTTGCACGGAGTCTAAGAGTAGTGTAAGACTCCATGCAGCCTTCGCGATCCAGGAACAGCCCAAAGTCCGTGTAAGAGTCAGCTAAACGGCTCTTACACGGAGTGGCGTGGATAGCTAATCACCTCACTTGCAGCAGAATAGCATGCAAATGAGGCTGATTAGCGATCCAGGAAGGCAGAAG